>NC_142825.1:15724545-16046136 GCF_057945365.1 Rhopilema esculentum | reverse complement strand
CTCACATTTCAGAGAGACATTCTTGGCACTCTAGTTGCATACTCGAACAACCATGAAGCAGGTGTAGATCTCGAGACCAACCTGTCATTTCCGCTTGCACCAGTATCGATGCCTCTCAGCACAGCAGATGGTGCCATCAGAAAGACCGTTAAAGGAGAACTGACACGCAAAAATAAGTTTGGCTAAAACGGTAGTTTGTGACAAGCAAATTCCAGGATCGAAAAATTTTTTTAAATCACAGTTACCGTTTTTGAAATACAGGCGTTTTAAGATGAGAAACGACAATTGTTCCGACATCTTGAGACTCGAGGCGAAAATCGTCACGAGTGGACGATCATCTTTGACGTCACAAGTGACATGTTCTCAGCACGTATTGTGTTTCTCTATAGAAACCTTTAACAAAATGCTGCGGACAAATGTTTATTTTGTGCATGTGAAAGGAGCTAATTTTGCATTTTTGACACATAATTGACTTTTTCAATAGTTTGGGACTCTGAATCGGAGTTTTATTACACTGATTTCGAAACAAATGGAGAGTTTCAGCCGTCTGAGTTTTTGCTACCAACCAGCGCTGCCGCTTGGGCAGACAGTCGTCCCATGGCTCAACAGTGACGATATTGTAAACAAAGAACAGACTGGAAGTACAAACTGATATGGAATTTCTATTAAAAATAATGCTATTGCTACAATCTAAATGAGATCAGGTATCGTAAAACTAGAATTTTATTTCAGATTGAGGCGTCTTTGGCCAGACTGCTTTGTCTGTATGGCCTAAATTGGCTAAAATGCCCATGATGCCCTAAACGGAACTGCAAGTTATTAATTGTTAATATAACATTCTATGATTGTTTTTCAATGTTTTAAACGCGTTAACTGTATAGTGATATTGAATAGTAAAGGCGGGTTAAAAGTCGACTTGTGCGGATTTTATGCCATTTTCACCCGGCGTGAAGGGTTTCGGGAACTGATAAGTTACCTGGCAGTCGAAAGATCTGGATTTACGAAATAGGCTCTTAGCTCTTAGTCAAAGAACTTGATTTCTTAGTCGAAGAAAATGCTGTTTAGCTGTCATAGGAATATCAACTGGCGCATTATATTATTTTGCAAGCAATTTTGACTTGGGTGGGGGATGGGCTTTTTGCAAGACTAGGTTATTCCCTAGTATCTCAACCTCTGTTAAAATACAATGATCAAGTTCAGTGAAATTATAATTTAGTCACACTCGCAGCTCCCATCAACCAAGGTTTTTTCTTGAATTCATATTTCTGCACCCAAAGCAGGTTGCAGGATCGCTTTTACCGCTGTCTCCACTAGATTTCGTTTGTCTTTTGGCTACTGCTTCAACCTCCTCCCCCCACCCCCCATGTTGCGATTTTTTTTGTAATTGTAAAAATAAAAACTTTGAAGAAACGATATCAGTTTTCAAACAAAGTCGACTCCTTTTTTCACAAGCTTAGAGGTTCTTTCAATGTTTCAAAGCATGCTGGTTCGAAGATATCATGGCATGAAAATAAATTTTATGTGGATATAAGCGTCTTAGCAGACATGTAGCTAGGATTTTCTAGCTTCTATATACTTATAAATGAAATGCCTGACAATTTTTTGTCTTTTCACCGCGGACTTTTTTCAATAAAACACGAAACTTCACTTGTACTTTCACCGTTGCGGTGAAAGCCTTTACAACGGCATTGTTAACATGTCACTTGTGACGTCAACCGAGAATTTTAACAACTCCTGGCGATAATCTTGTTTCCGCTTCGGGAAATTCCCGAGTCCTGGCTGTGACGTATTTGACGGATGAAAGTGCATATATCAGAAAAACGGCGAATCTAAGAAGAAAACTTTTTCCAGATTTGAAGTCAGCGACAAATTTTGCATCGAATAAGCCAAAGTTATTTTTGCGTGTCAGTTCTCCTTTAAGAGCAAACTGTATGAAGCTGCAATGAGCGACTTATCCATCGTTAGTCCAGATGAACTACCACCTACGGAGATATTGAATACGCACTTCTTGGACCTTGCCGCAGCCATTCAAAGTTTGGTTGGCCCTACATCTACCTTAAGACAAATGGCGACCAACATACTTGCTTCAATTCCAGCCCGGTACACACAAATTGTTATTGTCTGTGATACATATAAGGACAACAGCATTAAGGGTGGTGAAAGAGTTAAGAGGGTGTTAGTGGGAGATACGTTTTGACGAGCCCTGACATGAAGGTACCATATGACTTTAACAGCTTCCTCTGCAACGGCAAAAACAAAGGAATGTTGTTTGATCTTCTTTAGTTAGCAATAATTGAGGATCGTAGTCAACTATTTAGCCGGACAGTAATGATCTCCAACAAACTACGAAAGTTACAGAGGATAGTGTTGAAGTTCTCGAACACTGGGCCAGTAACCTCGAAGAAGCAGACACAAAGTTGGGGGCACTGGTTAAAGCTTGGGACTTTCCGCCCGATCATGCAGCCATGATTCGATCTCCCTCTGGTGACATCGATATTCTAGCATTGTTCTTGTCACACGAATTCGGCGGAAGGAAAATTCTAGTAGATAATGGTGTAAAACAACGAAATATAATCGACATGACATGATCTGGCCTTGAGATGAAGAAAAAGAAAGCGCTACTTGGCCTACACGCTTTTTCTGGCAACGATTATATTTGAAGTTTTTTTAGAAAGGGAAAGCAAGCATTTTGGAGGGCAATGTCAAAAAAAGCTGAATTCATTAGCCTTTTTACTGAATTGGGAAACTCTGCGCAAGTGCTCGACAATCTCTTCAATGGTTTGGAGAAGTTTGTGTGTGTATTGTATGGAAACCAAGGACTATCCTCAGTGAATCTGCTGCGACACAAGTTGTTTGTGCAGAAATTTGAAAGAGAAAGGAAGATCATAGATCTCAGTCCTACCGCCTACCGCCATGCAAAGAAAACCTGAGGATTCATATTCTCCGTGCAAACTTCGTTGACATGATGTTCAGGCAAGCTAATGGTTTGATGCTTCAGTTGGGCTCTCCAGCAGATCATGGTTGGGATGAAAAAGGATCAGTTCGTTGGAGTGAAATATGTTACCCGGAAGATATATCTGAGTGAGCTTTTGCCTAATCAAGCTGAAGTCAACGAAAAGCTTGAAACTGAGGATGTCGAGTGTAGTGACTCTGAAGACGACTTTGAGGACCTTTGAAACGATCTAGCTTATCTTTCAAACTTTGCTTAGATGATCCGCAATGATTTCCATTATTGTTATTTATTAATTAGTGATAAAACAGTGCTGCATTTGCCCTATGAAATTGTAAAAATCAGTCTGGCTAGAGAAATGTTTAGCAGAAATTGTAAAATAACGCTAGTGGATCGTGAAAACGAGGCTGTTTGCCCCCCTGAAAAGCCAAAATTGAATGGTTAACTTTAATTCTCAGCAAAGATACCAAATCTACTTTTTAGAATTCACCCATTACCACTTTAAACTGTTTTCTCGCTTGTTTCCATGGAAGACACGAAAACGAGACTTAAAACACGAGTAGAGGCTGATGGCCCCCCAAATTCCCCGTATAACATCGATTTTCGAAATCAGCACCCTCGAATTGACCAAAAGCACTTGGTCCCATAAATTTCGCCCTCGGGGGACCATTCCCCTATTCTCCGCCTGGTCTAATTTACATTGCTTGACTTTCTGATATTGATAACTGATTTAATTCCTAACCACAACTGTTTCATATTGTTAATGTTCTTTTGAAAGTAGTTATAATAGTAGATAGCTTTACTTTCATTCAAGGAAACGGACACCCGATCTCTAAACATTTTATAAAGATCAACAAGAGCTTGACTATTGTTCTTTTTCAACTTTCTAAGAAGCCGATCACTGATTCGCATCATTTTTTGAATTTTACCAGTTATCCATGATTTGTTCCTAAACTTAATATCTTTCTTGGTAAGTTTTTTCAATGGGGCATGGGTTATGACTAATTCATCAAGGCTGGAAAGGAGTCTGTTGAATTTTGCATTCACATCTAAAGCACTCTCATTTAAGTACGTAAGGTCAAGGTTTGAAAAATCGTTTAGGAGATGTTCTTCATCGAGGTTAGAAAAATCACGTTGGAAGTAAGACAAATTCTTATAGGAGATGCCTACATGCTTGAAAATTAAAAATTGAGGAAAATGATCTGTTATTTGAGTGATAATGTTACCACTTAAGGCTTCGTTGTCAGAGATGTTAGATAAGATACTAGCTCCCCTACGAAGCCCGCTACGCGGGCTTGCCAGTGACCCTACGGTAGAGTACATAGATTAGCCTCGGAAAAGACAAGAATTTTCTTAAAACCCCCTGTGAATGATAGTAAAATTAGCCTCGGTAAAGACAAGAATTCTTTCGAAGCCCCCAATGAGTATGCAGATTAGCCTCGGAAAAGACAAGAGGTGTATCAAACTCGATTTGAAAAAAATTGGCTCCGCACAGGTCACGTGATAAAAAAATTACTCGCACTCCTGTGACTATCGCTAGTCAGGGGGTCGCCTGAAATAGAGAAGGGGTAGAGGCTCCCCCCTTCCTAGCGATAGTCACAGGAGTGCGAGTAATTTTTTTATCACGTGACCTGTGCGGAGCCAATTTTTTTCAAATCGAGTTTGATACACCTCTTGTCTTTTCCGAGGCTAATCTGCATACTCATTGGGGGCTTCGAAAGAATTCTTGTCTTTACCGAGGCTAATTTTACTATCATTCACAGGGGGTTTTAAGAAAATTCTTGTCTTTTCCGAGGCTAATCTATGTACTCTACCGTAGGGTCACTGGCAAGCCCACGTAGCGGGCTTCGTAGGGGAGCTAGTCTTCCGTTAATTGAAAGTTGCTTCAAAACATTTGCAGCCCAGGTCTATTCGTGTTCCTCGTTTAAATATTTTAATGTGTTACCCCTTAAGTCTCCTGTTTCAATTTTCCATAAAATTTCATGTTAAGACTTCCCAACCTTACTTATCTGTTTACTCCTCTGACAAATCAAATTAAAGTTGAATCTATCTTGAAAATCAGAATAAAAAAACAATGTCCTCCTACATTCTTTCAATTTAATAAGGAATGCAAGCAAAAAGTGTAATATCATACAGCAAGCAGGCAAGGATACTTTAAACGTGAGAAAAGGCAAACATAATTAATCTAATCCATAGTCACGCCTACTGTGAGCAGCATATACTATTGGCAAGAGCAGGAAATAATTGCTCGAGGACAAAGTATTATTTACTTGCAGCAACAACCCTATTGAGATAAGAGCTATTTTCGTGTAGGAAGATAATGCTTTATTACCTTGATTGTAATTCAGTAAATCCTTTTAGAAAAGTAAACCCAAACTTAATTACTTGCTGGCTCCAGATACCCATACTTGCGAAATTCCTAATAGAATCAATCCAATAAGTAGTTCCTTGATTATTATGATTACCAATTAGCAATATCATAGCTTTCATCACCATCTGAACCCCTTTGAAATCGAGGTTAATAGCACTCTTGACTTTCAGAGGCTAATCTTACTATTCCATTCCGGGGTCCATAGGGTGCCCGCAGAGCGGGATTTACTGGGAGCTACTCTTCCGTTTATTAAAATGTACACACCAATTTGATACATAAACGGTTGCAATATCGAGGCAAGGCAGAAAAGTTCTTCAATATATTTTGTAAGCCACGATCTAATTGGGGTCCTCGTTTAAATACTTTCACGGGTTACCCTCTTTAATTCTCCTGCTTATTCTAATTGCAATTTTCAAAGTTTCCATCTTCTTTTATCTCTCGGTGTATCGTGGTGGTCGTTTAAATATCTTGCAGGCTTATCTAAAAGCTTTGTTAATTATTCTGAATTCTACTTTAAACTTGACAGCAACATGCTTCTGCCAGTCCCACCAATTCCTTATGCTCGTTGGCACATTTTCATGGGTTACTCCTAGAGGTTCTCCTATTTAGTCAGAATCAAATTTTTAAGTTTTCCAATCATACACTCTTAGCCCTCGTCGACTTATGGGGCGTTTTTAAATATTTTCTAAAGTCATTCTTAGAGCTGTAATGCTCATTTTAAAGCACTTCGTTCAATCTTTGTTCACTTGTGATGCTGTTTTTAGACATAATTGCGGGCCACCCTCAAAGCTCCCTGTTTATTCTGAATCAAACACCTCTTCTAAACCCCAAAGAGTTATAAAGTTATTACGCAGTTCTATACATTTGAGGTCCACATATCATATCTTCGTCACAATTAGCTTTTGAAACACTGCAGCAACAAAGCACTTAAGAAATGGAAAGATAGAAAACAGCCAAAGTTTCGTGCATCAGAAATGATTCTTACTCCAACAACAAATTAACAAAATACAATTTACGGACAACAGCTAATCTATATAACTTTAGTCCTTTTCTCCACAGTCAAGAATCACGTCTGGGTCATAATTATTGCTTGAAACGATCTTTGATCTAGATGAAGAACATCACAAATAATTAAGATGTTATTCCATGGTTAATGAAAGCACTTTTTAAGGAAATCCATAGTCATAATGCTTTGTAAAAATTTCAGAAAAAAAGGTTCGCCCCGAGGGTTTAGCCACCCCTTTATGCGACCTGTTTTTAGTGAAATTTCATCAAACTAAGCATAAAATCATTTGAACTTGTTCTTGTGAAGCGAGCAATACAGCAAATCCATCTTCCTTGAAGGACAAAACTACGAAGAGGTAAAACATTAAGAGAAAGGCGTTCGTGGCGGGTCTAGTGACTCCTTTCAGCAACCGGTTTTTAGTGTAATTTCACCCAAATAAGCATAAAGTCATTTGAAATGGTTTCTAGAATAATTGTCACTCAAGAGGCAGGCAAATCCCATCTCATTCTCAGTGGGAAAATCTCACAAAAAGTGAAAATTTAATAGAAAAATACTCACTTGTTGAACCAAAAAGTCAGCGAATCCGATCGATCGGGATTACATAATTCGCATTACAACGGGTTTCCTATGAAAATTAAATTTTCTTGCATCAAGAATAAACAGCAGGCAAAATCTACCACAATTCTTCATACTTTGATTGCAATAAAGCCAATCCAGTTTCCTTTAAGCACAAAGCCACGAGAAGAGGTAAAAAGTTTTCGTTCGCAGCGGGGGTCTAGCAGCCGGTTTTTAGTGTAATTTCATCGAAATGAGCACAAAATCATTTGAAAAAAGTAATATCGAAAACACGTAAGAACAACAACACTTACCTGTATTCACATGCCATCGATTCTGATACCAGTGAAGAAGTGGAACAGCCAGCAGCCATTGCAAAACCAAAAAACGGGCAGCAGCGTGTGTACCGTACGTAGCTACTAAACCGAAAAAAAGGAAGATCATCAGAAGCACGAATTACATGGCTCTTGCAAACGAAATAAGAAACGGGGTTCAATCGTCGATCGTTAAAAAAAAATCATCAGTTGATAAAAAAGCTAGCAAGACTCACCTGAGGTCTGTCGAGAGCACCCAGCACGATTGACTACTGGAGCTGTAGCTGTAGCACAAGACACCGACCGTCGACGACCGCTTCGAGTTCGAAAAGGAATGCCAACCAGCAGTGCACGTAGATTTATCATCCAATTCCAAATCACCTAAATTATCGGCACACAGTAGATTCTTTGTGGAAAGCGAAACGAATTTGAAAAGCCTCCGTTCAAATTGAAGGGTTGCTGTTGGAAGGAGTTTTGAAACCTTTTGTAGAGAGCAAGAGAAAAGAGAGAGAAAGAACCTTTAGAAAGTCGGGACAAAGACCGCGGAGAGCACTAATCGTGATCGAGAGGATTTCGAACGAATCCGGGAGAAAACCGTAAATATCTCAGGAACGGAAGCGAAAAGGAGAAAAAGGAGACCGTAGTATGGTGGACCAAAGATCGAGGATGAAGGGGAAAAAGGAATTTTGAAAATCGGCCGAGCGGTTTTGGCTGGAATCCCTCTTAATCGCCGGGCGGTGGGGACCTTTTGTTCGGGGTTAATTTGCATATACGAATTTTAGTTATGGTGAAGCTCCCCTACGAAGCCCGCTACGCGGGCTTGCCAGTGACCCTACGGTAGAGTATATAGATTAGCCTCGGAAAAGACAAGAATTTTCTTAATACCCCCTATGAATGATAGTAAAATTAGCCTCGGCAAAGACAAGAATTCTGTCGAAGCCCCCTATGAGTTTGCAGATTAGCCTCGGAAAAGACAAGAGGGGTATCAACCTCGATTTGAAAAAAATTGGCTCCGCATAGGTCACGTGATAAAAAAATTACTCGCACTCCTGTGACTATCGCTAGTCAGGGGGTCGCCTGAAATAGAGAAGGGGTAGAGGCTCCCCCCTTCCTAGCGATAGTCACAGGAGTGCGAGTAATTTTTTTATCACGTGACCTATGCGGAGCCAATTTGTTTCAAATCGAGGTTGATACCCCTCTTGTCTTTTCCGAGGCTAATCTGCAAACTCATAGGGGGCTTCGACAGAATTCTTGTCTTTGCCGAGGCTAATTTTACTATCATTCATAGGGGGTATTAAGAAAATTCTTGTCTTTTCCGAGGCTAATCTATATACTCTACCGTAGGGTCACTGGCAAGCCCGCGTAGCGGGCTTCGTAGGGGAGCTAGTCTTCCGTTAATTGAAAGTTGCTTCAAACCTTTGCAAGCCCAGGTCTATTCGTGTTCCTCGTTTGAATATTTTAATGGGTTACCCCCTAAGTCTCCTGTTTTAATTTTCCATAACATTTCATGGTAAGACTTCCCAACTTTACTTATCTGTTTACTCCTCTGACAAATCAAATTAAAATTGAATCTATCCTGAAAATCAAAGAAAAAAAACAATGCCCTCCTACATTCTTTCAATTTAATAAGGAATGCAAGCAAAAAGTGTAATATCATACAGCAAGCAGGCAAGCACATTCTAAACATGACAAAAGCCAAACATAATTAATCCAATCCATAGTCACGCCTACTGTGAGTAGCATATACTATTGGCAAGAGCAGGAAATAATTGCTCGAGGACAAAGTATTATTTACTCACAGCAACAACCCAATTGAGATAAGAGCTTCCTTCGTGTAGGAAGATAATGCTTTATTACCTTGATTGTAATTCAGTAAATCCTTTTAGAAAAGTAAACGTAAACGTAATTACTTGCTGGCTCCAGATACCGATACTTACGAAATTCCTGATAGAATCAACCCAATGAGTAGTTCCTCGATTATTAAGATTATCAATAAGCAATAGAAACACGTTCGCGGCGGGTCTAACAACTCCTTTTAGCAAAAGGTTTTTAGTGTAATTTCACCCAAATAAGCAGAAAGCCATTTAAAATGGTTTCTAGAATGATTCATTTACAATTCCGAAAATGATGCAGGCACAATCTACCGTAACAATCCAGTTTCCTTTCAGCACAAAACCACGAAATGAGGTAGAAATTCGCCGTTAGCGGCAGGGGTCTAGCAGTAAGCAACCGGTTTTTAGTGTAATTTCATCAAATTAAGCAAAAAATCATTTGAATATGGTCTTATTGAGCGACCAATACAGCAAATCCATTTTCCTTGAAGGACAAAATTTTCATGGGTTAATCCTATAATTTCTCCTATTTAGTCAGAATCAAATTTTCAAGTTTTCCAATCATACAATCTTAGCTCTCGTCGACTTATAGGGCGCTTATAAATATTTTCTAAGGCCATTCTTAAAGCTGTAATGTTCATTTTGAATCCAACGTGAATATCTTTATCATAGCATTTCGTTCAATTCTTGTTCACTTGTGATGTTGTTTTAAGATATAATTTCGGGCCACCTTCAAAGTTCCTCTGTTTATTTTGAATCAAACATTAAAGTTTTCCAACTATAAATTCCTGTTAGCCGTTATTGGTCCATGGTGCTCGTTTAGATATATATCATCTAAAAATTTCTTAAGAATTGAAATTCCTAAATATTTATGCCGATTCATAAAGGAATTAATGACCCCTCTTCTAAACTCCAAAGAGTTATAGAGTTATTATGCAGTTCTATACATTTGAGGTCCATATATCACATCTTCGTCACAATTAGCTTTTGAAACACTGCAGGAACAAAGCAGTTAATAAATAGAAAGATAAAAAACAGCCAAGTTTCGTGCATCAGAAAGGAATCTTACTCTAACAACAAATTAACAAAATACAATTTACGGACAACAGCTGATCTATATAACTTTAGTCCTTTTCTCTACAGTCAAGTTTTTTCTTGTTTCATCGTTTGATTTAACGCCAGCATAAATGCCATCAATTTCGTTTCGAAGGTCCGAGAATCACGTCTGCGTCGTAATTATTGCTTGAAACGCTCTTTGATCTAGATAAAGAACAAAAAGAATAATGAAGATGTTATTCCATGGTTAACGAAAGCACGTTTTAAGGAAATCGATAGTGACAATGCTTTGTAAAAATTTCAGAAAAACTGTTCGCCTCGAGAGCCTAGCCAGCCCTTTAAGCGGCCGGTTTTTAGTGTAATTTCATCAAATTAAACATAAAGTCATTTGAAATTGTTCTTGTTAAGCGAGCAATACAGCAAATCCATTTTCCTTGAATTACAAAACTGCGAAGAGGTAAAACATTCAGAGTAAAACGTTCGTGGCGGGTCTAGCGACTCCTTTCAGCAACCGGTTTTTAGTGTAATTTCACCCAAATAAGCATAAAGTCATTTGAAATGGTTTCTAGAATGATTAATTTACAATTCCCAAAATGATGCAGGCACAATCTACCGTAACAATCCAGCTTCCTTTCAGTATAAAACCACGAAATGAGGTAGAAATTCGCGGTTCGCGGCGGGGGTCTAGCAGTAAGCGACCGGTTTTTAGTGTAATTTCATCAAATTAAGCATAAAATCATTTGAATTTGTTCTTGTTAAGCGAGCAATACAGCAAATCCATTTTCCTTGAATTACAAAACTGCGAAGAGGTAAAACATTCAGAGTAAAACGTTCGTGGCGGGTCTAGCGACTCCTTTCAGCAACCGGTTTTTAGTGTAATTTCACCCAAATAAGCATAAAGTCATTTGAAATGGTTTCTAGAATGATTAATTTACAATTCCCAAAATGATGCAGGCACAATCTACCTTAACAATCCAGCTTCCTTTCAGTATAAAACCACGAAATGAGGTAGAAATTCGCGGTTCGCGGCGGGGGTCTAGCAGTAACCGACCGGTTTTTAGTGTAATTTCATCAAATTTAGCATAAAATCATTTGAAATGGTTTCTAGAATGATTTATTTACAATTCCCAAAATGCTCTCAAAAAGCTAGAAATAATTTTCACTCAAGAGGCAGGCAAATCCCATTTGTTTCAGCGGGAAAATCGCACAAAAAATGAAATTTTAATCGAAAAATACTCACTTGTTGTACCAAAAAGTCAGCGAATCCGATCGTTTATCTACAAAAAAGGAAGGCGGTTAGGAAAAGTTGCTGCAAAGGATTCTCGTTAGGCATAAAAAGTTGTGGGCTGGCGGGATTACAAAATTCGCATTACAACGGGTTTCCTATGAAAATCAAATTTTCTTGCATCAAGAATAAACAGCAGGAATAATCTACCACAATTCTTCATACTTTGATTGCTATAAAGCAAATTCCAGTTTCCTTTTAGCACAAAACCACGAGAAGAGGTAAAAATTTTTCGTTCGCGGCGGGGGTCTAGCAGCCGGTTTTTAGTGCAATTTTATCCAAATGAGCAGAAAATCATGTCAAATAATAAATTTCGAAAACACGTAAGAACAACAGCGCTTACCTGTATTCACATGCCATCGATTCTGATGACAGTGAAGAAGGGGAACAGCCAGCAGCCATCGCAAACCGAAAAACGGGCAGCAGCGGGTGTACCGTACGTACGTAGCTACTAAAACGAAGAAAAGGAAGATCGTCAGAAGCACGAATTACATGGCTCTTGCAAACGAAATAAGAACAAACGGGGTTTCAATCTATCGATCGATAAAAAGGAAAGGAAAATAGCTAGCGAGAATGTTTATAATAAAAAGCTAGCGAGACTCACCTGCAGCTGTAGCACTGTAGAACACGACCGTCGACAACCGCTTCGAGTTCGAAAAGGAATGCCAACCAGCAGTGCACGTAGATTTATTATCATCCAATTCCAAATCACCAAAAAATTATTAGCACATTTGAAAAGCCTCCTTTGAAATCGAACGATTGCTGGAGGAAGAAGTTTTGAAATCTTTTGTAGTAGAGAGCAAGAGAAAAGAGAGAGAAAGAACCTTTAGAAACGGGACAATGGGACAAAGAGCTCGGAGAGCACTAATCGTGATGGAGAGGATCGGAGCGATTTTGGAACGAACCCGGGAGAAAAGGTACAAATATCTATAAAAAAGGGAGGAAAAACGAAAAAAAGAAACCCCCTACGCAGTAGTTTGAGGATCCAGGACGAAGTGGAAAAAAGAATTTTGAAAATGGGCAAAGCGGTTTTGGCTCGTAACCTTTTGAAGCGCTGGGTGGTTTTGATGGAGGGATCCGCTCGTGCATTGTGTGGGGCTTTTGTTTGAGGAGATTAGAGAAAATTTGCATAGTCGCATATTAGTATTAGTTAGAAGCTCCCCTACGAAGCCCGCTACGCGGGCTTGCCAGTGACCCTACGGTAGAGTACATAGATTAGCCTCGGAAAAGACAAGAATTCTGTCGAAGCCCTCAATGAGCATGCAGATTAGCCTCGGAAAAGACAAGAGGTGTATCAACCTCGATTTGAATAAAATTGGCTCCGCATAGGTCACGTGATAAAAAAATTACTCGCACTCCTGTGACTATCGCTAGTCAGGGGGTCGCCTGAAATAGAGAAGGGGTAGAGGCTCCCCCCTTCCTAGCGATAGTCACAGGAGTGCGAGTAATTTTTTTATCACGTGACCTATGCGGAGCCAATTTTATTCAAATCGAGGTTGATACACCTCTTGTCTTTTCCGAGGCTAATCTGCATGCTCATTGAGGGCTTCGACAGAATTCTTGTCTTTTCCGAGGCTAATCTATGTACTCTACCGTAGGGTCACTGGCAAGCCCGCGTAGCGGGCTTCGTAGGGGAGCTAGTCTTCCGTTAATTGAAAGTTGCTTCAAAACTTTGCAAGCCCAGGTCTATTCGTGTTCCTCGTTTGAATATTTTAATGGGTTACCCCCTAAGTCTCCTGTTTTAATTTTCCAGAAAATTTCATGGTAAGACTTCCCAACTTTACTTATCTGTTTACTCCTCTGACAAATAAAATTAAAATTGAATCTATCCTGAAAATCAAAGTAAAAAAACAATGCCCTCTTACATTCTTTCAATTTAATAAGGAATGCAAGCAAAAAGTGTAATATCTTACGGCAAGCAGGCAAGCACATTCTAAACATGACAAAAGACAAACATAATTAATCCAATCCATAGTCACGCCTACTGTGAGTAGCATATACTATTGGCAAGAGCAGGAAATAATTGCTCGAGGACAAAGTATTATTTACTCACAGCAACAACCCTATTGAGATAAGAGCTTCTTTTCTGTAGGAAGATAATGCTTTATTACCTTGATTGTAATTCAGTAAATCCTTTTAGAAAAGTAAACCCAAACTTAATTACTTGCTGGCTCCAGATACCGATACTTGCGAAATTCCTAATAGAATCAACCCAATGAGTAGTTCCTCGATTATTAAGATTATCAATTAGCAATAGAAACACGTTCGCGGCGGTTCTAACGACTCCTTTTAGCAACTGGTTTTTAGTGTAATTTCACCCAAATAAGCAGGAAGTCATTTAAAATGGTTTCTAGAATGATTCATTTACAATTCCGAAAATGATGCAGGCACAATCTACAGTAACAATCCAGCTTCTTTTCAACACAAAACCAAGAAAAGAGGCAAAAATTCACCGTTAGCGGCAGGGGTCTAGCAGTAAGCAACCGGTTTTTAGTGTAATTTCATCAAATTAAGCATAAAATCATTTGAATATGGTCTTGTTAAGAGACGAATACAACAAATTCATTTTAGTTGAAGGACAAAATTTTCATGGGTTAATGCTGTAATTTCTCCTAATTAGTCAGATTCAAATTTTCAAGTTTTCCAATCATACACTCTTAGCCCTCGTCGACTTATAGGGCGCTTATAAATATTTTCTAAGGCCATTCTTAAAGCTGTAATGTTCATTTTGAATCCAACTTGAATATCTTTATCATAGCATTTCGTTCAATTCTTGTTCACTTGTGGTGCTGTTTTAAGATATAATTTCGGGCCACCTTCAAACTTCCTCTGTTTATTTTGAATCAAACATTAAAGTTTTCCAACAATAAATTCCTGCTAGCCGTTATTGGTCCATGGTGCTCGTTTAGATATATACCATCTAAAAATTTCTTAAGAATCAAAATTCCTAAATAATTATGTTGATTCATAAAGGAATTAATGACTCCTCTTTTAAACTCCAAAGAGTTATAGAGTTGTTATGCAGTTCTATACATTTGAGGTCCACATATCACACCTCCGTCACAATTAGCTTTTGAAACACTGCAGGAACAAAGCAGTTAAGAAATAGAAAGATAAAAAACAGCCAAGTTTCGTGCATCAGAAAGGAATCTTACTCTAACAACAAATTAACAAAATACAATCTACGGACAACAGCTGATCTATATAACTTTAGTCCTTTTCTCCACAGTCAAGTTTTTCTTGTTTCATCATTTGATTTAACGCCAGCATAAATGCCATAAATTTCGTTTCGAAGATCCGAGAATCACGTCTGCGTCGTAATTATTGCTTGAAACGCTCTTTGATCTAGATAAAGAACAAAAAGAATAATGAAGATGTTATTCCATGGTTAATGAAAGCACGTTTTAAAGAAATCGACAGTGACAATGCTTTGTAAAAATTTCAGAAAAACTGTTCGCCTCGAGAGCCTAGCCAGCCCTTTAAGCGGCCGGTTTTTAGTGTAATTTCATCAAATTAAGCATAAAATCATTTGAAATTGTTCTTGTTAAGCGAGCAATACAGCAAATCCATTTTCCTTGAAGGACAAAACTACGAAGAGGTAAAACATTAAGAGAAACACGTTCGTGGCGGGTCTAGCGACTCTTTTCAGCAACCGGCTTTTAGTGTAATTTCACCCAAATAAGCAAAAAGTCATTTGAAATGGTTTCTAGAATGATTCATTTACAATTCCCAAAATGATACAGGCACAATCTACCGTAACAATCCAGCTTCCTTTCAGTACAAAACCACGAAATGAGGTAGAAATTCGCCGTTCGCGGCGGGGGTCTAGCAGTAACCGACCGGTTTTTAGTGTAATTTCATCAAATTAAGCATAAAATCATTTGAAATGGTTTCTAGAATGATTTATTTACAATTCCCAAAATGCTCTCAAAAAGCTAGAAATAATTTTCACTCAAGAGGCAGGCAAATCCCATTTGTTTCAGCGGGAAAATCGCACAAAAAATGAAATTTTAATCGAAAAATACTCACTTGTTGTGGCAAAAAGACAGCGAATCCGATCGTTTATCTACAAAAAAGGAAGGCGGTTAGAAAAAATTGCTGCAAAGGATTCTCGTTAGGCATAAAAAGTTGGGGGCTGGCGGGATTACAAATTTCGCATTACAACGGGTTTCCTATGAAAATCAAATTTTCTTGCATCAAGAATAAACAGCAGGAATAATCTACCACAATTCTTCATACTTTTAAAGCCGATCCAGTTTCCTTTTAGCACAAAACCACGAGAAGAGGTAAAAATTTTTCGTTCGCGGCGGGATTCTAGCAGCCGGTTTTTAGTGCAATTTTATCCAAATGAGCAGAAAATCATGTCAAATAATAAATTTCGAAAACACGTAAGAACAACAACGCTTACTTGTACTCCCATGCCATCGATTTTGATGCCAGTGAAGAAGGGGAACAGCCAGAAAGCCATCGCAGAACCGAAAAACGGGCAGCAGCGGGTGTACCGTACGTAGCTACTAAAACGAAGAAAAGGAAGATCAGCACGAATTACATGGCTCTTGCAAATTAAATAATAACAAACAGGGTTTCAATCGATCGATAAAAAGGAAAGGAAAATAGCTAGCGAGAAAGTTTATAATAAAAAGCTAGCGAGACTCACCTGTAGCACTGTAGGACTGTAGGACTGTAGCACTGTAGAACACGACCGTCGACAACCGCTTCGAGTTCGAAAAGGAATGCCAACCAGCAGTGCACGTAGATTTATTATCATCCAATTCCAAATCACCAAAAAATTATGAGCACATTTGAAAAGCCTCCTTTGAAATCGAACGATTGCTGGAGGAAGAAGTTTTGAAATCTTTTGTAGTAGAGAGCAAGAGAAAAGAGAGAGAAAGAACCTTTAAAAACGGGACAATGGGACAAAGAGCTCGGAGAGCACTAATCGTGATGGAGAGGATTTGGAGCGATTTTGGAACGAACCCGGGAGAAAAGGTACAAATATCTATAAAAAAGGGAGGAAAAACGAAAAAAAGAAACCCCCTACGCAGTAGTTTGAGGATCCAGGACGAAGTGGAAAAAAGAATTTTGAAAATCGGCAAAGCGGTTTTGGCTCGTAACCTTTTGAAGCGCTGGGTGGTTTTGATGGAGGGATCCGCTCGTGCATTGTGTGGGGCTTTTGTTTGAGGAGATTAGAGAAAATTTGCATAGTCGCATATTAGTATTAGTTAGATTGTCAATAAGAGTGGAAGAATATGCAGACACCCTAGATGGATGAATGATATGTGGCAGAAATTGCGTTGAAAAGAGGAAGTCTTTTCAATGGGGCATGGGTTATGATGAATTCATCAAGGCTGGAAAGGAGTCTGTTGAATTTTGCATTCACATCTAAAGCACTGTCATTTAAGTACGTAAGGTCAAGGTTTGAAAAATCGTTTAGGAGATGTCCTTCATGAGGTTAGAAAAATCATGTTTGAAATAAGACAGATTCTTATAGGAGATGGCTGCATGCTTGACAATTAAAAATTGAGGAAAATGCAGGGCCGGTTCCATGGGGGGGGTGTGGGGGGGTGTGACACCCCCCCCCAAGAATTGAGTTTGTCGATTTACTCTGTAAAGTTCGATTTTTGGTCGGTAAAATTATGTTACGAAGTTTTATATTAAATGCTGTGTAGTGCATCACTGCGCAAAAAGCAATTAAATATGCATAACATTTTGAATATCTAGTTTTCTTCATTATTGCCCTGTGCCTACAAAGACCATGTGATATTTGCTGGTGTGGTCTCATTCGGTGAGAACCTGAGAAACCATTTGTGTTTCCTGCTTACTCTATTGTTCCCTATTGTTCGAATTCCACTGATCGATTTATTCAATAAAACTAAACATAGTGACTGACGCCACCTGTGAAGAAGGCGCGAAACCCACGAAGCAACATTCTCTGGTAATCCTTTATCTGAATGAAGCTGAGCTGACGAACAAAAGTAGAATTGAAAAAAATAGTAACAGTAATAAGTATTACGCTACTTGAAAGGGAAACGGCAGCTTTTCAGGTAACTCAAAAACTTGCTTCAAATAATGATCTTTCTGTTTTTTGAATTTTATTTTCTGAAGACATATCCATATAATCATTTGTTTTGAATTTTGTAATTCTCGCGTAAGCCTGTGACAAAAAGTCTAGGCCTGTTTGAAAAGCAAGATTTTCCAAGATTTGACAAGGCCTGAGTTTGAGCTTTTGAGAATTTTTTCAAGTGGGTCTCTTCATCTGAAGTAAAACTGAGAACAATTATTTTTACCAGGCTATGTTTCACTGCTATGAAAAGAAGACAAGTAAAAATAAGATGCAAGGCAAAAGGGTGTAATTCCCAGTTCAACAGTGACTATCGCCTCCAACACAATAGAGAGAAACATGAAGGCAAAAATGTGCCATATGAAACCGCAGGTGCAGTTAAAAACCCTTTCGAAGCAGCTAAACGCAAGAAAGATAATCCAATTGAAGAAAAAGATTCATCTTCTTCATCTTCATCTGAGAAGATATTGGATGACAAAACCGAAGAGATTGGGTTAGCGAATTCTGCAAAAGAAGAATCAGTATCTAATATTAGTAATGTTGTCGGTGAGAATGTGGTTGATGAGGAGAGCGAGAGTGAGGCTGAAAACTCCGAAAACGATGACACCGATGATGAAAATGATGATTATTGGATTAGCTGTGCGGGAAAGCTCAAGCATCTGCTATCCACTTTGGAGCAAAGAGGTAATTTGACGTTAAACATTCTAACACAACCATGTACCCCAAATATCGAAGAGTTTGCGATATCTGCAAAAGAGTTTGCCAACGAGATTAAAACCCAGTGTAATGATTTAGAAAAATCTGCTGAACGACTTAAAGTCAAAATTGACAGGCAAAAAGGATCTGTACAACCTGGAGAAGCAGCAGCACTAATAGAACACGACCCTGGAAAATAAAAAAAAAGATTTGTCGGATAGCCAACGCCGTTTTGTGATAAACCTAGGTCCCTACCAGCCTCGCTTGACAGTTTATCCAAGTAATGCATTCATTGAATCTGGTAAACAAAATAAGTTTTCAAGCACCTGGTTCAAAGATTTTCCACATCTTGAATATAGCGTTCAAAATGACGCAGCATTTTGCTATGTTTGTTCCTTATTTCCAAACGGCGCTGGAAGACCCTCTTCAGATGCTTCATGGACTATTAATGGCGTTAGACAGTGGCACAAAATGAAGAGTGTTGGAAAAGGAAAGAAGGGCAAGATGATACAGCATTTCACCAGCCAAAGTCACAGAGAAGCATTACGAGATTTTGCAAGATTCACTAACCCACATCAGAACGTTGATGCACTTTTGGATTTGTCTCGTCGTCATGAAATGATTAAAGAAACTGACGACGCAATGTTTAACACCAAAATTATGTTAATATTATGTGATGCTGCTCGCACCATGGCTATGCAGGACCTTGCATTTCGTGGAAATACTGACGAATCCAGCAACTTTCATGAGATTGTGAAGTTAATCAGTCGACATTGCGGCATTTTGAAATACTGGCAGAACCAAACAAGGATGCGACCATACCATGTTACCTATATGAGCAAAGACACCCAAAATGAGTTGATAAAGTTGCTAGGTGACGCAGTGAGGCATCGTATGGTGAAGGAGCTAGAGGAAGTCTCAGCGTTCTCAGTAATGGCTGATACTACCCCGGACACAAGCAATAAAGATCAGATGGCAATTGTTGTAAGATACGTCGTCAATGCCAAGCCGGTTGAGCGTTTACTGTGTCTGAGGATTCTCAAAGACAAGTCCGGAGAAGGCCATGCTGCAGAAATTTTGAAAGCTCTCAATGAGTGTAGTGTGGACCCACAAAAATTCGTCTTTCAATCGTACGATTTTGCGTCATGTATGTCTGGAAAGTATAAAGGATGTCAACGAGTGCTAAGTGATAAAATTCAAGAAGATTTTCCACACAAAAAGGAAATCCTTTACATCCCATGCCAGGCTCACAGGCTGAGTACATATGTAGAACGAAGCTCCAAAGCAAGCAGTCTTGTATCATCGATGTTTGACATATTACAGTCATTGTACACATTCTTTTCTAGTAGCACCAAGCGATCTGAAGCACTTGAAAAAGCACAAGTTGAAATAGAAGGGGCCTTGAAGATGCGAAATCTTTTGCAAACTCGTTGGATTGCTAGATCTGAATCTATTGACAGTGTCTGGATCTCTTTGACAGTAATCGTCTCGCTGCTCGAGCAGATAATGGATAGACAACTTGACTGTGACAAAAACACACAGGATCAAGCCAAAGCAATTTTGAAGAAAATGAAAACATTTGATTTTGTTTTCAGCTTGGCTACTATGAGATTCATAATGCGGCGCTGTAAGGTTCTGGTTGTGCAACTTCAGGAAGAGGCTTTGAATTTACTCGACGCACTTGAGCTAGTGTCATCGACAACTAGGGCGTTAGAAAAGATTCGAAATGAAGATGACGTGCAAAAGCAGATTGAAGCTGCCACACAAATTGCAATGCACATGGGAATAAATCCAGAAGAGGAGTTTCAGCACCGCCACAGAAGAAGATTGATTCCAAGAAGAATTGATGAAAACCGAGACAATGAGGAGGCATTCTCCTTCCAGACGTTTTATTCGAAAGAGATTTATTCTGTACTTGATCAGATAATTACAGATTGTAAAGAAAACTGGGGTAGCATTTTGAAGAAAATAAAGCCGTTCACTGTTTTGTTGCCTCCTTGGGATAACTTAAGGGAAGAACAAGCAGAGGATCTGGAGCATTTGTTGTCGGGGAAAGTTTCAAGTGGCAGTCTTATTGCAGAGCTTACTGTTTTGAGAGAGGACTTCCAGGAGAAAAAGTTGGTGAAGAGCATGACAGTCCGTGAAATTGCAAAGTTCGTATATAGTTGAAGGCACATTTATCCGGCAAGCAACACAGCATATACATTCCTTCAAACAGCACCAATTACTGTGGCTTCAAATGAAAGATCTTTTAGCAAACTAAAGTTGGTGAAGACTAAGCTGCGGAGCACAATGCTCCAGGACCGCCTGGAATCTCTGATGCTGATATCATGCGAGAAGGATTTCTCTGAAAATGTCAACTTGGAAGATGTTGTCAAGAACTGGATACACTTAAAAAACAGAAGAGTTCGATTTGACACTACTTAAAGTTAATTTATTCATATATTGCGCTATAAGAACTGAAAAAGAGGCTGGGTCAAAAGCTCCTAATTAAATGACTCGCAAAAATCTGAGGGTTATTTTTTGACCCACCATTGACTCTGTATTTTTATTAGAACGTGCTGTATTTGGTTGAAACGCTTTTTTCAGATTGAAGTTAAAATTAAAGTTCTTTCGTTAAAGTTAAATTTCTTAAATTAAAGTTAGTGTAAGTCATTTAGTTGTTAGTTCTGATCACGATTAGTTGAGCTCAAAATTTTTGGTATTGTTTTTTCTAAAATTACTCGGTACATAAGAGCTTACACCCCCCCCAAGAAAATTTCCTGGAACCGGCCCTGGGAAAATGATCTGTTATTTGAGTCATAATGTTACCACTTAAGGCTTCGTTGTCAGAGATGTTAAAAAAGATATTGTCAATAAGAGTGGAAGAATATGCAGACACCCTAGATGGATGAATGATATGTGGCAGAAATTGCTTTGAAAAGAGGAAATTGACGTAATTTGTGACAGGTGTACTAGAGTTATAATTAAGAAGGTTGATATTGAAATCACCAAGAATAAAAACTTGTTTATTAAATACAGCTGGAATGGATAGAATTTCTTGAAGATACTCACAGAAAGTATCAATAGCTGAGCTTGGATGACGATATGTGCAGCAAAACAAATAATTTTTCCCATCATTATTTTCAACTTCAACCCAGAATGACTCAAAATCTGTACTATCCTTTCCTAAGTCAGGTCTAGGAATTGGAGTAAGTCCTGACTTCACATAAAGTGCAACACCACCATTTTGACTATGTGACTGGCAAGGAAAGTAACTATAACCAGGAATTTCCACATTAGCTTGAATAGGATTATCAACGGAATTCCAGGTTTCAGACACACCAATGACATCAAAGTTTATTTTCAAAGTTGCAAGAGTTGAAACAAGCTCATCCAAATGAAGTGAGAGACTTCTGATGTTCAAATGAAACAGGGAAAGGTCATTTCCTGAATGCTCAAGTGTAAATAGGTCTTGGAGAGTATGGTAATTTGAGTTGACATTAGAAGGGAAGTGCTCATCAATACCGTAATCATCTAAATTAGGCAAGTTTATAAGACGAGACGTTGTTTCAAAGGTGGTGCCAAATCAACCCAGGATGGAAAATCAAAATCGTACAAGTTTGATAGGTCATTTTCCAGTTGACCAAAAGGAAACATGACCATTGTGCATTTTAAGCAGAACCAAGGCACATCATCATTTTCTTTTTGTAACTCTTTATATTTCGTAGTAGAAAGATTGTTACACTTAATATGGACCCAAAATTGACAGTTGTCACAGAACACTTGTTTGCAATTAACAGAGATATTTTTATGGCAAATGCCACAAGGACATGTTGGAGGTTTCATTTCAGTTTACTAGATCAAAATTAACTGAAAAACAACAAACTTTACAGCTACATACAGCTGAAGATCAAACACAAACTGAGATCTAGAAGGCAGATCATAACCTCTGAAACAACACAAGTTAGTTTTTAGGCGTAATTGAGTTAAGATGGTTAGGATCTAAATGATACCTCTGGATCATTAACTTAACCATGTTTTCTGTTTAACTGGTCAGGTGGTTTGTCCTTTATCACTAGTTTATCCAGAACAAAATAAGCAATCTTTCCTTGTTTTCTAGCAGCCAGCATTTCAGGTACTTGTTCTTCCCTCTTGATCATTGTGCGCCATGACAAATCCACCAGAAATTTTATTCCATCTGGTTTTCTCTCTTGCTTTTTTCAATATGCGTTCTTTATCCTTCCATTTTGCCAATTTGGCAACGATCGGGCGTGGGCCATCTGGACGACCAGAACGGTTAGGGCCATTGCTTCTTCGATTAACAGGGTGACACATTCAATCTCAAAGTCTTCTTGCAGATTGAGTTTATCCTTAATTACTTGTTTCACAACCCTTTCTGTGCCGTCCCAAGACTTTTCAGCATTTTTGTCTTCAACAACACCTGTGATCCTGCTGTTCGATCTACAACTTTGGTTCTCTAGGTATTCAAATTGGGCTTCTGTTGCATCAGTGTGATTATTGATTGCATTAAGATTACCAGCATGAGCAAAAACCCTTACGTTCATAATAAATTTTATCATAATTAGCCTTCTGATTAAACTGAGCTTGTTCGATACTTTGCTGTGCGACATATCGGACATCTTGTGTATGCCTAATGACTTCTTGTTTATAATCATCTACTGAAGTATACAGGCTGACGGGTGCAGAAAAAACAGTATCTAACGGTAAACAAGGATCTCTTTCGTAGATTAAATAAAAAGGAGTTTCTTTTGTAGAATCATGCATGGCGGTTCTATAGGCAAAAAGCGCAAAGAGTATAAATCGGTCCCAGTGCCTGTCTTCATGATGTTTGGTGTTTGTCTACAAACATAGACAGCATAGTGCTCGACGTATGATTAAAGCGCTCTGTCAAGCCATCTGTTTGCGGAAGGTAAGTGGTAGTATTGACCTTTTTCACTAGGAAAAGATCACAAATCTCCTTAACTAGCTTAGATAGGAAATTTTTACCACGATCGGATAAAAGAGTGTGTGATGCTCCGTGCCTGCAAATAATTTCTTCTACGAAGAGCTGCGCTATGACCTTGGCACCTGTGGATCTAATTGCAAATGTTTCAGGCCATTTTGTCAAACTATCTGTGAAAACAACAACATAGCGATTCCCTAAGTCTGAGGTTGGCAAAGGACCGAAGACATCTACACAAACGTGTTCAAACGGACCTTCAACTGGGATGCGCAATCCTTACATGTAGCTATCCAATGAGTGATGTCCTTGTACATACCTTGCCAAAAATAACGCTGCCTAATCCTGTCATAAGTTTTGATTACACCTAAATGACCATAAAATGCGTGATTGTGCATGCTTGCAAGAATGTAGTCGATAAGATTGCGAGGTATAACTAACTGGCAACGCGTTTCATTCCTACGATACGTCGTGCAGGGACTAAATAGATGGTACAGAATGTTGTTATCTAGGACATACTGATCTGCAATGGCTAAGATGTTGCGATCATCTGAGAAAATGCCTGGTAATTTACCTGTTTGCAAATACGTGATAAGCGGTGCTAGATTGGGATCCTTTATTTGATTTTCTTATATGTGCGCTAATTCAAACTTTTGCGCTGATACCGAATTAATACAGGGCATGCGTGATAATGCGTCCGTGTTAGCGTTACATCTGCCTGGTTTGTATTCTACCTGAAAATCGTAAGCCTTTAAAGTTTCTGTCCAGCGAGCAAACCTACCCTCGGGACTTTTAAGAGTAAATAACCACTTAAGGGGGTTATGGTAAGTGAAGATGGTGAGCCTGAAATACTTGACGGACCAAACTACAGCATAAGCCTCTTTTTCAATAGTAGACCAATTTGCTTCATTGCGCATTAAAGCTTTGCTTGCGTACACAACTACTACTTCGTTAACATTTTGCATTTGTCCTAAAACAGCTCCAAAACATTTATCACTAGCGTCAGATTGTACGGAAAATGGCAGACTAAAATCTGGAAATTGCAAAATTGGCGCAAAAGTAATGTAAGAAAATGCATCCTTCTGTTCAGGTCCCTATACAAATGCGACGTTTTTCTTGCTTAAGTGATACAGTGGCCCTGTGTGCAGGGGAAAGTCCTTTAACGTCTATAATATTCTATAAGTCCAAGAAAAGACCTAAGCTGAGTAAGATATGAAATTGTTCTACGGCGCTGACCTTACTTTTGTCTGGTTGCAGACCATTCCTAAAGACTATATGGCCTAAATACTTGACTTCTGGTGCGCAGAAAGTGCATTTCTTAGTCTTAACTTTGAGACCTTCTTTACGTAAACGTGTCAAAACAGATTTCAAGCCTACTCAAATGATCCTCAAATGTGCGCGAAAAGATAATAATATGGTCTAAATGGACTAAGCAAGATTCCCAGTTCAGACCTGCAAGTGTAATCTCCATTAAGCGCTGAAAAGAGGCTGGGGCTCCGCAAAGACCGAAAGGCATGACAGTAAATTCCCAGAGACCAGAATATGTGGAAAATGCTGTCTTGGGCATGTCCTTTTCCTTTCAGGGTAGTTGCCAAAATCCTGATGCTAAATCTAGGGTAGTAAAATACTGTGCCCCTCCTAGGGTGTCTAATGTCTCATCTATGCGTGGTAGCGGATAAAAATCTTTGCACGTGACCAAATTTAACTTAAAAAATCTACGCAGAATTGCGTTGTAGCATCCTTCTTACCTACTAAAACTACAGGGCTAGACCATGGACTCTTAGGAGGCCTTTTAATGCCTCTGTTCGACATATCCTTAACATGTGATTCAATAACCTTATGTTGACTTTCAGGAACTTGATAAGGTCTTTGATATATAGGTGGGTGTTCTTGGGTATCGATGGAATGTTCTAACACACTGGTACAACCTAAATCTGCATCAGACTTAAGCGAAAACGTCTGAATATTTACTGAGCACATCCCTAAGCTTAATCTGTTCTTTCTCAGACCGATTTTCGACGGGTAATTTAATACTATTGATAACATTGTTGTCCTGGGCAACGTCTGCCTTCGAACGTTGTATATCAGTGACTAGCTTCACTCTACCAATCATCGTTTCGGGCTCTAAAATAGCAACATGAGTGTTGGGGTTAACTAACCTGGCAGGAATTTCCCCTTGCTGCGGCTGCACGAGCGATCTCGCAGCATAAACATTGGATGATTGGCAAAGTGAGTCATTCATCTCAAAAAAGCCTATGGGGCATTCAGGGCTTATAGGTAGCATTAAGAATACTCCAGACCTTGGGGAAATCTCAACCCTCTCTAAAAGTGAAACATCCCCGTAAAGGTCTGGTGGATCGGTAGACAAAAATGTGGTTTCAGAATTCCACTTTAATGACCAAGTGGACATATCGATAGAAATACCCAGACTGGAGAGAAAATCAGTACCAAGCACACAGTCATGCTGGAAACCTGAGGCAACGTAAAAATCGTGGAATACTACGTTGTTTCCTATTTTTAATGAGGTGGAAAAGACCCTAGAGAACTTAACAGGTTATCCCGTAACCGATGTAGCATTCGCGTCTCCTTGGCGTAAGGTAATATTAGGAAAATGAGCATCTTTGAATGATTCATTAACAATACACATAGAAGCACCTGTATCAATTAAAAAGGTACATGTTTTATCATCTAAATAGCCGTTAATGATACTTGCTGGGCCACAAAGTAAAATTTCACTGCTGCACGAATTCAATTCCGTTTGAGGAGCTTCAAAATTACTTTTATTACTACTCTCCTCAACAACGCAAGTTTCTATAAAATTAGCAACAATGACATTTTTGTGCTCCTCCTTATTGCCTAGCAAAGGTAGAGGGTTTGACGGTTTCTCTGCTACTTGACCTCTACTAACAGTACCAGATTCTAGTTTCCCTGATTCTTATTAATACGTGCCCTAGGAAACTTTATCCAACATTCTTTTTCGATGTGGCCAGGCTTATAGCAAAAATTACAAACAGGGCAGCCATTTACAAATTTATTTCTACCATCTACTCTACCTATATTAAACTTTCTATTAGAATCGTTCTTGTTCTCCAGCAATTTCGTCAAAAGGCCAATCACTTCGTTAAACTGGCTAGGTTGCGACTCAATGGCATTTATTCTGCTTACATTTTTTGTCTCAACAAGATCTTCTTTCCTTAGTGCTATCCTTATGGCATCTGCAAAGGTTTTGGGATCGGCCATGGTAACTCTACTAAGTAAATTAGGCTGCAAACCCATCACAAAATGTTCTCTAGCGGTCATATCAATTATATCATCGTTCATATTGCTCGGAAATGAACGTAGCACTAACCTTTGAATTGCTGAGGCAAATTCGTTTACTGATTCTTGGGACCCTTGTTTCCTCCCAGCCAGGCTGCTGTAGGCTGATCTCTTCATATCGGCTGGGCTGAATCTTTCTGTCAGGGACTTTTTGATGACATCATAATTCTCTTCTCTTCTTCGGTTATTTTCTTAAAATGGTCTCCTGCTGGACCTCTCAAATAGGCAGACACCTTTCGGCCTCATCTCTCCACATCCCAACCATTCGCCCCTGCAATCCTCTCAAAGGAGCAAAACCAATCCAGCACATCATCATTGGGGTAACCGTAAAATTTATCTGGATGCACCAAAATACCACTTCTAGCACCATTTCCACTGCTTGACTCCACTTCATTCGTTACCATTCTTGTTATTTTAATTCTGAGTGGTTCTACCTGTGTAGAGCTCCAACTCATCGACGTGGGCTAGGAACCGTAGATATTATTTCACCTAGGCCCTACTTAATCATTGATGCCACTCTGCTGTCACCAATTGTGGCGATGAATGACTCGAGAGGTCAGATACCCAAGAAATACACAACTTTTCACATAAGCAGTTTCATTTACGATTCCAGTGAACCATGGAGCTAAGCATTTTCAACTATGCTGCTTTACAAGTTAACTGTTACAGAATTAAATAGCTAAAAACGGGAACTAGCAACTAAGATTTAACCAATTAAAATTAAGAATAACAGGAAAGGTGTGTATGGGAAAATATAGAGAAAATCATTAGTCAGACCTTTAAGGTAAAGACCGTGAAGGATTGGAGAAGAGGTAATGACGCAAAGCATAGTGAAAGCGAGACTATGAATACCTAAGAGGAAAAGCGGTGTTGAGTTCAAAGAGGTTAAGTAAACAATGACGTGGAGGAGGAAAAGTATTAAGAAAAATGAATGACAATAGGCTAACGTTTCATTGTGAAGAGTCAATCATTAAACACTATTTCTTTAAAGGGTTTCAGTACAATAAAGATGTGCGAGAGAACACTTAGGTATTGCTTATCTGCTTTTGGACTCTCCCGGCGTCTTGCAGAATATGATTCAAATGATGTCCGCAACCGCATAGCACAGGAACTAGATGGCCCAGGATGTATGGGGGTTATTGCTCGACTTGGCACACACTAAGAATGGAAGGTATGCAAGTTCTACATCGTATTGTTCAAGATGTTGTTAAGGAACTAGATCCAGGAGGTTGTGACTTACATCAAAGAAAATGCTTGCGGAGAAGGAAAAACAGAGCTGAGGGATCCAACTATGTTTGGCACCTGGACGGATATGACAAAATTAAGCAATTTGGATTTCAAATTCATGACTGCATTGATGGTTGGAGTCGAAAGATAATGTGGTTGTTAAAATTTTTTTAATGCTATTGTAAATTGCTAATTATACTTCAATATTAATCGCTTTATTGACATCTAATTTTTGTAAATTGTTCCTGAATATGAAATGAATATGAATTTGGCCCAACAATAAACGAGAAATTCCTGGAGGATTTTTCCTTGACTGTGTGCAAAAGTATGGTGGCTGTCCAGTAAGGTTAAGAACTGACTGTGGATCTGAAAATGGCATAATTTGTGTCATGCAATGTCATTTTCATGGAAGTGCAGATGCTCATATCTATGGGAAGTCACCAGCCAATCAGAGAATGAGGGGTGGTGGTCTTATTATCGCAGGAGTTGATCCACATGGTGGATCAATTATTTTAAAGATCTAATTGAGCAGGAATTTTTTTAACCAGGGAATACTTTGGAAGAGGAAGCTTTATGGTTTTTCTTCTCAGCTTTGATTCAAGTTGATCTAGATCATGTTAAAGATCACTGGAACAGCCATAGGATCCGTAATTCAGGTCATAGCACAGTTCCTGGGATACCAGATGAATTATGTTACTTACCAGGTGGTGGAGAAGATTGATTATTAAAAACTATTTCAAAAGATATAATCAAATTAGAAGCAGACAATTTGTTACATTATAATGAAGAAGAAAATGACTACCAAGTTTATTTTAAATACATTATCAAAAACAGCTCATTTCAAATGCCAAACAACTGGAGAGAAGCTGAAGAATTATTTATAGAGTTGGTAGTTATAGGATCATCATAACTGGTTGTGAATATTCAATTCAATTTCAATGACAAATACACCTAAATACATTAAAATACAGAATGAAATTTATTAACATAACATTACAACATAGAACTTAAACATAGAGCATTACAAAACATTATGTATTTGAAAATATTTGTCTAAGGAGGAGCTTTCTAATAGATGAACTAATCGAGAGAGCCCCCCCCCCCCCCCATCTAAAGCTAAAAAGTGAAATTTTTCTTTAAATCAAAAGAGAATCCAGAAAGCCTCCGCAAAACATTAGAATAAACAAGGACTTAGAGACTGAAAAGATCCTTAGGGATTACCTCAATAATGATGTAGAATATAACCATTTATGAGAAATTCTTTCAGTTTTGATTTGAAAATATTTATGGACACTGAAATTTTAATGTATGTTGGAATATCATTCCAGAGTTTAACACCAAGATATCTACTTGACCTGAGCCCATACAAAAATATATTCCTTGGAGGTTGGAAAACATTACCACTAACTGCCTGACGTAAAAAAGTGGCTGTACGTGAAGAATAACTGATACAGAAAGATGGCCAACATACAAGCCTCTGAACATACATAAGGTCTAATATACATACATATATAAACATACATATGCCCAATAATACCATGAGTTTAAATTTCTTTTATCATGAAAACTTTTTCACCCAGCCTTAGAAATACTCACTCAACATGATAATAAATCAGCAAACTTTAACTTCTGACTGTAAAAATGCAAGGAAAGAAATATAAATTATGCATTATGACTTAGCTCATTGTTTTCCATTGGTCTCTCTGATTTTATTTTAAGCCATTATGACAATTTTGATTTGCAACTTGTGGGGAATATTATGTGTTTTTCAAAAAATCTTAGATTGTTTACAATTTTGTTACTGTAACAGTTTTAGCACAAAAGCAAAGTAGGTATGAACAACAAAAATTATGATAGAATCTTGACAGTAGCTGTCTCAAGATGTCCAAAAAGCAGTTTTGATAGAGATTTCAAAGAAAGTTTTTCCTGATCTTTCATATCCTGCCAGAGATGAGCCCGCTACTATGTATCAAACCTTCCATTTAGTAATTAACATATTAAGTTTAAGCTTTTGTAAATAAAGATCTTAGAAAGGTCTACAGTAGCTCAATTTTATCAAGGTTACATCACCAAAGCTTGAAACTCCCTTTTCATAGTATCATCCTCCAAAAAAACCATAAATCCTCCATCACCAAAACCATAAACACCACTCCCCACCCCTAACTATAGAATTGTTTTATGAATTAAGTAATCTATAATTTAAAAAACGTCTTAGTCCTTATTTACTCAGTTGTGGATAGTATTTCCAAAATATTATCTAATATGCATTAACTTGTTTTGATATAACACAGCCATACTGTTAAATGCAAAACTGCTTGTAGCAGAGTGTTTGTAGCATGTAAAATCTTTAAATATCAGTTTTTATTAAGACATTAAATTTGCACAAGTATTATTTATAGTAGAAGAAATTCAGGTGAAAACATGCTCATAACTTTGAGCATGACCAAACCCTGTGTTTTAGGTGAACCCGAACGGGAGGCATCAATGGCCGTGCTGCTGTGCCTAGATCCACGAGCTGGGAGGTAATTCTCTGTCAGTAAAATGCAAGGAAAAGCTTATTGCCAAGCAGCCACGACTCATGTTAATCTCCAGAACATTTTATGGCAATGGCAGGGTTTTTCAGCCTGTTAAGAATTGTTGCCCTGAGATCATTCTAATAGAAGATTAGTAATGAGTTCCATATCGTAATATCAATAAATTCACCGTATTTAACTCAACAACTACCAACAGCAAAAACGTGGGAATGTGCGTAAACAAGTCTTTGTTAATAAATCTATTGTGTAATATAAACAATGCGTGTTCGCACTTTGTGTAAAAATAACTATAATGTGCCATTGTTTTTGTTGATTACGAAACTAAAGATTGTATTCTCAACACAGCCTTAATGTTGTTGCACTATATGGAGAAGTGACAGGCACAAAAGGCCATTTTTGGACATTAAATCAGCGAACAGGATCATTTTGTGCAACCAAACCAAACTCTCAGCCTTTTCAGTAATCAATTGTTACTAGTTGAACATTTGCAGAGAATCTTCTTGATTTAATGAATGCCAAATCTTGGCGCTGTTCACTGGAGATAGATGGAGGAGACATCAGTGTTATTTTCCAAACAAACAGATTTGAGAGCTTAAACTTTCCAGACATTTAGCAGGATATTCAGAAACTGTTAAGCCCTTTAAGAGCATTGTTACCACATTATGATTAGGACAATAAGATTATAGTTAATAGATAGGGAATGCCAAAACTTGCTTAAAGTTATTCTTCAATTTTTTGTTTATTATCACATGCAATAACACTGTTTTTACACACAATTTACGTCAAACTCAAAGCTCACAAAATTTCCAAAAGGCTCTCATCAACTAAAAAATGGGGCGTGGCAGGATTTGGCCATATCCATATTTATCAAAGTGTGGAAATTGAAGATGAGCCAGTAATCCACTGTAACAATTTAGCTAGTAACATGGTGCTATTCGTGTGAATAAGATGGTACTATCCATGTAAATTATATGGTACTCTTCATGTGAGTCATCCTATGTTAAAAAATATTGTTTGAAACTTATCACTGGTATGCACTGCAGTACTTTTGTCAGCTTTACTTGCTCACTGGCCTAGTGCAAATGAATCAAAGTAGTTTTAGCAATATTGAATCCACTCTACTTACAGTGGCGAAGCCAAAGGTCGTGCCCGTCCTGCCCGGCACGACCACAAACTTCCAAAAGTAAGGTTTTCACATATTGGCAAAAATTTATTTTGCTCCGCGAAAAGTTTTCAAATATAGACAATAATTAGTCGTATAATCGACAAATCGATCAAGCTTATCCCGCAGACATATATGAATTCTACTCGAATCGCCCAGGGCCCCTGGAATTATTTCAGGAGCAGAGTAGAAATCCACAGGGTTTCATATTGGTCGTGCCCAAAATCTGGTACCTTGTGATTTGGTCGTGCCCAACAATAGAAGCTTCAATTGGACAGCCTATGTTTGGTCGTGCCCAACAATAGAGAAAAACAATGCTAGTCGTGCCCTCAGAAATGAGCACGACCTCGTCATAATAAAAATAATAGTTGAGGTACGATTTCCAGCATTTGATTGGCTGAAGCTGGAGGAAATCAATCACGAGGTCGTGTCCGTTTCTGAAGGCAAGACTATCTGCACCCTGTATCATTGGGGCCTACTTGTCAATACTGCAGGCGTTTTGTGGATGTTGGTGTGATATCAGGGTGATTTGAATGGTGCATGTAAATGTTCCAGTCCAATAAACCGTTGTAATTTATCAGGAAACTGGTTAACGACTGTGGAGGGATTGTTTCATAGTTATTTTGACTCAGCCTATACGGAATCAATCCAATGGATCTCTTTGGTAGGCGAACAAGTTCTCATTCACCTAAACAGAATCAAGATCTTCAAATGTGCAAGATGCTATGCTATCTTATCTAGAAAATGGACAATAATTTGAATATCAACTGGATGTTTTTAACATGATCAGAATGGAAAATATGGCAGTTTTTCGCTCGGATTTGTACCAGAGAGACGCACACCGAAAGGGATAAACTCAATTAATCAATCAATAAAATAATCAATATTTATTTTGACAACAGTATACTTAGGTGTTCAAGACGAAAGTATTATGAACATTTGGGGCAAAATGTACATAAATATCTATTCATTTTACATTAGTTATGAGGTGTTTAATGTATTTTTGGACTAGAATCTTCCCAGTAGAAAGTTCTGAATTTTGAAAGTATTTATAGTAGAAAACCTCTTTTGCAAATTAGCTCTACTGGAGTTTTACCCTCCTTAAAACACGTGAAAAGGAAAAATGAAATAGCATTGATCAACCTGTTGATGATTTTGTTTATGTTTCTGGTGATATGTTTTCAAGCTCAGCCTAGTGATTTTCTGATTTTTTCCCTTGCTTTCCATGTAATTTGGTTGTGTGCACTTTTCTTGGGTGTGCATATATTTTCCTCAATATAGGTAACTTTCTCCATGAATTAGTCAGTTTGTCTTAAATAAGCAGGGCGAAATAATCTTTAAGCTATTACACATTCCCCCCTTAATTTTTTGCTCAAGAAACACTGTTGTCTGCAAATAACTCTCAGGCTCATGATTATTCTGTATTAAATTTGTGACCCCAGTCATCTGATCTCAGTATTTCCACCCAGCTGGACACTGAAGAAATTTATTGAACATTCTTCATTTGTGTATGCTGCCCTGTTTATTCATAAATTGTCATGATCTGTTTTTCAATGATTAATTTAATGCTGCTTTTCAATTGGAATTTTATTCAAACCTTATAATGGTTATTTCATCTTATGCAACTTTCAAATATTGTCATACGTGGTGTAGTTTATCATTATCTCATAAGGCATAACCTTAAATTAAGTATCTAATTGATTGGTGAATATCTGTGAGTGGTTTGGTTCAGCTTAACAAAGTGGCTACCTATAAATCTTTATGCAACAAACCTGATGAAAAAACAGGTCTCAAGGATTTTAAAGAAAGATTGCCTTCATTCTGCCACTCACTATTTAGTGCTTTTTAACTGTGGTTAGATCAATAATGCTGCATGACACTACTGTCTTCAGCAGATATTCTAATGTTTCTGTTTCATTTGTCATCTAATTCTTGATACATGTCTTGCACTTCACAGTCAAGTTTGCCTTTAAAGCCAAACTTTTGTCTATTTTTTGAATGAAATTCTAAATTTTATGTGTGCAAAACAATTAGTGCTTGCAATCATTATACATTTGAAATCTGAGTCCACAGGTGTATATTTTGGTCCCATAGTTGCAATAATTTGATAAAATTTTAGAAAAAGTTTGTTGTTCAAGCTTTATTATCCTGTGAACTGATATTTGGGTCAATAATACCAAAAATAAAAAAAAGTTTCCAGGAACCTCCATCACACTTTGGGAAGAAAATGAATTTTGAGTATCAGCTAGAGGCAGGGGAGACACAAAAGCAGCTTTTATACTTTTAATTTTAGTTTGTTTCTATCTTGTCAGAAAAGTAATGCAGTGCCATGCAATTGCTATATGAGCTCCTTAGATCACTGAAATATTTTTTTTGATAATATTGTGGAGGCTCATTTCTTTTGCGCAGAGGCCAATGGGCACGACCATCCATGGGAGTCCAGCTTCGCCACTGTCTACTTAAAGCTCTTATCAAAACATACAGACTCAAGCTTACCACCACATTGCAGTGAATGGGCAAATTTACAGAAATGAAAGAAAGCATCAGTCTCAATGTTCCTTTTCAATTGCCTTTCATTATAATTTGGCTCCAACTGTTCCAGAAGCATACTTGCAGAAACATCACTCTCAATACCATGCAAAAATACTGATTCCCACAATTTTGGATGAAGTTTGATGTGGTAAATGAGTTTACAGGTTGACAAAAGGATACCACCAACCTGCTGCTGGACACAAATTGACTTGCCATTATAAAGTAATTAGTCAAGCAACATTATAAAGCTCCATCCAATTTCTTATACTTATCAATACAAATTTACTTATGTATCATTAGGTAAGTTAAATATAAAACTGAACTGAGCAAGTCTTCTCCAACAATCATCACATGGTGGATTTTTGTTTCGATTAAAATGCCACAATCACAAACAAAGATTTACAGCTATATGAAATATGGACCTATGAAACAAAAATAATATTAATACAGGGAGGAGATAAAATAATGCCAGACAACTAACATGATATGTTGTAGAGTAGATTCAAACCTTATTCGAAGTTCTGAACTGATATAGCCTACGTCGCAGTCCATATTCTGTAGGAGAATAAGATCTGCGAACAATACACCACTTCGGCTAACCGCGCTGGTAGGATCGATTGGGAGACTGGGACGAGATTTGGGGTGTAAAAAATTCTTTCCTCGGCAGTCGCAACAAGGAATTGTATGAAATCTGTTCACGTACTGCTAAAACTGTGCAATAAAGTCACTGATTGTTACATTTTCTCTCGAATTTATTCATCTTATTGTGGTTTGTGAACTTCGGAACAGCTTTCTTCAAAGCTTTTATTAGTACTTAGCTCACACACCACAGTATTGAGCGCAAACTATTATACACAATTTTGGGCCTATGTCAAACGATGGATGCCGACTTAGCGAAATTGTCTGGGATGAAAGTTGACAAGTTGAAAAGTTTCTTACGACTTCGAGGACTAAAGACAACTGGTAGAAAAGAGGAATTAGTTGCGAGAGTATTTGTTGCTATCAAAAACGACGTTCTGTGATAAAGCCGGCTGAAGAGGTTGAGCGTGAGATTGTGACAGATTACAAGAAGAAGCTTGATGTCAGACGTACGACATTGCCTGATCCTTTTGGCATTGCAAATGGCTGGCTGAATGAAGAGGACGGAACGGTGTTTTGGCCTGTTACTCTCTATACGGATATTTATAACTTTCTGTCATTTCATCCAAATGAACTCTCCAGTAATGATCTCTCTGATTATAAACAGTCAAAGGGCTACAGTTACTATTCGCAGGGTTGGCTATCACCATTACTTTTTCATCCCATTGCTGATGATAGTGAGTTCTGTTTTCTCAAGGGAAATTGCAGACCATCACAGCGAATCAATGATACCCCACATAAACTATGGATCTGTTTAGGGAAATGTAATGGAAACATTGTCTCAACACACTGCTCATGCATGGCTGGACTGTCTCAGACATGCATCATGTTGTAGCAGCTCTTTTTAGGATTGAGACTGTGAGCAGAATGGGACTTAACAATCCTTCTTGCACTTCAAGGCCCTGCCAATGGTTACCCAACAACAAAGTTGTGAAGCCAGTAAAGATAAAGGATTTAAAGTTAAAGAGGACCACTTTAGGAGGAATAGTTAAAAAGAAAGTTGAATTGAACTGCTCCCCCAAGAAGAATTTTGACCCTTTGGAGCATGTTGAGTATAAGCTTAACCTGCAGGACATGGCAAAATCCCTTGAGACAGTCTGTAAAAGGTCTGAATGTATTTTGTTTACAGCACTGCCAAAGAAAGAATTACCAGCAACAGAGGTGCAAAATGCAAAGGTTATTCCATTCGAAGAACATTTTTTGCGATCTGCCAATAGAGTTGATTTCCTGAACCATATAAAAGAGGCTAAAATGGAAGACATAGGCACAATAGAGATGTTAACCAGAGGACAGGCAAATAACCAACATTGGCATTCCTTTAGAAAGCATGTTATCACTGGATCTAAGGGACATGATGTCAAAACTTGTATGGCCACTTTGAGAAAGGGGGATTCTAAGAGAGACTCATTGAAGAATATATATTCCAAAATTGCTGGGGCCACAGATATGGTTGATCAACTGCCATCCAAGTATGGACGAGCAATGGAACCAGTTGCAATAGAATCCTTTAAGGAAGAGTTTGAAAAGCACCATAAGAATGTAAAAACAACATCATGTGGGTTGTTCTTATGTGAAGACATGCCATTTGTTGGTGGGAGCCCTGACTCTATTGTTTCATGTGATTGCTGTGGGAGGGCATGTATAGAGGTGAAATGCCCTTTTTCAATCCGTCACACCACACCTTATGATCCCAAGGTAAAACTGCCATATTTGAAACAAGTTGATGATAGTCTGCTAATAAATGAAGCCCACAGATACTACACACAATGCCAAATTCAAATGGCTGCAACAAAGACAAAGAGTTGTCATTTCTTTGTGTGGACATGGTATGGCCATTTTAGACAGAAACTTGCATTTAACAATGATTTTTGGGTGCAGATAAAAGAAGACTTTGAAAGTTTTTACTTAAATCATTATATTCCTAACTTGTTTAAAGATAGAATATGAAATATGTCAATATATTATTACACTATAAATATAGATATACTTAATGTATATTTATATCATATCATAATTTTCATATGGCTGTCTAAAGTGCTCAACCAGTTAGACTCAAATAAACAAACTCTTATAACACAACTCTCAAGTTTTATGTGCAAACAATCATCAGGTGTATAGAACAACACACACTAACATCAAGCAAGATATAAGGGTAGAAACAAATATAGAACACTTAACCAAATAAAGTCGATTGTGCATGACTAAAATAAATTGTAAAAGCTACTCAAAGATTGATAATCAATATTTTTTATGTCTACATTGGCTTATAAATTCAATTCTGTTGTTAAGTATAATACTTGAAGTCTTACAAAATTGTTTTCTTTGATTCTATTTATAAAGTATTACTGATGGAGACTTCAGTCAAAATGTTTACATGAGAGTGTTTTTCTTGAAGACCTATATATATAAGTCTTCAAGAATGTTACTCAACGTTATTATTTTACACATGTATTATATTTGCTATAGTGTATACAAAACTGTAAATTTTTTACTCCTTATATCAACATGTACTCAACAGCTTCCTATAGTATGGTATAGTATATAGTATAGTATATAGTATAGTATATATTATAGTATATAGTATAGTATATAGAACAGTATATAGTATAGTATATAGTATAGTATCAAGCTGTTGAATATATGTTGATATATAGGTTAGTTCATATACATATATATGTAGATACATATTGTAACAATGAAAATCACTTTCTTTATTACTTTTGAAAATTACTAATGAAAATTACTTTTGTAACAATGAAAACTACTTTGTCATGATTGTTTTTATTACAACTTCTCTTTAATCAGTGGTGGCTGAAGGTTACAAAGTGAGGCACAAGTCCTCACAATATCATCTGCAAGAGGAAGCATATTTATAGGGAGAATGTTTTTCAAGATCTTAAATTCTTTAATTCTATTGATGGCTCTCTCAACATGAATCCTCAGATTAGCCACTTCCTTTGTTTTCATGCATTCCTCTTTTGTCATCTGGGACTTGACTCGTGCCCCAGGTGGGACACTCAATTTGCAATAATAATGAAGGAGATCCTCCCTTATCTGGAAACCACGGTGTGCCATAACTTCATCCCCATACTCCAGCTGCTTATAAAAAGAACTGTCTTGGCATATATGTTTGTCGGTTGTCCTTCCACCATAACAGTCTGAGATAGCAAAAGCAATCAAAAATTTCAAAGTATTATGCTTTTTATACTCTGACCATGTAGATGCTTGGCTATCAACAGACTTTGGTTGTTCAATGAAAATTTCTGTGCAGTCAATAATGCAAGCAACTTTTTGATATCTTGGCACAAACATGGCAGGCAAATTTGATCTGATAACATCTCTTGGAAGCCAAGTCAACAATGATTCACCAAACATCTTGCTTAGAAGTTTGACCCAAGTAATAAAAATAACAGAACATGTGCTTGGGGAAATGCAAAATCAGTCAGCTAGGTCTTCATTAAATAATCCCAACCGTAGTCGCATTAGTACTAATAAGAACTGATCCTTCCCACAAACCTTCTGGAAACGCCTTCTTGTTTGTGATACTCTAGAAGCAAAAATACGCTTACTTCCTTGCCAGAAAATCATTCTTGGTAGACAGGGCTTGATCCAAATAAAAATCAAGTTAAACATAGCAATTGTTGTTATGCCTGTGTAGAACTTAATTTTTTTATCAGTTTTAATGGAAGAGCAGGAAAATTGTTGTGTCTGACTTTGTGACCTCAAAGATGCTGTGAGACCTTCAACTTGGCTTTTCAATTTATTCTCCTCAAGAGATAGTGCCTGGAGTTGCTCTGACAGACTTGAAATTAATGTGTCCTTTTCAAGACATTGCTCACAGATGCTTGATTCAACAGGCATATCTGAATCTGAAATATTTGCCATTTCAGATGACTCTTCCCCTGCCTCAATCACACAGTCAGCACATTGAGGGTTCTTTCGAATCAAAGCTCTCCTTGGTTTCTTGGCAGCCTTTTGATATCCTAAGTTTAGGGTTGGATTCGGATTCTGTAAGCTGGGCTTCCCATCAATAAAGTGCAGGGAACAAACTAAATCACTTTCACCTGGTACCCATGCAGTGTTCTTCTTAGTGGTTCTGTTCATAAGTCGAATTCACTCATTTCTTGATTCAGCATTTAAAAGTTTGCTTGGAAAACAATGCAAAGTGTATGGCCGCGGACAAGGGCATTCTTCATGTAACGTTCCTGGATGCTCTCCACACGGAACTTTCTTCCATTTTTTCAGCCGGTATTGACTGCTTACACAACCAAAAACAGCGCAATTACCATTAACCATAGCTGACAACTCGTGCTGTACAAATGGCCCTAAGTGCGAAACAGCAATTAAGACCGAAAGATTGCGGCGTGCGAGCTAAGTACTTATAAAAGCTTCGAAGAAAGCTGTTCCGAAGTTCACAAACCACAATAAGATGAATAAATTCGAGAGAAAATGTAACAATCAGTGACTTTATTGCACAGTTTTAGCAGTACCTGAACAGATTTCATACAATTCCTTGCTGTGACTGCCGAGGTAAGAATTTTTTTACAACCCAAATCTCGGCCCAGTCTCCCGATCGATCCTACCAGCGCGGTTAGCCCAAGTGGTGTATTGCAGATATCCGTGTTCTCGCATAAATTAAATTCTGGAAAGCTGGAATATAATTTATGCGAAATTTTTAATGTGAATGCAAGGTTAGGGCCTATTGCAATGCCATTTCACCCTTTCGCCAATGTGGATTTACGAAGAAATATTCGAAGACGCTTTGAAGGTAGCCTGCAGCTTCTTTCCTATAGAAGATCTGCATAAAAATTTGCACAGCGATCAACATGCAGCGCTGCAACAGTTTTTTTCTGGAAAAGATATTTTTGTTAGTGCCCCAACTGGCTTCGGAAAGGTCATTATTTTCCAGATGATTCCAATCAAGTACTGTTTTAGTGATTTCACCGTTGAAAGCATTAATGAAAGATCAGGTTGAATTCCTACGCACCAAGACAGGAGTAAGTTCTGTTGCTCTGACTGACCATAGTTAATAGAGGAGAACTCTGGTTATGAACCGCGGCGCACTTCAAAAGAAGAACTCTTTGTTCGATTTATTTCGAGTCACGTGACAATGACAGTGCACAAGTCTTTGCGTTGAATGTTAGAGCAATTAGGCATGGTAGGACTTTTGGTGAAAGTTTGGATGTCCTTTTGATAAATAGATCGCCCCGTCTTATGTTTACGTCAATATGCCAGGAGATAATTGCTCGGTGAATGGTTGTGGAAAATCTTGGAGATCTAAAGGGATCGGGATCTTTAAAGTCCCAAATCGTCCTTCGAAGCCCTACCAGGAGTGGCGGGCTCATGGCTGAATGAATTAAAAAAGCACAGAGAACTGGATGCAAATTTTAAAAGGCAAATAGAACAGGACACAGTTCACACCTGCGAAGAACACTTCCACCCACATGAGATAGAAGTTTGTAAGTGTCTTATTTATATATTATGTTTTATTTTATATATATTGACCGGTTATCCTAAAGGGATAATACGCTGTTCTTCTTTAGGCCAAACTGAGTCATCGATTTATTTGACCTTCCACTTCATTTAAGTCGTAGTTATTTTCTTCGATTAATTCAAATGGCTATCCTAACAGATGAATACGTTGCAAAGAAAAGATTATCTATGGATGAAAGCTCTAAGCAGTATCCAAGAAAAGAGTACTGGCGCTCCATCTGGTGCAGTATCATTTCTCCAGGTGAGCAGTGTTTACCATGTGCACAGCAAGCTGCAAAAGCCAATAAATCACATGAATTAAAGTCAAAGAATCTTGCAAAGCCTGCACATCCAAATGCACCAGTGTCAAAGACAGCACCAGAGAGAATAAAACTGACACTTCAGGAACAAAGACTGATATGTGCAGAACTTGAGAGGCAAATAGAGGAAATGAAAATTGAAATTAAAAGTCTAGTGTTCCTGTTGACCCAGAGTTGAGTGATGACTTTGTTAAAATTCTGGACAATTCTGAGAAGATTTTATCTCCATTTATGACACTATTCTGGCAGCAGCAAAAGAAGCTTTTTAGCAGAAGCAGAAATGGAGTACGATATCATCCAATGTTGATTCGATTCTGCCTTTCTTTGGCTGCTAAATCTCCTTCTTGCTATGAATAACTTCGTCAGAGTAATGTCTTGGTGTTGCCAAGTCAAAGGCGCTTGAAAGACTATAGGAATTGGATACGTCCAAAGCCAGGTTTCCAAGAGAAAGTCATATGTACTTTAATTAAAGAGACAGAAAAATATTTTGGAGTGCAAAGATATGTAGTCTTGCTTATGGATGAGATGAAAGTAATGGCTAACCTTGTTTTTGATAAAATCACAGGAGAACCTATTGGGTATGTTGACCTAGGTGACCCAGATACCAATTACGCTACTTTAGACAAAGCTGATGACATTGCATCACATGCCTTGGTTTTTTTGATAAGAGGCATTTGCACTGAGCTTAAATTTTGCTTGGCTTACTTTGCAACAAGCTCTGTCACTGCTGCACAAATGATGCCATTATTCTGGGATGCTGTTTGCATTCTTGAGGATACATGTCAGTTGATGGTCATTGGAGCTACTGCTGATGGTGCTTCTCAAAACAGGAAGCTTTTTAATATGCACAAAAGTCTTGATGGTAATGCAGGAAAGGATGTTTGCTATCGCACAACCAACTTATATGCTCCAGAGAGGTATATATATTTCTCAGATGCACCACATCTAGTTAAGACAGCACGAAGCTGTTTATACTATTCAGGATCGAGTTCTTGCACCCGCTATATGTGGAATGATGGCCTTTATTTGTTATGGGAGTATATCGCCAATTGGTATCACAGTGATATTGATAATGGCCTGAAGCTTTTGCCACGTCTTTCCTATGACCACATCAAGCTAACCTCATATTCAGTTATGAGGGTTAGCCTTGCAGCACAAATCTTAAGTGCATCAGTTTCTTCAGTGCTATATTAATATGGCAGCCATGCAGAATCCGGAACTGCAAAATTCTGTGAAATGTTCGACAAGTTTTTCGACTGTCTGAATGTACGTAGCAGAAAAGAGCACCTGCTCAAGAGAAAACCTTACCTTGCACCATACACCATGGAAGATGATTTCAGATTTAACTGGCTTGAGAATGAATTTCTAGCCAATTTATCTTCATGGAAAGGTTGTGTGGATCATAGGCCTGGGCAGTTTACAGAAAATTGTAAGGCAAAAATGTTTCTATCAAGACAAACTTACGAGGGATTGCAAATAACAACATATTCAGTTATAGAGGCCACCAAATATTTGATATGTCAAGGAGTTGATTTTGTTTTGACAGAAAGATTCTGTCAGGATCCCGTAGAGGAATACTTTGGCAACCAGCGAAAACTTGGTAGGAGGAATGACAATCCTGACATTCGGCAGTTTGGATACAATGCAAATACAATTCGCACACAAAGGTCAATTTCATGTGAAAGTGGAAATACTTGAGGGAGTAAAGATAAATCCAGATCATGGTGGAATGTTTCTAATGACCCAGTGCCCTGTCGAAAAATCAAACATAGCTTCAATAAATAGGTTGACTATTAGACTTTATCTGTTTTAGTTTGTACTGAGCATAAACAGTTATTCAAGTGTGCACACCCTTACTGTTAAGCTCCTAAGCATCCTTATTCTTACAAATCTTATGAACAGTATTACTCAAGCTTTACTTTTATTTAACTCCATTCTACATGAATATTCTAGATGCTGTCTGGCAACACGACTGTCATTTTCTCTTTCAGAGATGGTTTCGCAGCCAAAATGTTTATTTAGAAATGATAACTAGTTGCTTTAAGGGTAATGTAATTCTTAAATATATGGCAACCTGAGTAGCTGTCAGTCTGCCCTTGCACGGCGACCAAGAGCAAGACTGTTCCCTGGGCCAACCAATTGGTCTTGCTTGACAATGAATACAGATTCTTGAATATGATAATTAATATAGATTCTAAAATTATTGGCTCCAAAATAAGCCTGGGCCCTAAGCACTTGCCCTGGCTACCCTCCCCTTTTGGCAGTCCTGTGCACTTGTTATCTATGATAGATGATTTAGAGGTCTATGCACAAACTTTCTTAACCCTTTTCTTTTGGTCTTCCCTGTGTCATAAGCTTCACCAATGTGGTAATCCCAAACACAAACTGCAATTTTCAAAGTAAACTTTCAAGTTAAATTTTGACAAGGAAGCAACCATTTGTTTTATGAGACATCCTGTATCATGAGATAGCAAATTCTATTAAAATTACTTAAATTAAGGTACTAGTCACAACATGTATAAAGTTACTAAAATCAGAACTGTGCCAGCTAGATGTTAAATGTATTTAAATAATAAAGAAAATTGTTTCCAGTTTTATAACAACAATATCATTTTCCTATTTTTGAACTTTTGATTTATGACCACTTTGTCTTTTTATTTCGGCTCTTAATCCTTTAGATCGCACTTGTCTTGAGTGCAATTTGTATTGCTGAATAATATCACGTGCATGTGAAAAGCAACGTACACGTACATACAAAGAGAGGATACTAAAGAGCAGATCTTTGACTAAGTAGGAGCTTGGGCATATGTCAATTTCTGAAACCACAGAAGCAAACAAGCTGTTGAGATGATCATCATTCATTGCTGCATTAATTATACCTTGAAAATTTAACTTTTCAACTCCAGATGTTGATTTGTCTGCCCTGAAGTATTGTTCTGTTATTAAAAAAACCATCTCCAATTCTTTTTTGATTGCCCAAAGACCGCCTCTGTTTAACATGCAACAAGGCGGTTGTCTGAAGTGTCTGCATCATCTGCTTTACAGGCATGTGAAATTGCCATCGAATGCTGGCATTCTAATGAACGCCAATTTTTTTCATTTCTGTATTTTTGTGCAGGTTATGCAAAACATACCCTCCAATATACTGTAGCCCTCCTAGTTCTCTTTCACACACTTCTTTACAATGTATTTTTGGATTTTTCTGGGTCAATTCTTTCAAATGAACAATCATCATATCTGCAAGCTTGGTAGCAAGTAAAGTTGCTGCATTTGATGCCAGGCCTGGAAAGAAATCTCTTGATTTCAATGGGACAGACGCATAAAAACTTGCGTAGAACTTTTCTGAATCCCTGTTCTTTTGAAAAGAGTTGTATATATCGTAAAGAATTTTGAACTGTGGGCTACATTTTTCAAGCTCAGTCAGCTGATAAATTGAGAGTTCATGCTGAATTGGTTTAGAGAAAACAGCACTGTTTCTAATTTTAGTAGCTGCATTCTCAGCCAAAACTTTAGGATAGCAGGAGTTAACATATTGCAATTTTGCAATGTTGAACTCTCTGTGTGGCCATTGTTGTTTTCTTGAGGATGCTTTGCTGTTATGTGCCTCTTCATGCCTGCAATAGTTCTACATATTTTGCCACACTTTTCACATTGGCTGTCTTTTTTTCAACCTAGAAAAGTAATAATTATGCCTAAGAATATGCTACCATTATGAATTCATATTCAGACAATCTTTCCTGTAAGGTATATAAAGTTTAAAAGAACATTTATGGAAATAATGTCATAGCCCAGTTCCTATTTTAGCATAAAGGGGTTAGAGCTTGGAATTCTCAACTATTGCGTTCTGAGTTAATTTTGAAATTTGTGCTGCGTTGGTATTGAAGCCTAACATCGATTCTAAGTTCTTTCTGAGGGTGAAATCCATGTAACACTCACGCCGGCTATTGGGCAATAAATCATTAACTTGCACCTAAGGTTCTATATCTTAATGCTAACACCAAAATTGTTTATGCTAAAATACATATTAGAAACTTTTAGGCTAGGTAAAACTAGGGAATCTGGATAGGACGTTTTTATCGTTGTGAAAAGGACTTATGCACAACTATCGATACAGGCGTTTTCAGGAAAATTATAGTGATGAGGCACCTACATACAGCATCAATACACACCTTTTCTATGGCAGCATTGAATTCTTCTTGTACCGCATCATCGTCTTCGAGGGCATCCAAAAAAGCATCAAAATCGTCTCCAAATACGAATTCGTCACTGACAACCGCCATGTTTTGATCAAACTTGTGCACGGTCATGGTCACCTGACACGCGAGTTCAACCTCCAATGGAGAACAATGAGGTGGGCCTTTGAAGTGCGCCGTGTTTCATAACCAGAGTTCTCCTCTATTAACTATGCACTGACCTTGAAGAAGCACAAGTGGAGGAAACCTTAGCCTTGGTTGAATAAGAAGTATATAGCTTAGTGTATGTGTCGCCTGAGACCTTCTTGTCGATGAAAAGATGGCAGGCTCTTGCTTCATCGGCATCATTCAGAGAGAGCTGCGTTGCCATTGTTGTTGATGAAGCACACTGCAGGGTGCAATGGTAAGATTGAAAAAGACAACCATTTCCTATTCTTTGTGTGATTAGGTTTGGGGAATATTTCGCTGTAAAATTTTTCGTGAGCCCTGAAACCTCAATCCCCACAGAGCCAATGTACAGAACATGGTAAAACTTGATGAGAACTCACATGCGCATTTTAATTTATCTTTATTTTATTTTACTTACCTTATTTTGGCAGTCATAATGGCATGTAAATCGATTATTGTAGTGAAGCATTACTCTGAATTTGTATATAGATCTGCCAGACTCGTTTCCATGGCCCATGTTGTTTTTGCTGCAACTACTTTTTGTTTTGTTTTTGCATTAAAAACATAAGTCAAAACATTAGTGACACTTACTGATTTCACTGGAATTTTTCGTCAGTATTTGGCAGAAAAGCACATCAGTAACTGCAGTTTTCATTTATTTTAATAATAGATTCTGATTTTACCAATAGAAGCATTTTTATTTCAAAATTGGCAAAGTTTTTGACCATACCTGAACTTTAAATAGTTAAACTTGACTTTGTATGTAAACTTCTCTTAAATTAGCTAAGAAGAATTTTGTCGTGACTTAAATTTATTGCAATATCTTTATGGTATAATATCTTACAAATTTTAGGGGTACATCACAGAAAGTCTCTCTACCATTCCGTCAATGGTATAGCAAATTTGTTGAGCTGAAGTCTCTGTTACTCTCCAATACACAGTTTGCAATATTCACAGCTACTGCAACTCGGGAGATGAAATTTGCAATTTTTTCAATGCTTCAGTTAAGCCACACAACCACATACAACTTGGAAAGAATTTTTCAATTGAGCTTGGCGATGCTTTGTATGATGGAGAAAATTGTTTTCCAAAAAGACGGTATGTTGACATGTTTCATGCTGGCACCTCAGATGCTGTAAAGGAACATATTGTGAAAGAAATGACAAATGCAGAAAGTCATTTGAGAGTGCTGATTTGTACTGTTGCCTTTGGCATGGGCATTAATTGTAAAGGATTTCCACGAAGCATACATTTGGGCCATCATTGTCCATGGAAGCATTGCTCCAGGTAACAGGTCGAATTGAAAGGGAAAGAGAAGACTCCACAGCATATATACTCTATAATGGAATTCTCACTGCAAATTGTGACAAAACTATTCAGGAAATTGTTCATGCAAATAGCTGCCGTCTAGAAAAGCCATGGGAAAGTACTTTACTTCATTTTCCACTAGTAACCTACCCAAACAATACAAATGTTGTGACATTTGTTCAAAAAGTTGCAGCTGTGGAGTTGATTGCCAAAAATTTGTTCCAGAGAAAAATTTGTTTACCAAACAAGACACTGAGAATTATCAGCCACTATTAACACGCCAAGTCAGTGATGTTGATCAAGCTGAATTACAGATACAGCTATTAAAACTTAAAGAAGAGATCACAGCAACTTCATTGATGCTAAAGGCGGTTTTTGCCCTGTCTCAGTTCACTGTGAGTTTGGTCATTTTCAAATACGACAGATCCTAGCTGCATCTATCAGCATTTCATTGCTAGAGGATTTAATGCATTTTGCTGAGATCTGGCGAAAGAGTCACAAACTTGCAGTCCTCTCTGTCGTCAGAAACATTTTCAAAGATTTTGAGGTTGAAGATATTATGCTGGAAATTGAAGACGAGCCTCTTCAAGATATTGATGTTCATATGGATTGGGAAAATATTTAGAGAATTACCTGCCAGGAATCACTACTAAGATGTAAATAGTTAAGATCTATTTACTTGGCAGGTTAGAATTACCATATAGGTTCATTCGTCTTGAAGATCAAATTCTATATCAAAGTCAGAGGACTGTATAATTTCTTATTCGAATTTATATGCAAGATAAAGTATAAACATCAGCGAATATAATGACATAAACAACCACGAATTATTAATCAGAGAGAAGAATTAACGTCCAGAGAGAAGAAAATAACGTAAGAATTTTAACGAAGTCACCTCGGTCCATCAAGGTCTTGATTTAGTATTATTTTGAATATTGTTCTTTACGTGAATCGTTCGCATCTATCTTCCTTCATCGTGACTGTCGTTCGCATCTATCGCGAGTTCTTTTTGAGATATAATTCACGTCGTTCACGTTGTCGTCGTTCGTAAGCAAGAAATCTTCTTTTCAACTGAATTCAATCAACAACAACAACAACTATATACAAAAGAAAGAGAGAAAGAGAGAGAGAGAGAGAGAGAGAGAGAGAGAGAGAGAGAGAGAGAGAGAGAGATAGGAAGGAGCGCTCACAATTTCCTACACTCCCCCTTTGGCCAGCGTTCATTCAAGGTTCACATAAGATAGTCGAGCTGGTCAATAATATCGATTCGCTCCTTCGCTATCATGGCGGCTTTTCGCTTTGGTCTTTCATCTGTTTTGTGATCTACGTCCTCGACTTCGGTAACTGTGCGTCTTTGATTTACTTCTATAGGGTACAATAGAGATTGAAGTACCACTTTATTCTTCTTGAATTGCAATATGTTCGCACTTCTGTGGATTTTAACATAGCCTGTAATTGTTTGGAAGCAGCCTTAAATGTCTTGGCGTTATCAGTAACGATAATACTTGGCGTTCCACGTCTGCTGACAAATCTCTTGAAACAACGAAGAAAGGCGCTTGTAGAAAGGTCTGGAACTACTTCTAGATGCACGGCTCGTGAAATCCCGCACGTGAAAAGGGCTAAATAGACCTTCCTTGATGGTGAAGAGCTGGATTTTACGTACAGTGGACCTGCGAAGTCGATACCCACAGATGAAAATGCATGCTTCTCTTGAACTCTAAACTCTGGTAGCTGACTTTGACTCGGAGCACCATACGAAAGCCCTTGTATTTTTTTGCAATTAACGCATTTCCTCAGGATCATTTTTACTACCTGTCGACCTTTGATTATCCAGAAACGTGAGCGTAGTTCGGCGAGAGTTTCCTTTGTGCCATTATGCATAACCTTGTCGTGGCAACTAAGAATGAGCAGACTAGTTATCTTGTGATGTCTCGGCACCAAAATAGGATGTCTGCTATCGAAGGGTAAGCTTGAGTTTTTTAAACGACCTTCACAACGAATAAGCATGTTACTGTCTACAAATGTGCCAAGAGTGTTCTCGATTTTCTTGAGATGGGCTTCGTCGAAAGAGCCTTGAGCTTCACGTATGATTATGATTTCTGCATCATTGATTTCCTCTACTGAAAGCTCTTCTTGATTTCCGCGAACTTTATTTCGGCAATTCTGTATAAATCGTAATACGTATGCAGTAACATGAGAAGTTTTTGGTAGTCACTGAAACGATCGTAGTCAATGAAGTTTCGAATACTTGGTGCTTTGACCGTAGTCTTGAGAACTGCTGTTTTTTCGGTCCTTTGCGGATGTTTCATTTCATCCAAACACTCCTGTGGTAGCGTGTCCGATATTGAAGAATTAGGCCATTCTCTTTCCGTACCTAAAAGCCATTTTGGTCCATTCCACCAAATCGTGTTTTGCTTGAACTGCTCCACATTCATTTCACGCGCCGGAATGTCAGCTGGATTCTGGCTGCCTGGACAATGTGACCCCAGCTGAGGGTCGACCAACTTTCGAATCTCTTGAACGCGATTTTCTACAAATAGTTTCCAATATTTGCTCACACCCTTTATCCAGTATTTCGCCGCGAGAGAGTCTGTCCAACATTGCATGATATCGACGTTGAAAAGTGGACTGAATGAATTTTGTACAGTGCTGATTAACCTTGCTAATATCAAACAAGAAAGAAGCTCGAGGCGTGGTATTGAATGTTTAGCAAGGGGAGCAACACGCGTCTTTGAACAAACCAATTGTATAGACGACTGTCCATAAGATGTGATTTTGGCATATACAAGTGCTGCAAAAGCGATTGATGAAGCATCACAAAACCCAAAGAGCTCTATTTTCGTCGCCTTGCTTTGAATAATTCCGAAGTAATATCGTGGTACTGCTATCAGGTGAACTTGAGTGAGCTCTGACATCATAGCTGTCCATTCGTTGAATAGAATTTCTGGGAGAATTTCGTCCCAACTTAGTTTTAGCCTGAATAGCTTTTGTATGAAAACCTTTAACATGGAAGTGATAGGAGATATGAGCCCCAATGGATCAAATATCTTGGCAATTAGGCTAAGTACGCTTTTTTTTGTTACAGATACATTTTTTGAGACTGCGACAAGCTGTGAAAAGTCGAAAATGAGGTTGTCTTCCTTACTGTCCCAGTTTAGGCCTAAATCTTTTGTTGTGTATTTCTCTGTGCAAATGGCTCACTTATCGTTGTCTTCGCAAATGATTCATCTTCTTCTAAAACAACTTCTTTATCTGTTTCTTTATATTGTTGCTGTTTCTCTAATTCTGCGATTTCTTCTGTGAGTTCTTCTGAATTTGAGTGCCATTTTCGAAGATTAAAACCGCCTTGTTTCATTATCTCTTTAGAAATTTCATAAAACTTGAAACTCTCTTCAATGCTATGGCCCCCCGTACTGACGTCATCGGCGTAGAGAGAGCTGATTAGTTTGGAGCAAACTTCAGGGTGTTCATTGGCATACTTTTCAATGTGATGCTTTAACGTCACGTTCAACAAAAAAGGACTGCAAGTAACCCCGAACACCACTCTGCAAAATCTGTATGTCACTTGCTCTAGATCAGTTTCATTCACATCCTGATACCACAAGAATCTCAGGACATCTCGATCATTCTTATGAACTGCAATCATCAAGAATGCCTTTTCGATATCGGCAATAAGGGCGATTGGGTTTGCGCGAAATATTATTAATATCTCTGCAACTGTTTTTAGCAGACACGGGCCAGGATACAAACAGCTGTTTAATGATATCCCTGTACTGTTAGCAGCAGAAGCATCATATACTACGCGAACCTTTGTTGTGGTTTTGTCCTTTCTTACAACAGGGTGATGAGGCAAGTAGTGCGTTTTCCCTGCTTCACTTTCATCTGTAGGCATCACTCTTTCGATAATTCCTTGTTCTTCTTGTAGCTTGATAATTGCGTCATATTCATTCAAGAGGTCTGGTGAGGTCTTTAACTTCCTGAACTGACCTTCGAGGCGGCGTTTACTGAGCGCGTAATTGTCTGGCAACAGAGGGTGGTTTGCCTTCCATGGCAATTTCACTTCATATCTTCCCTCAGAAAACGAGATTTCCTGGCTGAAATTTTCATAAATGACCTTGCAACACATTCTTCTGCTGTACTTTCTCATTTGGCAACTCCTTTTGATTAGACAAAGCTGTTGTACTTGATGCAACATCAACTAATCCATTGGTACTCTTGGATATAGCAGAGAAGGGGATTTTCATTTGTTTTTTAGAAGAACCAGAAGATGAAAGGTCCTCAACCAAAGCTTGTTTTTTACCATAGGACAATAATTTTGCATCTACATTAGCATAAAACAAAGGCACAATATGATTAGGCACAAATGATTTTCTGCAGCGTTGCATAAGAGTATCTAACCTTGTCCATAGGAGACGAACTGGAGTCGAAGTAAATTCTGGTTCTATTCGGGGCTTGATAACAGCATTGAATACATTATGAGCATGACTCATAGGTACACCACGCCCCATATCTGGGTAAAAGGAGTGGATGTCTAAACCCAAAACACTTGACAAAGCCATCAGACAAGAAAAGGGAGACCATCTCTTGTTCTGACAGTTGTTCAAGGCCTCAAATTTGATACAGTCAACAAAAGTCTTGGACTTATTCTCCAAGATATCAGTAACCTCAAAAGTGTTGGCAATTTGAAAAAAACTACCACGAAGACTAGAAGTTTTATGAGCTGGAAGGAGACCCATGAAATGTGGATGGGAAGCATAATATTCAGCATATGAAATAACTCTATTGATGTCAGAGCTCTAAGTGTCAAGGAAAGGTTTTCACTTCCATTCACAACAACTGATGCTGAATTATACAGGCAGTTTCCATCAGTACTAGCCCTAGTAAGAAAGTTGATACCCTGTTGTAAATAATACCAAAATGTACTTTTGCGTAAGATTTTCACATTATATATATATAAGTATAATTTGAAACTGGTGTGGTAAAAATCTGTACATAGGACTTGTTATGATACTTTGTCAGAATTTAACAGTGACAATTTGAACTGAACTGTGATACCAGTATTTTTAAACAAACTGGGGCAAGAGGTTCTTCCATAATCTGACATGTGATCCTTGCTTATTCAAAACTTGATGTTAAAGAAGAGGGATTCTTTTAAAATCGAAGGCTAGATTCAAGGGGGCAGGTTAACATTGAAGAGGGGCATCATCGAATCATTACAGTATAATGTAATGATTCGATGATGCTAACTATTCTGTACTGACAATATATTTTCGTTTTGAGTTTTAGTTTATACTTTTTTGGTTATTATTGGTTTCTATTGGTAAGAATTTCCTAAATCGTTACCCGGGCTATAAAAGCAGCAGCAACAACAGCAGCGCCGTCAACCAAAAATTGCATTTCACATGGAAGCTGTAATTCAATATAATAGTTATAAATTATTTCCTGCTTTATTATTCTAACAGGTTGTAACAATTATTTCGGGCTGTTGTTTTATGTCAGTCTAGACAGTTTGATGTAATTTACTCGGAAAATGTTCTTTTAAATCTAGAGACATGACGTGACGTGTGACTGGTCTTGACGGGCCTAAAGTAATTATTTGTACGCAGTAAATTTTCCAAATATTTTTTTAATCAAAAATCATAAAACGCCTTGCAGCGAAAAGTCTCTCATTCTTTGAAGGCTTCAGTCGCTGATCAAATTTCGGCAAGTTAGCATAGGCGGCTTCATCCTCTACCAGATCATTTGCGTTTGTGTTGTTGACGAATAACGGGTCAATTTTTCTCAACTTTGTAAGTTCCGTCGCGTGCAGCTTTGATAGCTCATCAAACTTCTCTTCTCTGATGTAATTCTCAACTTTCTTAAGCAGATCCATTTTGAATAGATTCTCAGTGTAATGTAGTACCAAGCAATGGGGTTAACTTTCCCGCGATTGTGTGAGATAGAAATTCTGTCTATAAGGACCATCGGTTGAGTAGCAAACAAACATCCTGCGCACAGATGTCGCACGAGCTAGCATTCTGATTGGTAAACACAGGGTACAACAATGGCTGTGCGACTTGTGCGACAGAATTTAGAAAACATACTGCGCACAGTTTGACTACATTGCAGCCCTAGTACCCGTTATTCGCTTTACTATTTCCCTGTGATCACCGGCAACCGTCGGAATCGAATTGATTCTCATTACAGATAATACGACCGGACCTGACCTAACGATACTCAACAATTCAGCTCAACAGCAAGACGGTTATTGCTTTTTTTGTCAATTTTAGTGGCTAATAACACAGTGAAGGTTTCTTAGAGTTCAAATCTTCAGAATAAGGACAAATTTTTAAGAATTTTCTCAATTCTAAACGCAGCTTAACCATTTACTAAAAATGCTTTTTCTCTGGAAATGTGACTGTCTCCTGTGCGAACTGTGCGACAGTGTGGATCCGCCCCTGCTTGTGCTGGTAAGTCCCGTGTAGCAGTCACTGCCAAATCCTCTGTTGCAGAGCCTTGCGCAGCAGTTGTGACATGCTCTTTTTTGCACTTTTTTCCTCATGGAGGATAGCACATTCCCTTTTGCGCTTTTGCCTTGATTGCTGCCTGTTGTACCTATCAATGCATCTACCATCTCCTGACTTAAACTCTAATGTCCAAGATTTTGTGTTGGTATCCAGTCAGGATTATTTCTATCGCAAAGTGCAGAGGGCTTACTTGAAAAAGATAAAAACTACGGTTGACTAACGTCTGGTCTAAAAGCCTTTATCAAACATGAAAAAGGACTAGGTAAAAATAGAATGATCCAAAAGATGAAATTTCCTAGCTTGGCTATATAAACAGTTTAATGTGTTTGACATTCTAACGCATATCAAAAGGAAGCTAAGTCATTTACACGCTTTTTTTAAAAAGAAACCACTTTATAAGTGTTAGTACTCTATTTCGAACTCTTGCTGAAATTCTTTTTGTTTCATTGATCAAGAAGCACTCCGAAGAAAAAAGCAAGTTTTGTAAAATTTTACGCCTGATCACCTCATACACTCGACTCGAATAATGCCATGCTAATACAAAAGGCAAATTAACAAAGCATTCAACAGCGTGACTCGATAAAATAAAAGGCGTTGAAAGCACTATTTAAAATACCTTAAGCGTTAACAAATGGTTCAACAATCCGTTAAAAACCCTAAAAACAGCTAAATAGAAAACAAAAGATGTAAGCATAGTTTCCCAACACACCTCTCGCCTTGGTGCATGTTCCTATGCGTCAAGTAACTGTAGCATCTTAAGACGCGCGTTGTTTGCCGCAGCTCTTCTGGGTCGCTCCCCTGCCGACTTTTCATTTTCCTTATTCTCTGAAAAATTCTCTTTTTTCACTCCATCCCCCTTACTCATAGCTCCATTTCCACTCACTAAAGGATACAGTTTTTGAATTGGTCTAGTTAAAGGCTCATACTTACCTCTTCCAGCTTTGCATACCTTGGCACCGCGTATGTGACCATCCTTACCCCGAATTACATCCTTGACGATTGCAATTTTCTATTGACCTCTCTTAAGATTTTCCTCTTGCAGTACTACAATGTCTCCTGCATTAATGTTCGCTGGTTTATTCTTATTCATTCGGTGAGATTCTCACAGATCTATGAGGTATTCCTTCTTCCACCTTGTCCAAAACTAGTCAACAATCTGGTTAAGTAAGAAAAGCGCTTACAATCTGATGAATAATCTCAATTTACAACCAATACCCATTGATAACATGCTTAATCTTCTACCTACCAATAGATGTGATGGAGTTAATACTTCTCCATCCACCTCATCATATAAATATGTCAAAGGTCTGTTGTTGAGATTACATTCTACCTCCGAAAAAACCGTACCTTATTCGTCAGAAGTCACTCTAGCATTTCCAAGTACTTTATGCAGACATCTCTTAACACTTCTTATAATTCTTTCAAAGTGCCCCATTTGCCAAGGACTTACCTCAAGGTTGAATTTCCAGTCAATTCTTTTCTTTCTCAAATACTTTACTATCTTTCACCAACGATTGTGCATCTTTTATCCATTCTTTCTCAGCTCTCATAATTTCTTCTGCACTCAATTTGTCTAACCGCAAAGCTTTTCCTTCTATCTTTGCCTTTAAATTTCCAACAAATCTGAAAACGAATGATGTTACTCTAAGCAATCTTTTGAGAGTGCTGTACTCGCTGATATAAATTAAGCTACTTACCCCAGCAGGTTGTTCAACAGTTGTTACCATTACTGTTACCTTTTTACTCTCACAGCTAACCTCTTCAGAGTTTGGATCAATTTCCTCTTGTGAAGGCCAGTTTTCTCTTCCTCTCTTTCAGCCAATGTGGACCTTCCCACCACAACTTGCTGTTCATAAGTTGGCTAACTTTGTGCCCCTTGAACCAATTTCAGCGGGGTTCTCTGATCCTTTCATATGTCCCCAATCATCTGCATTTCTCACCTTCAAAATTTCTGAAACTCTAGATTGGAGCCACTGCTTCCATTCACCTTGACCCTGGATCCAACTTAAGACTGTTTTGCTGTCTAGCCATAGCTTTATATTTGTGATTTTCAATTGAGAACTGAGAGCTTTTACCACAGTGTCTACCAAAGTGGCTAAGATCTTGGCTGATAACAATTCTAACCTTGGAATTGAATCAACACTTTGATACTTACCAATGTGGTGTCGTAAAACAGCGTTCAGGAGAAAGAGCGATAAATTGACACGAAAAACAACACATCTGAATCGCATGATACAAATTTTAGGCTCCGTTTTGTTTAAACCATCTAACCATAGAAACCTCAAACAATCTCTGTTTTCTTGGTTAATCTCAATGTTGAGGAAAGCCTTTTCTATGTCTTCTACAAGAGCTACCCTACTTTCATGAAAACGAAGCAAAATATCAAAAATTAAGGGTGAGAGAGACGGGCCTACATGCAGACAATCATTGAAAGAGGTACCAAAATTTTTGTCTTTGCAGGACGCATCATAGACAACCCTGAACTTTGTTTTCTCTGCTTCTTCTCTCGCTACAGCCATGTGGGGAAGATAGTGTACCTTTTCAGTGACATCCATTTCTGATACTTGTTCAACAATACCTAATTCAACCTGCTCTTTTATTATATCATCATATTTTTGCCGTGTAGAAGGGTCTTTCTTAAGTTTTCTAATAATGCTGTTAAATCTGGCTAAAGCATTGTCAAAGTTTGTAGTTAAAACTTTATTACCTGACTTCTATGGTAGACCAACAGAGTATCGTTCGCCATTGAAAGTGATGTTATCTAACAGGGTCTCATTTACTTCATTTCTTTCACGAATTCCAATTGTTTCAAGGTCCCACAACTTCTGAATTTTATCTTCTAATGCAGATCTGTCACATTTCAAAAGCAAAATTGGTGATTCAGATATAAAGTTGACATTTGACTCTGATTTCTTACCTTGTAATGGGCCTGACAGCACCCATCCCATTGCAGTCTTGATGGCTACAGATTCACCTGCCCCCCCCCCTTGTTTGACTTCACCATCCATAAAACTCCATAGCCAGTCTGAGCCAACTAAAACGTCAATTGTTAATGATTCCAACCTATAAATATCTGAAAACCATATGTTATGCAAATGGGTATAAGATTTCTTGACAACTTCTGGGTGAACATTCTTAATGTGAGAAATGTTACTTACAACAAAACATTCAATATCAATCTTCCTCTTTCCATCAAAAGATACCATAGGTACAATCACCACATCTTTTACCTCAAATTCTGCACTCACGGTCCCAAATTGCTTAATTCCTTTTTTCTCTTCTCTCGTCACTCTTAATCCTAACCTATTGACAGCTTCTGCAGTTACAAAGGATTTATGGCTACCTGAGTCATACAAAAGTCTCACACTCTCTCCGTTCACATTTGCTGAAGCTGTCTGTAAGGCTACATCCCCTCTGCTACCGGTACTTCTCACCCAAGATGCTGCAGTGGGGTTAAGCAGGGGTGCATTGGGCTTTTCTGCGTTAACTTGCACACTACTTTGCTTGGCCTATCTATGTTACTAACATTATGACAAATTGCTACGTGATGTAGGCCATTGCCTATTCTACAGTTATTCTTATGACGGCAACTGAATGCTCGATGACAAGATTTCAAACATACAAAGCTTCTTGCATATCTTCTTAGCACATTATTCCGGTTTTCAGAAAACACAACTGTTTGCCTTTTCGCCAACCAGTAGCGACGAGGCAGTTCCCTCCTTGTTGAAGTTGCTTCTGGGCCTAATGTTGTTGTTATTCGCTCGGCTTGTCAAATCCTTTCCGCCCCCCAAACTTCCCAGAAGCATTTGGCACTCCTTTATCGAGATTTCTTTTTCGAAGACACATAGTAATTCATCCATCGTCCACTTCAAATAATTCTTGTCCGAACTCCTAATCATCTGACCCCTGATATTTTCTGGTACCTTTTCAAGAAGCGTTGGCATGACAACTGCAGAAATCTAGGAAGTGTTGACACCAAGAGCCTCGAGCCCGCGATAATGTGTCTCGATTTCGTCGTGCAGATTGCACAATCAGCTGACGGCTTTGTCGTTGTAAACAGGGTGGAGCCCCAGGAGGTGGCTAATGTGGGTCTGCTGTATTACTTCCTGTTTGCCAAATATTTTCTTTAGAAGGTTGACAGTGATGTCATAATTTTCGTCTGTCATGGGCATTCCTGTTACCACTTTACGTGCAGATTCTTCTAAAAAACTCTTCAAATATTTAAACTTATCACACGCTGCCAATTCTGGATTCTCGTAGACACTTTGAAAACCATCCCAGAATTCTGGCCACTTGTGTATTTTCCCCGTGAATTTTCGTAATTCCAATTTAGGCAGTTTCACAACGGTTTTTCTTGTGACATTTCTCGAACCTGGGGACAAACTTTATACTTCCGAACTTAAACTGTCCTTCAATACACTCCTCGCGATGCTGTTCTTTGGTTCTTCTTTGGTATTTGAAAGGCAGTTTATCGAACAAATAGCATTCAAAATCTTCTTCTTGTATTCTCCAACTTCGTCCATTTCTTTATCCAATTGCTCTTCCTCTTCAACATACTCTAAAAGCAATTCCAAAATTTCTTCATCACTCATTTTTATCTCCGTTTCTTTCTCTATAAGCTCGGCTTTTAAATATTCCAATGTTCCTCTTCGATAGACTCGCTGTCCTCTACCAATTCTTTCACTCTGTTTGCGGTCTTCGTGACACTATTTAAAATACGTTAAGCGTTAACAAATGATTGTTAACGCTTAACGTATTTTAAATAAGCATAGTTTCCCAACAATAAGGAACCTACAGGTAGAAGGCCGAAATATATAAAGAACTTATACTACTAAGAACGAAATCCCTAAGGAACTTTTCGATTAGAAAATATTTTATAACTGCAAGCATCAAGAGCTAAAAAGTCCGTTCCATTCATTTACAGCCAATACTCGCATAGATTGTTTGCTATTCGTGTGTCAAGTGCTTCATTGGGTAGTTTCCGCATAGTCTGGTCTACGAATAAGAAACTTTTAGAACTAGGCCTTATGGTAGGTTCCTTATAAAAAAAGCGTGTAATACAACAAAGTGAACAGGATAGGGCGGTGTGATACTTCTGTTCATATGGCCTATTTATTTTAAATCTCAATGAAATTGAAAATTTACCTGAAACGAAGTGATCTGAGCAAATACGATAATGTGAGGCTGATAAATCCGAATCTTTTCGATTGATCCTTAGAATCCACTCCTTTCTTCGTTCACTGGAAAGAGCACGCGTTTGTCGGTTGCCATGTTCGAGAATCTTTGGTATCCGATAAAAACTTTTTTACTCCCTATTAGAACGATTTGAGCATTCCAAAACATCCCATAAATTAACCATTACCTCCTAATCTTTATTTGAATGAGGTTCAATTAGTTTGTCAACAAGTAACTAAAGAATTATTTTTATATCAACAAATATTCCTGCTGGTCGAATCCTACAAGTTGTCCTCCAAGATGGCGGACTTACAAAAAGCACACACGCATGACGTCACACGAAAACACCCTATAGTCACAAAGCTTTGGATCACTTAGGAACAAAGCAGGAGTCTTATCACAGTTACGAACATAGTGGTATCTGGTAGTAACTGCTTCATTTTTCTTTGCACATTTGGATCAGCTTTGTTACGGAGTGTAAATAATAGAGAGACGTTTCCTCACTCGTTGGAAAGATGCAGAGGCCAATTGGCAAACTTTCTTTGCATGTCTTCAAAACGTGCGGACAATTAGGAAGAGAGAGGAGAGTTAGCTCAGGATCTATCGTGCCTTCCTCTAGCTCAGCTTGAATTTCAGCAGGCATTGCTTAGAGGGATTGTACGGAAATGTGCCGCACACAAATCGCTAAACTCTAAGATTCGCCATCTTGTCTCGTGCTCTCGAAGATCTAACTAAAAAATAACTGAAACTCGGTCCCAGTTCTCTACTGTCCTAAACTGTCCTAAAATGTCCACTACTAATCAACATAACGAATGATAATAATAAAGTACCGTACACAAACTCCCCTAAAATTTGAGTAAAGTAACATACCTGAGTCAAATTTTATCAAACCTTTACGGTACGCAGTTGTCCTCTTCAATCTTCTTCCAAACAAAGTCTCGTCTTCACTTCTGCATCCACCGCAGCTCTTCTCTTCTCTCTTGTTGTCACATTGGCCTTGGCATCGATTGCTCCGTTGATTGTTTCAACTGTTATCACATTGACTTTGTCATCAGTTGCTCCTTTGATTGTTTCCACTGTCTGTGACTCCTTCGCTTGACAACCAATCTCCAATGGACAGATAGCTTGAACCGGTCGCTCTATGAGATGTCCTTTGTGTCTCAAAAGCACTCCCCTGACTACGTCGTCTCTTCCTTTCACAAGCTCTTCTACTCTCGCTTTCTTCCACTGCCCTTTATTTCTTTCATCACCAACAACTAATACTACTTCTCCGATCCGTGGCAGACATGCACTCTTCTTTCTGTTAATATGATGCACTTCCATTAAACTGTTGATATACTCTTTGTTCCAACGTGACCACGCGTGCTCTTTCGCATTCTTCAATCTCTTATACATCTTGGTCACTCTTTCTTCGTCTACCTCCACATCTTCAAATGTATGTGAATCCTTCCCCCACATGATTTTGTTAGGTGTTAGCACTTGCTCCTCCCCACTTTCACTTTCTACATATGTCAATGGCCTGTTATTCAAATGCCTCTCTATGTCCATGATGACTGCTTCCAGTTGTTCAAATTGCAAATGCGTTTTTCCAAGGGTTTTGTACAATGTCTTCTTTAAATCCTTAATTAATCTTTCATACATCGCCCCCCACCAGGGACTTTTCGACAAGTTGAACCTCCAAGTGATGCCTAGAGTTGCCAAATGGTCTTGCAATTTTTCACTTTTTCGTATCAATTTTATCCACTCAGCTGTTGTCTTGAAAACACTTGCGTTGTCAGAGACTATGACCTCCGGTCTCATTTTCCTTGTAATGAACGCATTTAACTTCCTCTGAAATTCTTCAGCAGTTTGTGACCTTGTTACCTCTAAATGAACTGCTCTCATCACAGCACAAGTGAAAATAATCACGTAAACTTTGATCTCTTCTTTGCTTGTACTCCCCCTTCACTTGAGAGGCCCGGCAAAGTCAACACCTGTGTTCTGGAATGGCAGGCTCTGAACTGTACGAAACATTGGGAGCGCAGCTGTTGCTGGTGCTTCAAATGGTTTTGCAGAAAATACTTTGCACACATTGCAATTCCTGATTTCTCTCTTGACCAATGTTCTCATCTTTGGTATCCACCATGTCTCTCTCAGTGCTCCCATTGTATTTGCTACTCCCATATGCATAACTTTCCTGTGTGTGTGTCGAATCAGTTTCTCAGTAAAGAGACTCTTCTCCAAATAGATTGGTTGATACCCTTGAATCCTTCCCTGGCATCGAAGCATACCTGTTTTCTCGTCTCTTATCAATTTCCATCCAGGTGTTTCTTTCATCTCTATAATGTATCTTTGTTCTCTTACTACCCAATGATCTCTTGCACTCATAATTTCCTCTGTGGTCAGAGTTCCTCTTGTTACCTTCTCCTTTCTCTTCTTGGCAAGACAATTTTTGATAAATCTCAAACACCATGATGTGGTTCTAAGTGTTGTCCAATAGCTTTGACGCTCTAAAAGCTTATCCCATTCATCACTCTCTGTCTCGTTTGTGAATAAGATTGCCTCTTTAATTGGTCTTTGCTCTTCCAAGTTTCTTGTTGAACTCTTCAGCACTGGTTGTTCTGGCCATTCTTCTTCATTTAGCAGCCAGTCTGGCCCTTCAAACCACTTCTTTTCTACCATTTTCTCTATGTTCGCACATCGACTGCCTAGGTCTGCTAAATTTTCACTTGATGGGCAGTATTTCCACTCTATTCCAATTTCATTCCCTATCTCTGTAATCTTTCTCACCCTGTTCGCTACAAATGCTTTCCATTGTTTCCCTGGATTGTTTATCCAAAATAAGGCCACCATACTATCTATCCACACATTGATTGATGTTATTGGCCAATTCTTCAATGCTTTGCAAATGTTCTTGGCCATGTTTGCTGCCATTTGCCCCCCAACCAACTCAAGTCTGGCTATCGAAGTGTTTCTCTTTGAAATTCTTGACTTTGAAGTGAGTAAGCCCTTTACTTTGCTTGATCCTTGTTCCACTACTGCAATTGTCACAGCACAGCATGCCTTTTCACTTGCATCTGCAAATATGTGTAAATTCACTGCATCAACTGCTCTTATTTCTCTTACTAAAGTTCTTTGTATCTTTAATTCTCTCAGCTGTCTCATCCATCTCAAATAATCTTTCATAAGGGGTTCAGAAACTTCAGCATCCCCTCCCTTGTTCTCATCACAGGCCTCCCTGAAGATTCTCTTTCCTTCTACTAGGGTTGGTGAAATGATTCCCAAGGGGTCATAAATTCTGGCTAATTGACTCAATACAGTGTTCTTTGAGACCTTATCCTCTTCCCCTTTGTTTATGGGTACCATCAAAGTATCTTCTTCCTTGTTCCAAACATGCCCCAAAATCTTGCTTGGATTCTCCATATTTTCAGTTTCTAGGCTTTCTATGTTGGATTCCCATTTATGAATTTGAAACTTTGCATCCTCTAGTATTTCAGATGCCTCTCCTTTAAATCTTTGAAGCTCTTCAATGCTCATTCCTGTACACATCAGATTGTCTACATATGTATTTTCTCTGAGCATTTCTAGGGTACTGGCTAGCTCTGTGTTAGTAAATTCCTCATAATGGTGCTGCAAGGTTCCCCCCAACATAAATGGGCTGGCTTCCCCCCCAAAAGGGACCCTTAGAAATCTTAGGTGTTCTTCCTTCCCACTCAGTGTGAATAAGAATCTGAATGCATCTCTATCCTCTGATTTAATTCCAATTTGTAAAAATGCCTTTTGTATGTCTCCTAGCAGCAGATATGGTGTCATTCTTGCTCTGACCATAATGTCCCAAATATTTGGCTGCAACGCAGGTCCCTTGTACATGCAATCATTGATGCTGTTTGTTGTTGGCGTTGGGCGTGCACTAGCATCAAATACCATTCTCACCTTTGTGGTAGCAGCGCTCTCTCTTACAACTGGTTTGTGAGGCATGTAAAATATTCTTGTTCCAGATGGTTCACTTGGAACTCTCTCCACAACTCCCTCTCTTAACTGATTCTCAACAATTTCTGTGTATTCTTTCTGCAGTTTTTCATCATGCCTCAGTTTGCGCTCAACATTTTTCAATCTCTTTCTGCTCTGCATTTCATTTGTTTCTGCCAAATTGCTTCCTGGTATCCATGGAACATTAACTTCATACCTTCCATCATTTTGTCTGGAAATGTTCTCTTTGAACTCTTTGTAAACATCTAATTGGTCATCTTCTCCCCTGTCTTCAACCCCAAGTATGTCAAGGCTGTATAATCTCTCATATTCATTTCCAAGCTCTCTGGTGAACATGCAATTTGTGCTAGAAAATTCTCCTCCATGAATAATCCAACCAAATGATGTGCCTTCTACAATTGGTTCATCATCATTCCCCTTGAAAACTGTCTCTGTTCTCAGTTTGCTGTATGTTTTGTCTCCAATAATCATGTGAATTTTATGTTCCCCTGATGCTGTTATGTAGAATTCTTTGTCTTTGGTGTGTCTAAACTGCTGTTTCAATTTCCTTAAATCTGGCCTTTTGACTGTTGTGAAATCATGCATTTCTACCCGTGCAACCTCAATATGTTCTCTGGCTTTCTTGTCTAATGATTCTATGGTCATCTGAAAGATTGGCATGGCTTTTCTTGCTGTTCCATTGATAATTGTTACATCTTTTGTTTCATATCTCTCAGGTTTTGATTTGAGCATCATTAACGCATCCTTAGAAATGAAATTCCTTCCTGAACCTGTGTCAAGGAATGCCCAAATAACCTTTCCATCAATTCTTACAGGCAAAATTGGTGGGAGTGTTTCCTCCACAGAAGGTGTGAATCCTGTTAAAATTGAACCTTTTTCACTTTCACCTTTCTGCTTTTCACATAGGCTGCTGTGGTGTTTAGCCTTACAAAAGTAGCACCCCCTACTTAGACACTTATCCCCCCTGTGTCCTTTTTTCCCACAGTTGAAGCATAGCTTATTTTCTCTGAAGAAGCTCCTCCTACTCTCTATAGTTTCCTGTGTTTTGCACTTATCACTCCAATGATCTTGATCACAATAAATACATTTTCTTGAGTGTTTCTCCTTTGTTTCACCTGTATACCAGTGTTTTTCTCTTTTTTCCACTGGCTTTCCTATTTCCTCTGTTTTGTTTCTTTTCAACCACTTCTGCAAATTATCAATAAGCTTTGACATCCCCCAGCTTTCCCAATCATCATCCAGCCTTACCAAATCAGACTTGACATTTGGCAGCTTGTTTAATGTTGTCATCACAAATCCTCTCAACATGTTTTCTTCATCAAGTGTCAGCAGGGCATCATAATTCTTTGTGAGCTTGTCATAAAATTCTTGAATTTTCTCATAATTTACTCCCTTTATGGTAGGTAGATTCACAATTTCATCAATGTGTGTGTTTATCACAGCATTCCTTTGCCCATATTCCTTTTTGAGCCTTTCCCAGGCAGTTTCAAGCCCAACTTTTCCTGGTTTCAGATTTGCAATTTTATCCCTTACTCTGGGATTCACCATCTCTAACAAATATCCAAATTTAACTTCATCACTAAACCCCTTACTTAAAACTTGACTTGTGAACATGTTTTCAAATCTTATCCAGTCAGCTATTGTGCCTTTAAATGGTGTGACTCTCAGCTCTGGCAGTTTTGAAAAGGTTGCCTTAGCCCCACATTCCATTTCTAGCTTTTTCTCTGCAAGTTTAATTTCAGCATGCATTCTTTCCTCCCATAAAGACTTCTCTTGTAAGTATCTCTCCCTTCTTATTTTCTCTTCATGGTCTGCTAATTGCTTTTGTCTTTCTAGCATTCTCTCATCTTTCCTTAGCTGCTCAATTTGCTTCCTTTCAAATTCCCTTCTCAGACCTTCCTCTCTTGTTTGAGTTTCTATTTGTGTTAAAGCTCTCAACATTTTCTCATTTTGCTCTAACATTCCTGTATATTTATCTTTCACATCCTTTTTCCACTGCCTAACTGACCTAGATGATTCCCCTTGTTCTAATTTCATCTCTTCAATTCTCCCTGTCAAATCAATTATCTTATTGTGGATTACCTTCACCCTATTTGTTGCTATCTCCATTTCTACTGTGTCTCCAATTTCTATGAGCTCATCTGTCTGCTCTGTATAATAATTCAACTTCGCTATTTCCTTCTCGATATCAATCTCTGGGCCTAAATTTTGCCCATCTCCTGTTGCTGTTTCTGTTGATGGATTTGCCATGATTCTCCCGGTATGTGTCCTGGCAGGGTCGCCACGTATGTACGGAAATGTGCCGCACACAAATCGCTAAACTCTAAGATTCGCCATCTTGTCTTGTGCTCTCGAAGATCTAACTAAAAAATAACTGAAACTCGGTCCCAGTTCTCTACTGTCCTAAACTGTCCTAAAATGTCCACTACTAATCAACATAACGAATGATAATAATAAAGTACCGTACAGGATTATATTTTGCGAGTAGTGAGTTGTCAGTTGCGAGTTGCCAGTTGCCAGTTGCGAGTTGGTTTTTCATCATGTCAGTTCATTCTTTTTACATCAAAGTATAACAGTAATACCTCATTATGCGCAAAGAAATTTAGTTAGTAAAAATATTTGTTCTTGGACATTAAAGCATTTTTTTGCAAAAGGATATCCATTGAGCTTCGACAATTCCCTGCTTCAAGAGCTACCACCAGGCCACTTTCCGAGTCCACGCACGCGCCTATTTTTCTCCTAGCGACATTCAAAATGGAGACTGGCTGCGGAAAGGTGAGAAGTTGAAATATTTGTTTAACAACCTAGTTTGCTTTCTATGTAATCTGCTTACAAATAGGAAATGATTAATCAGTTGCGTTAAAGTGTTTTCAAAACACTTTGCAGTTGAATTTTTCAGTACTTTCGAGGGGAACAACTCATTTAAAAAAAATTTTTAGCGGGCTCAAATGATGTACGTAAAATTTTGCCATACATTAAAAAATAGATATATCAAAGAATTAGGGAAAAAGTGTAATGACAAGTGTACAATCTAATACAAACATAAAAGTTGAAAATGCAATTTGAAAACTTCCCTCCGTTTTAAATGGCCGGGATGGCATTAAAAGATCAGTGCAATCCTGTTTCCATAATGGTCCCCTATAGGTACCTTTGAATGAAATGTTTTTACACAAAAAAGAAAAACAATATAAATTGCTCAACAGCTGAGAGTAATGCAGAATTTTTATATTGTTCAAAATAGATTACTTGAAAGAGCATATACATAGTTTTCAGTGGAAGAAGTTGATGTAGGTGATCAAATAAAGAGTGTTGCAATTAGGTATCTGGTTTAAAACGTTTTTTGGTGCCATTTGTTTCATAAAAGCACTTGGCAAAATTATATTGAACCTTATGAAGCAAGTCACGAAACAAATCCCATAGCAAACTAACCTGTAGTGTAACTGTACATTGGCACAGCAGATGCTAGTGAAATGAGTTAACATGCGAGTTGATATTTATGCTACATTACAGTATATGATCCAGGAAAGGCTGAGAATACACATCATTTTTGGACATCTGGTGCATGTATGTTTTATTTTTTCCACAGAATACTACTTCTGAGTTTGAAGCATTTTGCTTGAAGTGAGTACTTGAAGTGAGAAGTGAGTATGCAATGTGCTTCTGTTGTCCCAACATTTGCAACTATTCTCTAGTGACATTCTTTGGCTTAACATCAATTACTGAAGCAGCTCATCTTAGAGATTACCAGATGTAAATTTGTAATTTTCAGCAATGAAAATGATGAGTGGATATCTCATCAAATATATTAAATGGGTTGGGTTGACTGAGGCCAAAAAGTTACACATTTTGTCAGAAGAAGATATGATCAGGTCATGAAAAAGTCTCTTGATTCATGATAAAAACTATGCATTTTAGTACTGAAATTTTCTCAATTTCTTGTTCCAGTTTAAAAGCATGAATTATCATGGAGTCAGGGCTGTAGTAGGGGGCATCCAACTTGTGGAGGCCCCACACTTCAAGAGGGCACTCTTCCATTAAGCTCAAAATTGAAGCTTCTTGAAACAAAAAGGGTACTTCTTAATGGTAAAATCGAGGGGGCATCAGTGCTCCCAGTTTGTACCTATATCACTGCATGTAGATTCCAAAGCTTGCAGATGTGTTGCTTGATACACAAACCAAAAAATTTCACAACTAGATCATAACAAACTTTTTGAACTCAAATTCTTTGTATCATAGTTTAGTTGAAAGGCTTAACTATCCTCTGAGATGCTGTATTGTCATTTTGAGAAATGATTACCTTCTAAAAAACCAGATTCAAAGAAAAATCTTGAATCCCAGATTCCTGATTTTTAGTGAAAATGCCATCATATTCCATTCAATACTCTGTGAAAACTCAACATGGCAATTAATTTGAAGTTTTCTGATGGACTTTTCATTTGCAAAATGATTGACAAGACATAATATGCATATCTGAATCCCCTGTAAAGCAAAGCAGGAGTACAAACTTTTCAAGTGAAGCAGGTCCCCGCAAAAATTCTTGTTTTGTCAAATCTGAATACAGTGGGGTCAACATTGAGTTTGATCAGAGTGTACAACAAGAAGAACAGCAAGCAAAAGGAAATGATCCCTTTGCGTTAAATCATGAAACGGATATCATAAATCTTAGTGACAGTGAAAGTGATATATCCTGTTCAGATGAATTGTCCTCAGTGGGAAGTAGTGTTGTTGGTGCTGATGAGTCTGATCTAGAAGAAATTCCAAGGAAAACGACGCTACATTAACCCATTGGTATTTTAAAGGGTTCCTATAGAAGAAGAAAAAACTGTTCCTCAAGGAATTGATGGATTCGCGTTTTTCAACTGCCAACGAATAAAGACTGTTCTTCAAAGATCTGTAAAGATGATTATCGATGAGGAAAATGGATGACAAGTGCCTCATCCCACCACAGAGGCAAAAAATGATTGCAAACTGCAAAGAAAGCCACACTTTTATGAACAGCAGATGCGACAACCTGGCAGACTTTGGCATCAACAGACAAGTATTTTCCAGGGAAGGCAAGAAGGTTCTATGCGAAATTTGTGGGTCTGAGGCTGTATACATTGAATGTGATGCTAGACTGATCAGTGAAAAGAATAAAAATGGAAAGACAATAGTAGTAACAACACTATGGCACCACTATGGCACAACACTATGAAACAACACTATGGCACCCACACTTGTAAAGCATCCTTCAGAAGTCGTATGGAAAAGGAAGACATCAAAGACATTGTAGAAAAGGCACCAAAGATGACCAGAGAAACTATGATAAGACAGGGTGTTCAAAAGTTTCTTGAAAAAGTAGACCTTGGAAAGGCAAAAGAACTTGCTGTCTTATTTACAGAAAGAAATTATATTCAAAATGTCAAGAGAAATGAGCTGCAGACCATTTGGCCACTGCTTCCAGGCTGTAAAGAAGTTGAAAGAGACAATTGACAAAACAGACAAATATCTTTATATTTCATCTGCATGATGGGGAAGATAGTAAACAACCATTTGTGATTAAATCAAGCTCTTTGAAAGTCGAAATGATTTCCAACATGGACAAAGATGGCACCCATTCATTGTCAAAAGAAAGTTGCTTCTTTGACGTCACTTTCAAACAATGCAAGGGGTGGTCAACATATACATTTTCATACTAAACAGAGAAATTGTTGTGACCAACTAAACAAGTGCCTAATGCCAAATCTGACTTCAGGTAATGGTTGTATATTGGTAATTGGTTGATTTTCCGAGATGGGCCCAAAAAAGTATCTCCTGGAAGTCACGTGATCGATGACGTCAATAATCGCCTTGAAACGACCATTTAAACGACTATAACTTTTCAAATACTGTGCTTTTGAAAATAAAAAAGGCAAGATTCATCCAGCTCGTCAAGATCTTTCATTTGATATATAAATTTTTCAATTTTGCCTATGTCAGCAATTTTTTGATGACGTCATCATTTTTTTCAATGCGCTTTTACAATTTACAGAGTGCTTAGAGATTAAAAGTGATCGCCATCCAACACTTCGAATTCAAAAGTGTTTGGAGGCAATAACTAACAGGCATTCAGGGGCATTTTTTGTTTCGTTGATATTTTAATTTTTGCACAGTATAATTCAATCCTTTAGCGACACATGATAGTTCAACATGATGAAAGCTAATTCTGTCCTCTTCTTATTTGAATACTTAATAAATTATGACAGTGTTAACATAATTGCAATTTGATGGCGATGGAAAAGACCGGATGTAGGCTGCGTTGAAAATTGATTTTGATGTTTTTATTGTTACTGAAACCTGACCTTCCTATTCCATTTCGATCAGCATTGGCAAACAGAGCTATTGGTTTTCCTGCATATGATGTACGACATTTCATGGCACTTTCGAAAGCATTTGTTTCATTACGGAAAAACAATGACGAAAAGTGTTTACTTTGTCAATGTTCGCTAACAAAGAAAAGTAAGTCCACTACATTCAAAGATGGCGGATGGGGAACTTTGAAAGAGCAAGCAGCTCAAAGGTCTGTATTGAACTTGCTTTACGAATAAAAACCGTACCCTTTTACTACCATTTTCAATAACATTAAAGATACAGAAAATGCTTTCGGAAAAGCCCATGTTAGATGCAAAACTTCATTCAGAACAAAAATTGAATAGGCAACATTGAAATATAGATTGCGGAACGAAGATGACGGCACTGAATACAATTCAGGAGAGGATATATTTGCCGATGAAGAAGGTGTTTCAAGGAGATCAGTTCGTGAATACTTGACAGACAAGAAGCTGTGTTTTTTATGCAATAACAAACGCATTTGCGACCAGAACTCGTACAGATAAGGTGGTCTTGGGAGGTGCACAGAGGACAAAGCAGCACAGAGACTATTAAAGCGCAAAGACGAATACTTGAGAGACAAAGATGGCAATAATTTTGCAGCTGCAAACAGGCTGCAAATGATAATAAGCGGAGAATGTCACGATATTTTGCTGCTAATGTGTGTTACCACAACTCATGCTACCTCAAATTTGCTGTGTACCAAAAATCGTCACAAGTTGAAAATTATCCGATTGGTCAAGAAATTGTATCAAAAATCTTAAACGATATTTTTTGTAAAATAAAGATGAGGATAATTCGAGAAAAGAATGGATATCTCTTGAGTGACCTTCTGGGAGATCTAAAAGACATTTGCGAAGATAATGGATCTGAAAACATATTGCCCCATATAAGTACACTTACACTGTTGCCACACTCAAAGGTCGTGGTCTTCGCGATAACGACCTGATTCGAGCCTTTGCACGAATGATGAAAGGAAAAATTGAAAAATGGAAAGCAGAAGTGAATGAATGGCCTTGTACACCGGAAGAACTGATCGATAGACTTGATAGAGGGCGACTGAAATAACTCTAATAGTGTCATCTACGCTACTGTTGATAAAAACTTTACGATAAATGAATACAGCTATGCAAAAACGCGCTCCAACCAAATAGCAACAATGAATACAGAAGAAATTGGAGTTGGTTGTATGATAAACTTTCCCCAGAATAGTTAAAGTCTAACAACGAGAATGAAATTAAAAAGATGAAAACAATACGAAGGTAGCGAGACAGAAAGAGAGCCGCTGACTCTATGAAAATCTGGACCAGGGGTATCTTGGCAGTTTCTATTGGCCAGAAAAACAAGTTTTTAGGACACATCATTTTCATTGTTTTTTTTGTCATCACTTATATCATATTGGAAACGAGTGTCGCAGAGGCAGCGTGTAAAGCTATCTACTCTCACATTTTTCTAGTTATTCTATTAAATGACGTCCCTGTTGATGATTTGTTCACAATAACCAACAAGCCAAGATCATCATCTCAACTTTTAGCGACAAGCCCAACACTTCCGACACACATAACTTTAATCAAAATCAAATTTCAAAAATGAATAAATTAAAAAATCCTATCTTGCCCATAGAAGTCTTCTCAGTAGAAAAACTTAGTAGGTAGAGTAGTAAATCATTCCATTCTAAATTTAGATGTCAAATTATATCTACATTTCTATGTGTATAAAGCTTTTAATGCATCTAGGTCTTGCAGTTGTGTCTCGCATTTTTTACTTGTAAAGTTCAAGATAACAGACATGCGCTGGAGTAATAAAGAAAAGACCCAGGGGACCTGAAGAGTGAGAGAGGACTGCCCACACCAGGAGGGCCATCGCAGCCCCGCCACTGCATAGGGTTGACGAGAAAGTACTGCACTTTGTCTCTTCAGGTCCTCTGCACTTTGTGATGGAGCTGCGATGGCTCCTCTGTGTAACTGGTAAAAGAGAGGGGTAGTGCGGGTGAATGACTTGGCCTTGGGTGTTGGCTTGAAAGCACGACCCGATAGCTCAGCGGTAGAGGACTTCACGTAGAAAGTCAAGGGTCGTGTGTTCGAGTTTGAGCCTCGCTCGGGTCGGTTATTTTCCCGCACTCTCTACTAATTATCTTTCAAAACCCTGTTGCCTTTAAACCAATTTAGATTAAACAGGTTGTTTTCATCAAAACAAAAGCGAGTTTTCATGGAACTGAATGGTGAATTTATTAAAAAGAACATAGTACCAACTGCAGACGAAAATATAAAGTTCTGGAGTAAGATATGGGACAACCCAGTGGAACATAACAATAACGCAGAATGGCTACGAGAGATTGACTGAATTAAGTAGAATCAACGAACAAGATGATGTAAAAATCACTATCCAGGATGTAAGAAAACAAACGGGGAAAATCCCAAATTGGAAAGCAGCTGGACCCGACGGAGTACAAGGCTATTGGCTGAAAAACTTGTCATCATTACACGATAAAATTGCTTACCAGTTGAATGCAGTAGTTGAAAGTGTAAATGTTACAGCATGGATGAGGTATGGTAGAACGGTATTATGTGTGAAGGACAAGAGTAAGGTAAATGCTGCGAGTAACTTCAGGCCTATTTCATGTTTACCACTAATGTGGAAATTGCCAACGGGTATGCTGTCCGAGCAGCTGTACGAGCATGTAAATTCTAGTGATATGTTACTATTAGTACAGAAGGGCTGTCGTAAAGAGACACGCGGAACGAAAGATCATCTACTGATTGACAGAATGGTACTAAAGAACTGTAAAAGAAGACATACCAACTTAACTATGGCATACGTGGACTATAAACAGGCATATGACATGATACCACACTCGTGGATACTAAAGGGTCTGTAGTTGGTTGGGGCAGCTGATAATGTCACGAACGTCCTTGAAAAAGGTATGACGAAATGGAAGGTACAGTTGAACGCAGGGCCGTCGCTAATCACTTTCACTTAGGGGGGTGCCAGTCACAAATTTGCCGATAAAATAGGGCGTAGCCTAAGGTATTTCAATTTTTGGGTGTGGTATTTTGACGCAATTGATTTTGTTTATCAAATTTTCAATTTTAGAGTGACTGTGGGTACTTAGTTTGCATGAGTAGATCTTACTAATAGGACAGTCAAGAGGTTTCGAAGGCCTTGAAGGAAACCCGAAAGACGGGGCACTGCGAGCGGAGCGAGGGGAAAAAATTTTGCAACCACGCCCTTAGGATTGTCTTAAAATGCATTTCAGAATATTTCTTGCAGGCATTTCTTGCAATCGTTTAAAACTTCTAACTATTTTTAGGCATGCTTCTTCTATGTTTCATTGATTTCATTCTTAAAATGGAGTTCATTACTACTTGAGGCCCCATCAACCTCAAGACCCTGAGGCACTTTGGCCCCTTGCTCCCCTCAGCAGCCCTGCTTACAGTGGCTTCCAGTGCTTCCAGGATCAACGTTCAGAATTTAACAAATTAACTCTGTTCCCAAACTTTAGGTAGAAATTAGGTCGCCCTGGATATTGGACATTAGATTCTAGACTCCGGCTGCCGACAGGGAGTCATTTGACAACTTTGACAATGACTATCAAAGCGCTAATGATGCATATGAGCATCTTACCGGAACGTTTTATAAGCCAGTTGACAAACAATCGCCATTGAAGACTAAGAAACTCAGGGGAAACACTGCCCCATTTATGAATCGTGATCTACGTAAAGCAATTTATACCCGATCTCGGCTTCATCTAAATCTTGCTTCATCATGCTTCATCAAGAATCTAAAGAGGCACCCTTCCATGGCTAATGAAACCAAGTATAAAAAACAGCAAAACCTGTGCGTTTCACTAAGAAAGAAGGCGATCAAAATCACTTGCAAAAATGCAACCAAAAACGGTCTACTTTAAAATCAAGACTTTTGGAATCTTGTCTAACCATTTCTCTCAAATAAAGGGGGGTTACACGATAACGATATTACCCTTGTTAAAGAAGATAGTATCATATTTGAAGATAAAGAACTTGCCGAAGCTTTTAATCACCATTACATAAATTTCGTAGAAAAATCTTCTGGAAGAAAAACCACCAGTATTGCGAAAAACGCACCTTTTCAAGATGATAGGCATACAGTTAGACTGATTCTACAGGAATACCAAAATCACCCTATTATATTGGCCATCATTCAAAATCGAGAAAATTCATTTGGTTCATTTTCTCTTCATGAAGCTGAACCAGAGGATGTTTTCAAACTCCTGCTTCAATAAATGATAAGAAATCAACTGGTGAAGACAAAATAACCCCTAAACTTGTCCGTCTAGCTGCGAAGGAGCTATCAATTCCGCTAACAAAAGCTATAGATAGATAGATAGATAGATAGATAAACTTTATTTACAGAGGATAAACCTGGTTAGCCTAATAATTAATCTTCACCAGGGTCCTCTCTACTAACTGCGCATTAAAATAAAATAATATTATTTTTTAAAAAAAGCATCCTTTAAGTTTCTAAAGAGCCTAGTAAAAATTTTGTTTTAAAGTAAAGTTTAAGTATTTTAATCTGAAACGTCAAGGTAATGCTGATACACTTTTCTCTTGAAAATTCCCAGTGATGTTGACTGTCTAATGTTAAGTGGAAGTTCATTCCATATTTTACTTCCTTTTATTGATATTGACTGGTCAACCTTTTTCAGTTTTGATCTGGGCACATACAAGTTTTTGTGTGATGAACTTCTCGTCAATCGCTGTTTAATCTGTTTTTGATGAGTAAACAAATTAGTCATATATTTTGGAGCTATTCCATTTAGAGCCTTGTAGACTACTATGACTGTTTTGAAGTTAATTCTTCGTTGATTGCAAGTATGAAAATTCTATAAATACCAGTATAAAAAATTTTAGATTTCCAAACAGCGGGCTGCAGTCACACCTCTTGACAAAGGTGAACCTGTTCGAACAGTAGAAAAAAATTTCCGTCCAGCTAGTGTGCTTAGCACTTTTTCCAAGATATACGAAAAGATAATAAAATATCGAATTAGTCCTCATCTCGATAAAACCCTGTCCGCTTTCGTTGCTGCCTACATGAAGGCTTACAATAAACAGCATATCTTAATTAAGATGCTTGAAGACTGGAAACTGAAATTGGACAATGATTACATTGTCGGATCAGTACTGATGGATTTATCAAAGGCCTTCGATGGTATTCCGCATGACCTTCTTATTGCAAAACTTCATGCTTATGGTTTTGATGAAAGTTCTCTAGTCCTTTTTTCCCCTATTTAAAAAGGCGCTTACAAGCAGTTCGAATAAATGATACTTACAGTGATTTTCAATCTGTTTTGTCAGGAGTAGCGCAAGGATCAGTCCTTGACCCTATTCTTTTCAATTTCTACATCAATGACCTTTTTTATTTCATTAAAAAGGCTTCTCTTGTGAATTACGCAGATGACAACACTTTAACACATTTTTCAAAAGACCTGCCTCAATCAATTAACGTCTTGGAAAAAGAAGCAAGCACCGCCCTTGCCTGGCTCAATCAGAATGAAATGTTTGCTAACCCAAACAAATTTCATGTTCTTATCGTCAGAATGGATAAAGGTACCATTGGACATAGCATTTCTATTCAAGGGAAAACTATAAATTTTGAAGATTCAGTAAAGTTGCTTGGCGTAACTATTGATCACAAACTTAATTTTGACATTCACATATCCGAACTTTGTAAAAGGGCAGCAACCCAGCTAAATGTGCTCAAAAGACTTAAATCTTTCATTGGCTTTGATGAGAAAAAGGTATTGGTCCAAAGCTTTGTTTTCTCTAACTTTAACTACTGCCTTTTAGTGTGGTTCTTCTCTTCGGCTAGATCTATGGAGAAGATCGAAAAAATACAGGAACGAGCCCTACGATTCCTTCACGATGACCATGATTCTTCTTATAGAGATCTGCTTTTCAAATCACAAAAATGCACAATGCATGTAAATCGGCAAAGGAACCTCTGTATTGAAATTTTCAAAACTGTAAAAAGGTTAAATCCTGAATTCATGCAAAATATTTTCGAACAAAGAACCTCTGAACGATCCTCGCGTCGTCCACAAGACTTGCAGCATTACAGGCCCAGCCAAACAACTTTCGGTACAAACAGCCTCAGGTCCCTCGGACCACAAATTTAGAATGGCTTACCACAGATAATAAAATCTGCAGAAAATCTGAAAACTGGGACGGGGCAACCTGTATATGCAACGTATGAAAAACTTAATGACTTTATTGTAAATTTGTATTTAAAAACTATAAAAAATTGTTAATTTTATTTGTATATTTTGTAAATAATCGAATTAGACAAGTTACTTTTGTGTAGCTTAAAATTTATATTTCGATTTAAAATAAAATTACAACAACAACAACAACAATTAAATCACCTATATATTGATGACTTAAAGTTATTTTGACAGAGTGGAAGAGACATAGAATCACTTGTAAACACAGTTCATAGGTTTAGTCATGACATTGGCATGCAATTCGGTATAGAAAAATGTGGTGTTATCATCATGAAGCATGGAAAGATGGTTACCTGTGATGGAATTGAGCTACCAGATGGAGAGAAGATAAAAGGCGTCAACGAATAAAGGTTACAAGTACTTGGGTATAGTAGAACTAAATGGGATAAAGAAGACAGAATACAAGCGAAAAATTAAGCTTATATTGAAATCAAACTTGAACAGCAGGAATGCAATTTCAGCAATGAATGTTTGGGCAGTTGCTGTGATGAGATATGGGGCTGGGATAATGAAATGGACAAATAAGGATCTGGAGAAACTAGAAAGACAGACACGGAAAATTATGACAATGAATAGACCGTTACATCCAAAAAGTGACGTCGAAAGATTGTATGTTGCAAGAGGTGGAAGGGGATTGCAAAGTGTATTAGAAACCGTCCGGTCAGAGGAAAATAGCCTTAGATGGTACGTTAAAAACAGGCAAGAGCAGTTATTGAAAGCAGTACATAAACAACAGGAAATGAACAATGACATCATGAAGCCATCAGAGTATAAAGATCAAAGAAGAAGAGAAAGAGAAGTCAAATGACACGAACAAGTAATGCATGGTCAGTTTTTCAGAGATACACATGGGATAATAGACAGGAAGGAGTCGTGGTTGTGGCAAAAGAACGGAGACTTGAAGAAAGGGACAGAAGCACTAATTATGGCGGCACAAGAGCAAGCAATACGTACAAATTACGTCAAACATCATATTGACAAATCAAGAGACTCGCCAACTTGCAGAATGTGTAGTGAAAAGGGGGTGTAATGAGAGAGAAGTAAACTGAGTAAAAACAAAATCTGAGATAAGCACATTTGTGGCTTTATTCAACAAAATTAGTCTCAACTCAAATCAACGTAAACAAGGTAACATACACAAAAGGAACGACCTCAATAGCAAACTCAATAGCACGCATTCTATTGTAGTAAGATAAAGAAAGGTTAAGGTCATTGTCTTTCACAACATTCACCCCTGTCTATAGATCAAGCCTATCCACAGGGCGCCGTTCACGTTGTGACCATCTAACTGGTACAGGAGACTGTTCTTTAGCATTTGAAGATGACGCAGGTTCAACAAATTTGGTTACATGTTCTTGGGTTGGGTCAGCTGATGCATGACTGGGTGATTCTGGCTCACTGACTAGTGATTCTGGCGATTCTGATGGGGTTTCACCTCGAGGCGCAAGAATTTTAGTGGATACTGTTGTCTCTCGTCCATCAGAAAACCGGATATGTGCATAATGCGGATTAACACGAAGAACATCTACCTCATCAACCAGAGGGTCAAATTTGCTATGGCGAACGTTGCGCTTTACATAAACTGAACGGTTCTCAGCCAACCATGGTGGGATAGAACTTCCTGTAGAAGATCGACGCAAAAAACTCAGGAGACGTTCATGAGGTGTCTCATTCGTTGCGGTGCAAAGGAGAGAACGAACGGTGGGCAATACATCAGGAAGGACTAATTGCCAGTGTTCGATTGGAAGATTTTTTGATTTCAATGACATATTGATTGCTTTCCAGATGGTACCATTGTACCTCTCTACTGGTCCATTACAGGTGGGGTTATAAATTGATGTACGACTCAAAGCTACACCTTTGCTTGTAAGGAATTTTCGTAGCTCTTTACTCATGAATGACGATCCACGGTCAGAATGTACATAGGCGGGCATCCCAAAGAGAGAAAACAATTTGGTGAGACACCTTATAACGGTTGCGGCAGATACATCTGGGCAAGGGAAGACAAATAGGAATCTTGAATACTCATCAATGATATTTAGGAAGTACTTGTTCTTGTTGTTTGAGGGCAATGGATCCTTAAAATCAATGTTAATCCTCTCAAATGGTTGAGTAGACTTGATAAGATGAGCTTCCTTTGGTCTGAAGAATTTTGGCTTGCACTCACAACAGATTTGGCAAGAGTTAACTGTTCTCTTTACTTCTTCTAGAGAAAATGGCAAGTTCTTAGTACGGATGAAATGCCAGAATCTTGTCACACCGGGATGAGACAAAGAGTCATGTAGCTTATAGGGAGAATCACTTGTACTTGTGGCACAGTTAGCTCGGGAAAATGTGTCTGGAGGAAAATTCTGTTTACCAGGCCTATATACAATGTCAAAGCTGTAACAACTGAGCTCGATTCTCCAGCGCATTATTTTGTCGTTCTTTATTTTACCCTTAAGACGCTGGTTGAACATGTAGGAAACTGAGTGTGAAATGAGAACCTGTGAGAAAATGTCTCCAGTGTCTTATGGACTCGACAATTGCTAGAGCTTCTTTCTCCACTGCTGAGTGTTTTATTTCACTGCCTTGTAGGGTGCGAGAGAAAAATGCTACTGGTCTACCGTTCTGGTATAGAGTAGCTGCTAAAGCGACATCAGAGGCATCAGTCTCCACTTCAAAAGGAATGGTTTCATCTATAGCAGATACCACAGCTTTAGCAATAATTCTTCAAATGCCTTCTCTGCGTCCTGAGACAAGGGAAAACCCTTGTGACTGGTTATGGGCTTTATTCTATCAAAGAAATTTGGAACCCATTGAGAATAATAAGAGAAAAGTCCCAGACACCTATTCAGAGATCTTGAATTTCGTGGGAGAGGTAGCTCTAGCAGAGGCTTTAGCCGGTCTGGATCTGGACAAATTGTACCTTCCTCGATGACATATCCCAGTAATGGAAGACGCCGAGTTGAGAAGACACTCTTGCTTTCATTGAATTGTAGATTAGTCTTCCGAGCAGCTTCCAGGAACAGATCAAGGTTTGTATCATGATCAGCTTGATCTTTTCCGCAGATAGTTATATTGTCAAGATAAGGAAACACTGCTTTTAAATTATTATTTTGAACAAATCTCATCATTTCTCTTTGGAAGCATGCCACGCCGTTAGTTACGCCGAAAGGGAGGCGAGTAAATTGATAAAGCCCATCCTTGGCTTAAAAGGCAGTGTAAAGTTTGTCTTCATCTTTCAAAGGTATCTGGTGGTAGCCACTTTCAAGGTCAATTGTACTGGAGACTCGGTACTGTGCGATTTTGTTGACTATATCATTGATTCTTGGTAACGGAAATGCGCCCAACTGTTTAAATCGATTGATCGTCTGAGAGTAGTCGATGGCTAGACGTTTTTTGTGGTTGTCATCTTTTGTAACTACAACTTGTGCGCGCCATGGAGACTGGCTAGGCTCTATGATGCCTTCTTTACGTAGTCTCTGCACTTCATCGATAATGAATATTAAATCTTCTTTACAGTAGCGTCTGGACTTTGTGGCAATAGCATGGCAATCAGATGTCAGACTTGTAAATGGTGAAGGTGGCTCAATATTTAGCATAGTAAAGCTACAAACGGACAAAGGAGGTTTTGTGCTACCATAGTTGAATGTGACACTGTCATGTTGAGATTAGAAATCGAGTCCCAGAATAAGATCCGAGCATAGTCCTGGCATGACCGACAGACGAAAATCCTTATATGTGTGTCCTTGGTAATTAAGTGTGATGAGGTTGTAGCCATTGAGACTGTGCTAGTTGAAGGACTGACAGGTATAGCAGCAACTTGCACTAAGCTTGGGTGTATGTAGCTCTCACTGCTCCCACTATCAAAGAGGGCTTGGACACTCCAGTCACAGTTCACAACCACTGTAGCAGTTGACTTTTGTAGTGTTTCAGGAGCTCCAACAGTAGCCAGGGTAGGTGACCATAGTGCAGCCGAAACTTGATCGGTCTTTACGGGTTTTCCTCTGCAGACTTTCGCAAAGTGTCCCTTTTTCTGATATTTATAACAGATAGAATCTCGAGCTGGGCACTTGGAACGTTAATGTTTAGCATTCCCACAGAAGAAGCACTTTGCATTAGTTGCAGCCAATGTTGGGGCTGTTTGTGTCAAGTCGGTCATGGATGCATGCTGAGTAGTTGTTTCGAAGAATGGAATTACTGCATTGAATAGCTGAGGAGTTGAATAGCTTTCTGAACTTCGCATCGCTGATTCCAAAGCTCGAGCTTGATCAAACATTGTCTTTAGATCCAGAGTTTTATTTCTAATAGTCTCTGACGAATTTGGTTTGAATTTAAGCCCGTAATGAATGCATCTCGAATGTATTCTTCGCAGTACTTTGCAGCATTGACAGATTGAAAGTTACATTCCTTGCTTAACACTTTGAGAGCCTGTAAATACTCATTTAGAGTTTCGCCAGCCTGCTGCCGTCGAGTTGCAAGTACGTGTCGGACGTAAATTTCGTTAGTTGGTTTTACGTAAATATTTTGAAGCGTTTCGATTGCTGATTCGTAGGTGGTACATTCTTCTATGTATTCATAAACTGTAGGTGACACAAAGTTCGTCAAAACTCCAAACTTGTCAATATCTGCTTCCCCTAACACAGCGAGAAAATTTTCGAAAGTTCGCTTCCAATGAATCCATGATTTCGTAGCTCCCGAGTCGCTCGGATCGGCGTTAAAACGTTCTGGTCGCAGTATTTTATCCATTAAATTTTGTTAAATAAATTGTAATGAGAGAGAAGTAAACTGAGTAAAAACAAAATCTGAGATAAGCACATTTGTGGCTTTATTCAACAAAATTAGTCTCAACTCAAATCAACGTAAACAAGGTAACATACACAAAAGGAACGAACTCAATAGAAAACGCAATAGCACGTATTCTATTGTAGTAAGGACAGGGGCGGATCGAGACATTCTCAACATTCTCAATTTAGAATGTCAGATTTTCCCAGTTTGATTATTCTAAATAAAATGCTAAAAGTAATGAATGAGCTCAGATTTAAGATTCAAGATAAGCATACATCTTTTTATTATGTATTTTAGGTATTTATTTCTACATAATCGTCGTATTTGCTATATTTTACTCCGTTTTGCCTTTGCGAAACATTTTTATATCTTCTCCGATGAAAAACCAAATTCTCCTTCATTGAACCTAGTACCCAGGAGAGTAGTAAGAGGCTGCGCCGCGTCCTGTATCTAGGCATGATTTTTTGAAAGTTTATCGACTGTTGCCATGCATTTTGAGAAGTTCCTTCGCATTTTTAGAAAGTTGTACGCAGTTTCTGTATGCGCACGCAGAGAATTTCAATTCATTTTTGTCACTTAGAAGAGGTCGACCTGAAAGATTTTAACGAGAGGAAAATTCGCCAGAATGATGTATTAAACCCATTCACTTTTAATAGGGTATATCTGGCATATGTTTAACATATATTTTATGAGGTCTTGCCTACGTCGCAGTTTGAGAATCTTGAGAAGTTAGTGGGCTGGTCCACAAAGTAGCTAAATTTGACAGGGAACACCAACTTCACGTGATCAAGAATCCAGACTACAGTGGCTGTGGCAGTGGCAGTGCCTGGTAATGATTTGTGTTTGTGCTTGATTAGAGAATAATTTCACAAGAACCCATTGCAAGTATGGATGTATTGGAAGAATTGAAACAGTTATTGACCGATTGTGCTTTGGATACCAGCGAGGAGTATTTTTTTTCGCTGACTAGGGAATGGTTACTTACAAGTCTGCCGGGAGGGCCTAGGCGCCAGAACCAGATCGTAACACACAACCTTCGACATTTATTGTGGCAAAAGAATTCTTTCATTTTGATGGCTGAATCTTGTTGAACGAGAAAGGGTCAGACTTTGAGGTACTGCTGAAAAATTTTATATAGGGGTTCATTTTGTGCTGCTGCTACTGGGCCTAGAGGCTCAGGTGGTAAATTCTGCAAAAAGTTTGTTTAGTTTGCAGACTGGCCCCTCTGGATGCTGGTAAAATACTTAATTTAACACCGATACCTTACCATTGTCTTTCTGTTTTTGTGTAATGTGATTTAAATGTAGAATTCACAAAAATTACACTGTTCTGAATTTAACTAGAACTAGAATATTCATTCAATGATTAAATGGTTGCCTATCTTTGTAATATAATGTTTATGGATACATTTTAGTTTGTTTGAATAGCTATTTAATTTGTTTTAAATAACATGTTATTTATTTGCAAGTTGATTTTCACTTTTGCTGTAATTTAATTTAAAGAACTAGCTGTAAAAAAGTTAAGAGAGATTTTAACAGTTAGAGAAGTCATTACTTTCTTACAGTCTTGTTACTGATATTGTTACCAAGCAGAATAGGATTTGTTGTCACAGCCTTTGGTGAAAAGTTTTATGCTATGGTGGGCTGTTGTGTTCTATTTTGAAACCATTTGACATGTTGCATCTTTGGAAATTTTGATGTGGTTAATCATATGAGCTACATGGGCCTATTGTCATACACTGCACTCTTGTTTTGGAGATGCATCTCCTTTTCTGTTTTATTGATACTAAGCCAATAACGAACAAGGTTTATTGAGAATGCAACACAGAAGTCAAAATCTTGAGATATATTTATTTGAGCAAGGTGGTACTAGGAACTGAAAATGCTGTCCAATAAAGTATGTTTTACATTAAGTTAGTACACACAGTAAAGGCAGATAGAATCTGTTTTTAATGGATGTTAAAATGCAGTATTTGGTATGATGTAATCTAGTATGGCAGGAGTTGGAGTAATGGAGTAGTCTTTCAACAAGAAAAATGATGAGAAATGCATTTGTTTGCTTATTTTAGCAAGCCTATTACCAGACTAAGTTTTGATGGAATTGTGGTTTGGATAAAAAGCTAATTTTGGTTAACATTCCTGTGGAAGGAAATATTATGAAGGCAAAAAATTATCATTTTCTTTGACAAAAGAAAGTGCATCTGAAAGCTAAGCAAAGGGAAGTTTAGTATAGAGTGTCAGGTCTCAGAAGATTCAAATTTAAATTTGATGGATCTTCTAAATAGACAGTCATCCCAAAGTAATTTTTCTTCCATGTATTTCCAAATGATGAACAACAAATCTGAAACAGATATACAGACTTTGACTTTGATGCAGAAATATTTTACTCTAAAGCAGTGCAATTATCATATGCCAAAAGATATGATGCATTTAAGAGAGTTAGCATCCAGAAAGAAGTTGACTAGCCTTAGCAGTCTACTTTTGTTGCTAGAAAAGGTTTTTGCCCATTTCTTTGTCCAAGTTTCTATGGCTTGTATACTCTGAAAGTGCCTGCATTTTTAGTAATTTCATTGGTCAACTTTCGTTAATAATTCTCTTCTATGATGAGTCTTGTGCCCTTAAATTTTTATCAATCATTTGGATGTCCACAAAACTACACTTCTTTCTATAAAATTCCACATGTTAAACCATTAGAAAACCAAGCACAATTTGCCACACACATTTTGTCTTGATCTTTGTGTTATTATTCCCTGCATTACCCAATTTTCAATTACTAGTGTTGCTATGCTTATTAAGTAATTCTTTAATGTTGCATCATTGTTGTTTTTTGGGCAATAATATGAGGGGGCAAGCCTATTTTTTTGATAAGATGACATCACATTTGTCCATTCTTTTTAGAATAAAAGACCTCTGTCTTCCCAAAATGTTGGGGAACAACTACCTCCCTTCATCTCCCCTGGGTGTCTGCCACTTCTTATTGTTTGTTTCTATTTCTCCTCTTAAAATTTCAATAATTTTAATCATTGCATCCATAAAAGACAGAAAACAATTTCTTGGGCGTTTCCGGAAAATGGGCGTGGTCGGTCGGTCATAATGGGTTTTGAGAATGTCAAATTTTTGTCTGGATCCGCCCCTGAGTAAGATAAAGAAAGGTTGAGGTCATTGTCTTTCACAACAGGGGGAAACTGTGAACCATATCATATGTGAATGTAGCAAATTAGCCCAGAAGGAATATAAGCGACACCACGACAACGTAGCACGGATAGTTCACTGGGAGATTTGCAATAAGTATGACCTCTATATGATATAGAGATTTAACAAAACTATTAGGAAAGTCCGTTACTATCATATAAAAATATATGTGGCGAATTATATACAGAGTTAGATTCACAAAATATATTGCAGAGGCTCGTGACAGCAACTATATAATTTCAGGCAATCATATTTCAATCAGGTAAATTTGCTATCCACCCCCCCCCCCCCCCCTTCCTCAACAAGGCCTGCCTCGCGACGGCCCTGGAGAGCGGCCACGACAATATCTATATCGCAAAAATCGGTCCCTTCAAAGAACAGCCCCCTAAAAAAAATTTGCATTTGCGCCCCTGGAGACACATTTGAACTGCCCCTGTAAACCAGATAAGAGAGGAACATACTTGCTGTGTTTTCTTGTTGCATTTGTGTCAAGATTGGATTTGAAGCCAACAGTTAGCTCTAAAGTGTAGGGGTAATTGTTGTTAGTCCTCAAGAGAAGATCAGGGCGAAGGTTTTCTTCATTTATGATTGATGGTGAAAGAAAACCAGGTATATCAGCGTAGATTGTAGATCCATTGACAGTTTTTAGTGACTTAGCTAGAAAGTTCAAGATAGAATTATGTCGCCAGGTGTATCGGCCTTGTTCCAGATATGTTTTCCAGCCAGCAACAACCTGAAGGAGGATTACTGGCAGAAAGCAGAAAGAAAAGTCAGAGGTTTGGCTCAAGTTCCATTTTTTCTGGTTTTTCTGTCTGGCCAGGCTATTGTTCAGGTACCTTATAGTGAAATTGAAAATATTTTGAGGCATGCTACTTTGCATCTTGGACCAAAGTTTGTTTATTTGTGGAAGATTCTGGTTAAAGAGATATGATAATGAAGATCCTCTGGAGGCTAGGATGTTTTGCAGACGATCTTTATACTCATGCTGGACAGCCTTTAATGATTCTTTTGTTTTTCTATATATATCATATTGTATATATATGCTACTGCTGGTATTTTTCCATAAAGAGCGAATGTTATCGCTTGGTGAAGATATCAATGCGTTGTGTAAAACTTTTTGACACTTTAGGAATTTGGTAGATGATAAAGTTAGGCTGAGTCCAAAATGGTTTTTAGAAAGAATAATGCTACTCAAGGTAGCACTTATTGGGAGGTCAATTTGATTTGATTTGATTTGATTTGATTTGATTTAATTCAAATTATACTACATTTCTAAAAGCTAGTTAGTTATATATATTATAAACAAATCAACTAAAGAATGCAACAACAATAATAACATTATTTAAAAGCCAAAATGAAGCAGAATTCTTAAGGAGGAGCCTTCAAAGTAGGTTAACTAAAGATATGAAGCCCCCCCCCCTTTTGTTTCAGTGATCTATATGTTCATTTCTAATTTTATCAAGTTGAATTAAATTAAATTACTTTATGGACCAAACAAGAAATTTTGCAAAGCTCACTGATTTTCAAACAGTTTCTAGAAGATATTTTTTCAAATATATTTGAATAAGAATTTATAGAGGTAGTTCTTATTTCTACAGGTAGATTGTTCCATAATTTTGCCCCCATATATCAAGTTGATTTCAAGCCGTACTGTAAAGTATTTGCCATAGTGAGGAAGAGGTCACCACGTGTTGATTGCCTTGTGCCGTGACAGTGAATAGATGTATTGGGGTTAGCTTATTGATAGATTCATGAACAAAATATAATAGTTTCAGTTTCAAGACATCTGAGATTCTAAGTAATTTTAAGTTTTTAATAATAGGAAGAGGATATAGCTCAAACAGCTCTTTTTTCTAATTTTAAATAATGGCTCAATATTTGAATCAAACGTTTGTCCCCAAACAATAATACCATATTGTAAGAAGGGCATAAACAAAACATTATAAATTGATATTAATGTAACTGTTGGGAGGAGGTTCCTAATCCTGAAAAGAATGCCACAGGTTCTTGCCAGTTTTTTTGAGAGTTCAGCAAGATGATATTTCCAACGAAGGTGTTCATCCAAGAGGAGTCCTAAGAATTTGATGTATTTTACCTTGGAAATGTGCTTTTTACCGATTTTGATTATAATGTCTAGTGGTAATGAAGCTGAGGAAGAATGAAAAATTATAAAGTTACTTTTACTTATATTCAAACAAAGTTTATTCGCATCAAGCCAATGTTTGACATATTTTAGTTCTTTGTTTACCTTCTTAGTGAGCTTTTCAAGTGTTTCTAATTCCAAGTAGATATTTGTGTCATCAGCAAAGAGGAAGATTTTAAATATTTTGAAACTCTTGGCAAATCGTTGATGTATAAAAGAAAGAGCAAGGGTCCTAGCACTGATCTTTGGGGCACACCATATGTAATCTTCAGTTGCTCTGAATTTCTACCATTAATTCAAACAAACTGTGCTCTATCTGTAAGATGCGATTTGAACCAGCCAAGTGCATTCCCTCTAATTCCATAGTGTTCGAGTTTGGAAAGCAAAATGTTATGTTTTACAGTATCAAAGGCCTTTTGTAAGTCAATAAATATACCACACCCATATTTTTTGTTGTCAAGGCTACTTTCAATAGCTTCAGTCATACTAATTAATGCATGATCAATCGAATGATTTTCTTGAAAGCCAAACTGTAAAGGATATATGATTTTATTATGAGTAACAAAAGAGTAGAGCCTTTTGTGCATACTTTTTCATAAAATTTACTAAAAATTGGCAACAAGGAGATCGGCCTATAGTTGGATCTAACTTCAGGGTCTCCCTTTTTAAAAAGAGGGACTACTTTAGCCAACTTTAATTTGCGTGGGAAAATTCCGTTAAGATAAGATTGATCTATGAACTCAGCAAGTGGATGAGAGATATGTTGTTGAAGAATTTTTATTAAATTTATTGGAACACTGTGAGGACCTACAGATTTTGAAGAGTCACAATTTGATATTATACCTTCAACTTCTAAATGAGTGACTGGAGAAAGAAACAAAGAATTTGCAATTCTATTATTTAGATATTTTAGGAGAGACTTTAGTGTTTTCGGGATGTTATGTTTTAGTTATGTTTTCTGACATTAACAAAGTATTCATTAAGTATATTCGACATTTGGGTAGGATCAGATATTGTGTTTCCATATTCATCTTTAATTTGAGAAATTTTTGACTGAACAGAGCCTTTATGTGAGATTATTGACTTAATTCCTTTCCAAATCTTCTTCATATTCCTACAATTTTTTGCAAAAAAGTCTTGAAAGTAGTTAATTTTACTTTTCTTCAGTTCACTTGCTAAGAGATTTCGAAATCTTTTTAAAGATTTGCATTGCTCTCTGAGCTATGTTTCTTTAACTTCCTTAGAGGTCGATCGCGAATTTTCACCATTTTTTGTAATCTGTTGTTAATCCAAGGTTTTTCCATAAGTTTTGATTCTTTTTTAGAGCATTTTTTAATAGGAACATGCTTCTCGACTAGTAAAGTAACGTCATTGAGAAATTGATCATAAACCTTATCAATATCAGAGACAGAGTTAAGATAGTTCAGATCAAGTCCGATGAAATCATTTATAAAATCTCTCTCATTAAAAGATGAATAAGCATGTTTTAAAATGTCGTCTTTATCTTTGGAGGTTTTTGCATTTTGTACTATTAGAACCTAAGGGAAATGATCCGATATATGTGTTTAAATTTTTCCACTTGTGATTTGAGCATTAGTTAAGCTTGTAAAAATATTATCAATGATTGTCGATGAAAGATTGGAAATTCTGGTTGGCTGATTTATGCAAGATAAAAAAAGTTATTTGAGAAGAAAGTATTAATGAAGTCAATCGTAGGCGTATGCGAGTCATAATTTAGTAGACTAACATTGAAATCACCATGATGAAAACTTCTTTATTAATTAATTTTGGCAAAACGAAATTAAGACGAGAAAGTAGCATGTTTATGTCAGAATTTGGGTGTCTGTTTACACAAGAGAATAAGAAATTATTTTTATTCTTATTTTAAACTTCAACCCATACAGTTTCAAAGCCATCACAACTTCAGCTTAGACCCTCACGAGTGCAAGAATTAAGAGATGTTTCAACATATAAACAAACACCTCCTTTTCAGCTCTTTGATACTGTATCATAAAGCTTATAGCCATTTATATCAACATTAGTAAGTATTTTGCTTTGTATAGAGTTCCAGGATTCAGATAATCCGATGATATCAAAAGATTGTTTAGCTTGAACACACAGAGTTATCAAATCATCGCAATGACGAGAGAGACTTATTTTGTTAGTAGGTAGGATTGAGTGTTGTTTAGTATTAGAACTCAAAGACGCCAGTTCAGAAACAGTTAAGTACCTTGAGTTGATAGTTTGAGTAAGTTACTCGTTAATATCGTATTCATTTAGATAAGGCAATCCCCTGACATCCGAATTCCATTGAAAATTTGGCAAATCCTCGATATATGTGGGCAATTCAAGACCTTCTGCTTCTAACATATAAATATAATTTAATTTAATTCTACAAGCAAAGGTTAATATTTAACACTACACAATTTTAAGTTACGAACCAACGAGAGAGAATGACATCCTAAGAAAAACTGTCATCCAAGCGGCAATTTTAGAATAACATTATGATCGGGGTTTGTTATGGATTGTTTACTATGCTTAGCCAATAATGTGGCCCTAAGTAACATTGGACGGTTAGCCCACCTTTTGCATTGAGGAAGTCTAATTGCTTAGGAAAACGTATAATCTAGAAGTATGAAATATAGCAATGGCAGGGTGTGCAACATACAGCTAACTTTTAATACTTTATTTATCTGTCTGTCAGAAATGATTATCTACCATTCTGTAAGAATTAATGAAAAGAGCCGGGCAGGATGCTGTTTCTATCACCTTTGGACAAGGGCCTTTTTTCGCTCGAGTGCTTGCAATTGAATAACAAATAATAAGCGAAATTTTAAACAAGTATGCCTAGAGCCATCTGATCAACCATATGCCTCAATTTATAATAAACAACAATTCAATCAATTTGACACAAAAGTTGTTTATCAAAAATTGTTTACATACGTAACACATTATTTCAATATGGTATTTCAAATAAATTGTTCTCAGTGATTGTTCCTATGCACTACATATAAATGCTTCAGTTGTGCATTTAAGGTCGCCTTTGCTCAATCAGCCCCAAGTTTCATGATACTGAGGATCAGCCTTCTCCGGAGGTATTCCTTTCCGAACATCCCCTTCATTTTACTTTCCTGAATCTTACCCCATTCCAAAATACCAATGTATTCATATCTATCTTCTCCTACATTAACCACAACTTCGTCTCCTAGCTTTACTTCCTGGGATTTTACAGGTTTTCCCCTTTTCATTTTTAACACTCCACACTTTAGAAAACCGAATTCCATTCCAATATTCTTACTTACTTAATAGACTGCTGAGACCATACTGAAATTGGCTGAAGATTCTGCACGATCAGATAAAACCGGTAACAACAGTGTGCTATTTCTGCGATTAAATCTAAAGTCCCGGCCAAACCAGCGCAACATTTCGTCCAACAAATCCCAACATTGTTGGCAACTTTTGGGCATTGTTGGACATTGTTGGAGGCAGGGCTGGCCAAAGCAAGCCAACATTTCATCCAACATTTGTCGATTTATCATCAACCATCCACTGGGCCTAACCTAATTTACTTATTGAGCATGGCGATGAGACTTGATTACAAACAAAACGATGAGGATATATTTGAAATTTTGTTCATGGCCATGAAGAGAGCAAAAGCATGGTTAAGCGATGCAAGAGTAGAAAATAGATAAAGATAAGAAACGAAAGGGGGTTATTTGAGAACTGAATCAAACAAAAGAACATTCTTTCATTGTTTTCTTTGTTTAACAGAAGTTGCCATGTTTCATAAAGCTGATATTTCCTTTGATGTTAAGTTTCTATCTTTTATAAGTCGCATTCGCAGCTTCCTAACCAAAACATAACAAATCAAATTGCGGCAGCCTTTCCTTATCGCGGTTGCGTGAGCGTGATTTTGCTGGACAGGGTGGCTAAACCATCCCAACATCGTCCAACATCACCCAACATTTTTCACCATATTCAAACTTCGTCCAACATCACCCAACATCATGCAACATCGTCCAGCATAGGTGGCCAAACCGCCCAAACATTTATACCCAACATTGTTGGGATTTGTTAGACCAAATGTTGCGCTGGTTTGGCTGAAGCTTAAATTGCAAGTATCTATCAACTGATTTTAAAATAATTGTTCAAATAGCAAGCGCTCACTATATGTGTTCAGGACTATTTTTGGACCTCGTTAAAGGACTGATGACCTGGAATCTGAACAAAATTATTATTCTTATTACTATTATTATTATTATTGTCAAAATTGTTTCTGTTGCTTTTTGTTGTGTCCACTATACTGCTGGCTAATGCCTAGGCAGATTATTTTTGTTGTTCTATTTTCTTTCATAAAAAGTTTTAACAATTTCACAGTTTTGGCTGAGTACCCATTTTTGACATTGTTTACCCATTACCAGCCTGGGTGACGATGGAGGGCAGTCGGGCCTAATGGTGCGTCTGTCTGAAGTTTAAAAATTCCACGTAATCCGTCGTAACTGCCGTCGTTAATGCTGTTATTCACTACATCAAGTTAATATTCATGATTGTCAAGCTAAAAAGAGCAATTAAATCAGCCATAAGAGGAGGAAAGATATTTTTTGTTGGAACCAAGTTCGACTCAAATTTTGATTGCGAGGAAATCTATGATGATATCAGGTTATTGAATGGAGACGAGTGGGGAGCTTTTCAGGACAGGGAACGAAAATTCAGAGCGCCTTTTGCTTCGAAAAGGACGAACCACGGAGACTTTATTTGTCGTGGAATTATTGGTGACTGGATTAAAGTTGCAAAGATATTATCGGGGATATTTTACCAAAACAACAAGTTCTTGGCCAAGAGGGTGAATGGGTCGCAGTGGAGCGTGAACTTTTTGAAATTTGTTTGCCGTGGTTTGCGACTGTTCCCAAGGGATGACAATTATTGCATAAATAACGCTATGGATAGAATTGAGTACATAAGTAAACAATTGAAATACATTAACAATACAATCATACCATTCTTTTCGTCAAAAAGAAGAGGGAATAACAATAGCGACGAAGTATCAAAGGAAAAGCTGACCTGTTTGTGGTTACAGCGAAGGAAGAAGGCGATAGCTGTAATAAGGAACAACGGCTATTGGCCTAACATCGAGAATGCTATAATTTCAGTGCAACGGAATGAGGATTATTACGCTCAGTCGAGCAAATGTGCTGATTCTAACGGCTTTGAAGGTGTTGTACCTCCATTCTTTGATCGTGAGGAGGCATTGGCATCTGTGAATTATGGTCATTTTTTCAGCTATGATGAGATTGAATCTACTGTGAAAGGCTGCCCCAGTGGGAAGAGTTGTGGTGCCGATGGGGTTACTTACGAGGACATGAAGGAAATGTTTAGCGAAAATGGGTATGTTTTTGTGAATATCTTGAACGTTGTGCTTGTAAATTTGCGAATACCAACATCATGGAAAAAGTCAATTGTTCAGCGAATCCCCAAGAAGAATTTTAGTATCAATGATTTGTCAACGCTTAGGGATGTATCTCTTTTACCCACTTGTTACAAGGTGTTTTCGAAAGCAATCTGTAAACGAATCACCCCACACATATCCAATGAGATTGCTTTTTGGCAGCGTGCCTTCCTGCCCGATCGTGACAGACAGGAATTGATTTTTAGTTTGAAAGCCGCAATGGATGATTTCAGACACTTAAGTACAAAGTTTTGTGCAGTTTTTGTGGATTTTGCGGATGCGTTTGGGAGCATTGAGCATAGTTTCCTTTTTGAAACTCTCCGGGAATTTGACATTCCTTTGATTTATTGTTGCTTGGTCGAAGATCTATACCGTTACTCTTCGTTTTCTGTGATTTGTGGGTTTGAATTGAGTAAAGAGTTCAATATAATCAGAGGAACAAAGACAGGTGACCCTTTGAGTGCACTTTTATTCATATTGGTGATTGACAGAGTATGCAAGCCTATGGTAAGAGAGGCTGTTATCAGGCACGGCATCGAAGATGAAAGAAGGATTAATCCATGTCCATTGCAAGCTTTTGCGGATGATGTTGTTGTTGTCAGTTATGACGTAACGATTATAAATGAGATGTTTGATATCGGACAAGTTGCCATGAAGATAGCAGGTTTAGAAGTGAAACCCAGTAAATGTGCAGTTATGTATGCAAGGAGGTCTGGGAATAACTGGTACAAAGGCAAGGCAGATAAAAAGCCAACTGTGTCAATTCAAGGAAATGTCATCGAAGTTTATCCCCGTGACAAGTCCTATAAGTATCTTGGAAAGTCTCTCTCACTTTCCGGCGAAGATGCTGTGCAAGTGTATGAAGTTATAGAAAGTTATAAAGATTTATTGGAAAAAATAACAAGCTGCAAATTGCCCCTTGCTCTAAAGGCTAGTGCTTTAAATAACTTGGCTCTCGCGAAGATTCTCCACCATTTTTACAATACAAGGTTTACAGAGGAGCAGTTGGAACTCATGGAAAAGTCCTTGGTGAAGGCAGTTCGAAATATGTACGATTTGTATGAAACAACAACACAGCTCATCATCTTCTTACCACGCGAGCACGGAGGGATTGGAGTTAAGCGTGTGTCAGATGTGTATAGGTCAACAAGGGTTGCATTTCTCATTAAGATGTTGAATCATCCCCAATTACAGTTCAAGAACATTGCACGTCAATCCCTTAATTTGGATATGGAAAAACGGAAAGTTGCTTCAACAGATAATGATATGAACTTCCTTGGGTTTGAGATTAGTGAAGACGGCTACCTGAATAGTCGTACCAAATTTGGGTGTCAATCAGATTGGCCAGATCTTCTGAGATATGCTAGAAAGCTAGATGTTTCCATTGAGTTCAGGCAAGGAAAGGCTGGAGTAATTATTAATGGTGAATTTTTTGATGAAGGTGCTCCACTTCAGAAGTTGCTATTCAAACAGACAGTTAATCGAGATTTGCAAAAAGCAAAGCAATTGTCAGTTCAAGGCCCCTTTCTCTGCATGACTGATGTTCAGTTGAAATCCTCCCATTCAATTTTTTACAACTGGAAAGTAAGTGATTTACTGGTGAAGTTTGCAATAAAAGCACGGTTGAGTCTACTTCCAACAAACTTCACAAAGCATGTATGGAATCGTGATAATGACCCTTCTTGCCCCTTTTGCCATCAGCACACGGAAAGTGTCGCACATCTGATGAATGGATGTAGAGAGTTTCACAACTTTTATAGTCGACGTCACAATCGAATTGCTGACAAAATATTTGAGGTGATCTCAGGAAGTATAAGTGGTTTCCAGTTTCATGCAAACAAACTTGCAGAATCAATAATAACGGAATATGGTGATGAATTACAGCGTATTACGCATCGTAAACCTGACATCATTATCATTGACAATCAGTCACGTAAATGCATTATCTTAGAGGTGACTATCTGCTACGATCTGTATTTTGAGCAAGCACTGAACACCAAAGAGAAACGGTATCAGCCGCTGTGCAGTCTGCTGCAGTCGTTAGGTTGGGAGGTGGATTTGAAAGTGCTTTGCTTTGGCTCACTTGGTTGCATCAAAAAGGATGTTTGGACTGTTATGAGATCATTGTCAGTAGATAAGTTGATTGTAAAGAGCACATTACAGTGGTGCTCGGTATCAAATTTGATAATGGCCAACTATATATGGAGACACAGGGTTAAGAAGTTATTCATGTGAATCTATTTTCTCTCGGCCCTTGCGTATGATCAGATACAATAAGTTCTATATTACATTTTCACATTGAATGACTTCTAAATCTTGTGTCTCACAGTTTATATGAAGTGATTATGTATGTGGTGGATAACACAAGCCTAGTAGACATACCTTTTATGTTAACTGAGCTTTTAGCTCGGACACTAGGGCAAATACGAATATTGTCAAAATTGTTTCTGTTGCTTTTTGTTGTGTCCACTATACTGCTGGCTAATGCCTAGGCAGATTATTTTTGTTGTTCTATTTTCTTTCATAAAAAGTTTTAACAATTTCACAGTTTTGGCTGAGTACCCATTTTTGACATTGTTCGATTACTAATTTTGCCTCCTTCTCTCCTTCACATAGTCTCTTGATATGACACTCCAATTGCTTGCTGTAACAGCCTAGAACGTTAAATACAACATTGATTTGATCTTTTTCGTATCCACGATTTAACCGTTCCAGTGACTTTCTCATTTCAGAATACTTGTCTTGTTTTTCTTTCTCTCTCTTGGCAATACATCCAGGTGCACATATAGTCCCCTCTATCAAACTGACCTTTTTTCCTACTTTGTCAATTATCAGCATATCAGGCTTAATGGCATTGTTGCTTGGTCTTTTGTCTAAGTGCATCGGTATGTCCCACATAATCTTAGCACGATCATTTTCGATGCTTGCAAGAGGTAATGCTTACTTGTACCATGGAACTCCACGATTATTTCCATCAAATTCAAACTTTGCTCGTATTAGATGATAAATAGGTCTTAACATTCTATCGTGTCGTGCCTTGTAGAGTGTTTGTGCTAATGCTGCACAGGAGCACAGCAAATGAACGACTGTTTCTTCTGCTTGCTTACATAGACTACATGTTGTATTTGCAGTTTCCATCTTTAACTTGTACTTTGAATACGCTTTGGTAGGTAGTAACTGTTGCTTTATTGATTCATTTGTCGATAAGACTATATCTGGGATGTTTTTCCAGCTTCGAAAAATGTTTCTACTGTTCTTTGATATTTCATCACTATCTAGTATTGAAACCGTGTAGAATCCTAACCAAGGTTGGTTTCTAACTCTTTCTTCATATAGTCTTTGAAGGATACTCCCTAGTCTGCGTTGGATCTGTATATAGTTGTTATCTTTTAACTCCACTCTTTCCTGTTCATAGCTTAATACAGACTTTTCCTCTAAAAGGCTCAAGTCAGCTTTGAAATGTTCCTTTGCGTACCTTGTTGCTTCAACAAAAATTGACTTGCAGTTCTTTTTGCTTTTGTAATGTTGGAACGAGCGTACCGGCTTTATTCTTGGATCTTTGCTTATGTTAATGTGATGTGCCACCTTAATTTTTGAGATCTTATAGGTATCCTCTACAGACTTGAAGCCCCTTCCACAACATTTCTGTGGCAAATAGAGCATTGCTATTGATTCTGAGATGTGTTTTCCTTTATGCATCTCGACTACCTTTCTGCTTTTCCTGTCAAGATTTTGAATATCTGCTATCAACCAATTACTTGTCCCCATGAAGTATTCTAATGTAGGCAAAGCAAAGACGATGCAAGCTGTCTGTTTTCTTGGTACTGACAAGGGTGATGACCATATAACATTCAATTTTCGTAGATACTCTTGTTCTGCTTGTTGGAACGTGAACTTGTCCAGCTGTTCGAAATTTTCATACTTTCCAAGGAATTTGTACTTGTCGCTAGATTCCATAACTGAGATGGAATCCTTTGCTCCTATTGGTAAATCTTCGCTCTTTGATACTTTCCCTCTAACTACATGCAAAGAAGCACACTTTTCCAGGCCCCAGGACATCCCAATATCTTCATACATTTCCTTAACTTTCTTTGTCACGACTGATATTTTGTTCTCTGACTTTGCATAGAGTTTTAAATCGTCAACAAATAATAGGTGTGTTATCTTCATTGTCCTGTCGTGCGTCAGTTGGTAACCCTCATATCCTCTAATCGTCCAAGCTATTGGGTAGACATAGCACAAAAAGCTTGACAACAAAGCTGTCTCCTTGCAGCATACCTCTCTTGACATTTATTGGCTCCAATTGTTCCTTTCCATTTACTGTATCGACGGTTATTGAGATTTTCCAGCCTTTCATTATGTTTTCTACAAACTTTATGATTCGTTTGTTTGTCTTATTCATTGATAACAACTTAAGAATCCAAGCGTGTGTCACGGAATCAAATGCTTTTCTTACATCAGTCCAAACCATTGATAAATTCTTTTTATTCATTTTTGCATCTTCTAGGATCATTTTGTCAATTAACATGTTGTCAGTGCATCCCATTACTCCAGGTCTACCTCCTCTCTGATCCATCTGTAGGGTCTTTAATGGTAGATATTCGCTTACGAGTGAAGTGATTGACTTGTACATCGTATTTAAGCAGGTGATGGGACGATGGTCAGGTGCTTTTGGCTGGAGCTTTTTTGGGTGTAGCCTACATCTTCCTTCAAGTAACCATGTGGGAATAGGTGTCTGCTTGTTAATCAGTTCAGTGACTGCTACCGATATACCTTCGTGTGTAGTTGTAAACGCTTTGAGCCAGTAATTCACTATTTTATCTTTACCGGGTGACGACCAGTTTTTTTTCGTTTTAAGCATATTCGTGAATTTCTCCTTTGTGATATTTACGATTTCATCATCATTGACTGCTGTTGACTGGCTAATGGCTTGTTCAACGTCTTTGATCCATTTTGCTTCCAGATTTACCTTCGATTCTTTGCTCCAAATTTTTGGCCAGTAGTCTTCAAAATCTTCTTTGGTAAGTGTTGTTTGGCTTCCGGTTTTGGCGCTTCTTGTCTTAAAACTCACATCATCTCAGTCATCGTTTTTCAGGATTTCTCTAAACGTGTTGTATACTTTTCTTTGGTCTGTGTCATATAGCCTGTTAATTTTGTTTCTCACGATTATTATTATTATTATTATTATTATTATTACTATTTTAAAACCTCTATTATCACAGATAAATTTGTTACCCCTGCTATTCCTGTTAAACGTGGAGTTCTTCAAGGTGATTGCCTAAGTCCCCTTCTATTTAACATGTGCTTTAACACTTTCATTCAATACATAAAGGCAGAAAAATTCAAACAACTTGGTTTCTCTCCCCATAGCCAACCAGACTGTATGTTTACCCCAGAGCACTGGTTTCAGTTTGCAGACGATGCTGCAGTCATTACAAATGGGGAGAAAGAAAACCAGCTACTCTTAAACTGCTTTACAAGATGGTGTCAATGGTCTAACATGATTATAAGAGTAGACAAATGCACAACCTTTGGTATTAAAAAATTCTCAACACGCTCCCTACAATATCAGCCAAAGCTCTTCATCAATAATGAAATGGTCCCTCCTGTCATAACTGGAGAGTCTTTTAAGTATCTTGGGCGTCACTTCGACTTTAATATGAGCAACCAAGAACATATGTCTAAGCTCAGCTCCATCTTCACAGAACTCCTAACGCAAATTGATTCTTTACCTCTCCATCCAAAGAATAAGCTGCTTCTTTATAACAGCTATCTTCTCTCACAAGTTTCGTGGCACCTCACAGTAGCCGATCTATCAAAAACCTGGATCGTCGAAAACCTTGATAATCAAGTTTCTGCATTTATCCGCCGTTGGCTCGATTTACCCATAAGTGCTACTTTAAGTGGCATTATTCTGTCAAAAAACCAGTTCGGTCTTAACTTGATTCTTCCTTCTGTTAAATTCATGCAGTGTCAAACTTTTTGTCGTAATGCACTGAAATCCTCTCCCAATAAAAACATCCAATCTTTGTGGAAAAATACCAGCCAGAGCATGAACATCCAATATGATGTTTACAGGAATACTAGAGAAGTATTGAAGGCTGTTAGATCAGAACATAAATAGCGCCTTCAAAACCATCTTGTATCTCAAGGTACCGTTCTTTCCTTCATCTTTGACCACTCTCTTCCTATAGCCTCTAAAATATGGACCACGGTTCAAAGCAACATGCCCAAGAACATTTACAGTTTTACTATCAAATATCTTAGCAACTCCCTTGCCACGCGAAAAAACCTATCTAAATAGAACATTACTCAGTCGCCCGATTGCTCTTTTTGCCATATGCCAGAAACGTTACTTCACATTGTTGCAGGCTGCAAAACATACCTCGAAGAAGGCCGTTACACATGGCGCCATAACTCTGCATTGAACTTCCTAGCACAATCTTTAAAAGCTATACCTAATTGCTCTCTTTACGCAGATCTTTCAGGCTATCTCTCACCCTCTATCATAACAGGAGACTCTTTCCGTCCTGATCTACTTCTAGTCACTTCTGACCATCGACTATTCATACTCGAGCTTACAGTAGGATACGAAACTAACTTGGATGTTAATGCTAACCGCAAAAGAGAGAAATACTCGAATCTCATTCACAGCCTAAGCTCAGCCTATTCCTCTATCATGTTTGTTAATCTTTCTATCAGTTCCCTAGGTATCTTTGGTCTCTCTTGCTCCTCTTTCATCGACATGTGCAACGCTCTAGATATCAGCGAGAATCATCTCCGCTTCATGATCTCCAAACTATCCAACTTAACTATCCGTACCACCTATTACATTTTCTGCCGCAGAAATAGATCTTGGAATAATCCTGAACTTCTTCAGTTCTAACGATCTCTGCTACTGACGACTTCTAAAACAAACAATGACGAACATACTTTTTCCTTTTTTTGTTTGTTAATTTCTTTTGTTTGTGCTTGTAATAGTCTTTTTCTTTGTAAACCCAGGCTAGCCAATTGCAAATTACCTTTGTAATAGTGAAATTTGTAATTGTAGTTTTAATTGAATTGAAAATGAAAAGTTTCCATTATGCTGATGTACACAGTTCTGATGTTATAACTGGCTTGTTCTTGATGTTTCTTGAAATCGGATCAATACCCATGATCTTAGATCTCGAGAACTTTTCTCAACACTCTTGCAGTTCCTAAAAGTACAGATTTTTGTATTAGTTTTATCTGCGTCTTGACTCCAATTTCCTTGATGTAGTTGCTCAAATTTCGTGTTACTGTTCCAAGGGCTCCCAAGACAATAGGAATAACTTTTGCTTTCACTTTCCATAATCTTTCCACTTCTCTCTTTAATTCGTCATACTTTTCGATTTTCTCTATCTCTTTTTCAGCTATTCTCACATCTCCCGGGACTGCAACATCAATGATGTAACACTTCCTTTCTTTCTTATTGACAACCACTATGTCAGGTCTCCTTGCCTAGATTTCATTGTCTGTTTGAATATTGACATCCCAGAGAATCTTTACATTTGTTGTTTCTACCACTCCATCTGGTTGATGTTCGTACCATTTATTTCCACAATCTATGTCATACAGGCGACAGACATCCCAATGGAGGGCTTTCGCTACACAGTCATGTCTACGTTTATACTCTCTCTGTGCCAGTTTTGGGCATTCACTGACAATGTGGCTTATTGTTTCCTCTTTCTGATTACACATTCTACATTTCGAGTCCCTCTGCGTCTTATCGATGTTTGCTTTAATTGCATTTGTTCGCAATGACTGGGTCTGCGCCGCCATTATCAGTCCTTCAGTCTCCTTTTTCAATTCCCCGTCCCGGAGCCATCCCCATGACTCTGGGTCATTTATTTCTTTTGTCTGCCTGAAAAACTGTCCATGTAACGCCTTTTCTTCTAGCTCTGATCACCTCTCTTCTCTTCTTCGCTTCTTGAAATCTTTCTCTGACACTCTTTCTCCTGCCTCGCATCTCACTGATGACAATATCCTCTCTTTGCTATCCTGAACATAGTTTTCAAGCCCCAAAATTGCGAGCTGAACACAATCCTCAATTTCTACAAGTCCTCGTCCTCCTTCTTTACGGGGTAGGTAGAGTCTTGCTACACTATCTCTTGGATGCAGTGATCTGTACATATTCATCATTTTACGAGTACCCCGATCTATTTCTTTCAGCTCATCCTTTCTCCAGTCAACGAAAGGTGCCGTGTATCTCATCATTGAAACATCCCAAGTGTTTATGGCAGTTATCATATTGCCTCCATTAAGCTTAGATTTCAGTATCTTTTTCACTCTTCTCTTATATTCTTTCTTTAGACTTTCTTTCATCTTTTCACCTAATACTTGATCAGCTTCCATAACTCCAAGGTATTTATAACCATTTTCCTCGTGTATAGACCTAATGGTTTCCTTATTTGGTAAGTCAATGCCATTAGACTCGACTACTTTCCCTCGCTTCATAACCAACACTGCACATTTTTCTACTCCAAATTCCATACCTATATCATTACTAACAACTCTGACAGACTGTATCAATGCATCTAGTCCACTTTCATTCTTCGCATAAAGTTTGATGTCATCCATGAACATTAAATGATTTATCTGCTCTCCATTTGAACTGAACTTATAGGACGCTTTCATTTTACGCAGTACTAACGTTAGTGGTATCATAGCAATCACAAACATTAATGGTGATAAACTGTCTCCTTGGAAAATTCCTCTGGCAAATTTTACCTCACCAATCGCTTCCCCACAAGATGTCAACATGGTGCTCCATTTCTTCATACTGTTGGTCAGCAAATTTTTTACATTCTCTGCAGCTCCAAACATGTTCAAACATTCCTTCAACCATGAATGTGGGATTAGATCATAAGCTTTTCTATAATCCAGCCAGCCCATTGCAATATTCTTCTTTCTTTGCTTCACTTCCTTCCATTATTATTATTATTATTATTATTATTATTATTATTATTATTATTATTATTATTATTATTATTATTATTATTATTATTATCTCGTTTCTTCGATTTTTCAAACAGCCTGGATGTCTACTATGCTTATTTAAAGATACGAATTAGTATATTGTATTCAACCGAGCCAGAATCGTTATGCTGCGACCTCGCTTACTATGGCTTCTAATAATTTCGGTGGTTTGTTCGTACTGCGGAAAGGATTTTCAGGTGCTAGGCCGCCACACATGGCGCTGCAGAAAAAGATTGCCCGAGAGTGCTGGACCAAACAACACGATTAATATCACATCAGAGTCTGACAAAAATGCCCTCCAGACGTCGGGTATAGTTAAATGTGTCTGTGGGAAAGAATGTTCGGGTGCTAAAGGACTGAAAATGCACCGAAGACGATGCAGAGTAATTGAAGGCCTAGAGGATCAACCGTTGGATTTTGAAAATTCAAATATTGGCGCCAACCAATCACTGATCAGCCATACGGAAGTGACAACGGATACACTTTGTGATTATGAAATCAAACCTGGTGTACGTCTGCCTAAGACTGATGATCAATGGAATACTGCTAACAATTATTTTAAATCTATCTTTATTAACACTAAAATTGAGAAAGTCTCTCTTGATTCCACGATTAAATTCATGAACGATTCAATTTACAATTATTTTAAACATTCATACGGAACCGTCAACGGAACTCGTGATAATGATCTACTTAACAAATATAAGGACTGCTCCAAACAATCACTCAAGAAAGAATTAAAACGTCTGAAATTGTCAAGTGCTCCACCTACTGAAATTAAATTTGTATCCCGCCTTCTTCGATCAAAACTCAGCCAGGATCGTAACATATGCAGCTCTGCAACAACATCCCAAGATTACGATAAGCTCATCTCGAAGAACCTCTGGAGTTTCGTAAAAAATGTTATCGAAAAACAATCTGCCGTTCTGCCATCATTCTCTGTTAACCGTTGTACACAATTTTTCGTTAAAATGTTTTCAGCAGTCTTCCCAAACCGGCAATTTGTCATACCTCCATGGATTCCTTCTCTTTCTCAACCTTCAGTTCCATTTGATACACAACCCCCGTCTTATGAAAAAGTGACAAAAGTTATTCGCAAAATGAAGTCAGCAGGATCTCCATGCCCTTTGGACAAGATTTCTATTATTTGTTTCAAGAGATGCCCTTACCTCCGGTCATTTCTGACTGAAATAATACGTGTTGTGTGGACCACGGGCCACGTTCCTAGCGAATGGAAAAAAGCTTGTACAGTTTTAGTCTATAAAAAAGGCAGCATTGATGATCCGGCAAACTTTCGACCTATTACCCTCGAGTCTGTACCGCTAAAAATATTTACCTCTTGCCTGCGTGATGCTCTGTTTTCCTTTCTCAAACAAAATAATTTCATTGAACACGAGATCCAGAAAGGGTTCACTCCTAACATCTCTGGAGTGCTGGAACATACTTCACTGATGGCCCATATTATCAATAAAGCACGCATAAAGCAACGCTCTGTGGTTGTCACTCTTTTGGATTTAAAGAACGCATTTGGAGAGGTCCATCATAACTTAATCATTAAAGCTATGGACTATCATCACATCCCTGCTCACTTTCAAGATCTCGTGTCTAATCTTTATACTGATTTCCACACTTCAATTATAACAGATAATTTCAGGTCTCCGGCCATTCCAGTCAAAAGAGGAGTACTGCAAGGGGACTGCCTCAGCCCTCTCATTTTCAATTTATGTTTCAACACCTTTATTCAGCTGGTAAAACAAGACAAATATAAACAACTTGGATTTTCTCCTCATGACGGCAATGATCGCTTGTTTAACCCGGTTCACTGGTTTCAATTCGCTGATGATGCTGCAGTTGTCACAAGTGATGAACGCGAAAATCAATAATTGCTAAACTGTTTTACAAGATGGTGCCAATGGGCAAATATGATCATCCGCGTAGACAAGTGCATCACCTTTGGAATTAAAAAGTTTGCAACTAAATCTGCACAGTTTCAGCCTAAACTCTTCATTAACAACGATCCTGTCCCTTTTGTGAAACATGGCGAATCTTTCAAATACCTGGGTCGTTTCTTCAATTATGATATGAAGAACCAGGAACACAAGGATCACTTGACCTCTTCTCTCCGTGAGATGCTCAAAGTTATCGATTCCTTGAAAATTCACCCGCGGAACAAAATTCTACTGTTTAATCAATACATCCTTTCAAAGCTCTCTTGGGATCTCACAGTTGCTAATCTCTCCAAAACGTGGGTTTGCGAAAACTTAGATCAGCTTGTCACAAAATTCGTTCGACAGTGGCTCGAGCTTCCAATATCTTCGACATTGAGTGGCATAGTTCTTTCTCGTAAACACTTTGGTCTTGAGCTTCTGCTTCCTTCCGTAAAGTTTCAACAGTGCCAGACTGTTCTTCGAAACTCACTCAAATCTTCGCCCAACGAAAACATCAAATCCTTATGGATGAACACCAATTATGGACCTAATATACAGTTCGACGCATACAAGAACACTAAGGCGGTACTGAAATGTGTAAGGGATGAACACACTGAAAAGCTCAAAACTCAGTTAACATCTCAAGGCTTCATCATTTCATTCCTGCTTGAGCATTCATATACAAAGTTAACCTCACTCTGGTCTGCAGCTCAAAGTAAACTTCCAAAAAACATCTTCAACTTTACGATAAGGTATCTCAACAACACACTAGCCACAAGGAACAACCTCTGCTTATGGAAAATTAGCTCTTCTCCAGATTGCTCATTCTGCCTTCAGCCTGAATCACTTCTTCATGTCGTAGCTGGATGTAACAAATACCTTGAGCAAGGGCGTTTTACTTGGAGGCACGACTCTGCCCTGCACTTCATTGCATCATCATTTCAATGTATCCGAGATGTATTCATTTATGCTGACATTCCCGCTTATTTATCACCATGTATCATAACTGGCGATTCGTTCCGTCCCGACATGCTAATCAAAACTGCTTCTAACTGTCTGTATGTCATCGAATTAACTGTTGGGTTCGAGACTAACCTGGACAATAACGCTTCGCGTAAAGCTGAGAAGTACCGTTCCCTTCTAAAGGAACTACGCCCTAAGTTCAAAAAAGTAAACTTTGTTAATCTATCTATCAGCTGTCTCGGTATCTTTGGTAACTCCTGTGATTCTTTCATCGATATGTGTGATGAACTAAAACTTGACTACCAACACCGTAATTTTATAATTAAAAAACTGTCAGCAATAATTATACGCACATCCTATTATATATTCTGTATGCGCAATAAGACTTGGACAAACCCTGAACTGCTCTCCTTCTAAAGATTCTTTGCACTCATATGATTTATTTAAATGTTATAACTTTTGTAAAATTAGTAAACTTGTCACCAGGCTAGCCGATAGTAACTACCTGTAAAGTGAGGTTACTGTTGTAAGTAGAAGAATATAAAATAAAACTGTTTTCATTATTATTATTATTATTAAACTCTGTTTTCAACTTTCTGAAACAAAATGATTTCATTGAAAGCCAAATTCAAAAAGGCTTCACTCCCAAGATATCAGGTACTTTAGAACACACGGCACTTATGGGTCATATGATAAATAAAGCTCGCACAAAACAGCGCTGCTTGATCTCAAAAATGCTTTCGGCGAGGTCCATCAATCATACCATTCTTTTCGTCGAAAAGAAGAGGGAATAACAATAGCGACGAAGTATCAAAGGAAAAGCTAACCTGTTTGTGGTTACAGCGAAGGAAGAAGGCGATAGCTGTAATAAGGAACAACGGCTATTGGCCTAACATCGAGAATGCTATAATTTCAGTGCAACGGAATGAGGATTATTACGCTCAGTCGAGCAAATGTGTTGATTCTAATGGCTTTGAAGGTGTTGTACCTCCATTCTTTGATCGTGAGGAGGCATTGGCATCTGTGAATTATGGTCATTTTTTCAGCTATGATGAGATTGAATCTACTGTGAAAGGCTGCCCCAGTGGGAAGAGTTGTGGTGCCGATGGGGTTACTTACGAGGACATGAAGGAAATGTTTAGCAAAAATGGGTAAGTTTTTGTGAATATCTTGAGCGTTGTGCTTGTAAATTTGCGAATACCAACATCATGGAAAAAGTCAATTGTTCAGCGAATCCCCAAGAAGAATTTTAGTATCAATGATTTGTCAACGCTTAGGGATGTATCTTTTTTACCCACTTATTACAAGGTGTTTTCGAAAGCAATCTGTAAACGAATCACCCCACACATATCCAATGAGATTGCTTTTTGGCAGCGTGCCTTCCTGCCCGATCGTGACAGACAGGAATTGATTTTTAGTTTGAAAGCCGCAATGGATGATTTCAGACACTTAAGTACAAAGTTTTGTGCAGTTTTTGTGGATTTTGCGGATGCGTTTGGGAGCATTGAGCATAGTTTCCTTTTTGAAACTCTCCGGGAATTTGACATTCCTTTGATTTATTGTTGCTTGGTCGAAGATCTATACCGTTACTCTTCGTTTTCTGTGATTTGTGGGTTTGAATTGAGTAAAGAGTTCAATATAATCAGAGGAACAAAGACAGGTGACCCTTTGAGTGCACTTTTATTCATATTGGTGATTGACAGAGTATGCAAGCCTATGGTAAGAGAGGCTGTTATCAGGCACGGCATCGAAGATGAAAGAAGGATTAATCCATGTCCATTGCAAGCTTTTGCGGATGATGTTGTTGTTGTCAGTTATGACGTAACGATTATAAATGAGATGTTTGAGATCGGACAAGTTGCCATGAAGATAGCAGGTTTGGAAGTGAAACCCAGTAAATGTGCAGTTATGTATGCAAGGAGGTCTGGGAATAACTGGTACAAAGGCAAGGCAGATAAAAAGCCAACTGTGTCAATTCAAGGAAATGCCATCGAAGTTTATCCCCGTGACAAGTCCTATAAGTATCTTGGAAAGTCTCTCTCACTTTCCGGCGAAGATGCTTTGCAAGTGTATGAAGTTATAGAAAGTTATAAAGATTTATTGGAAAAAATAACAAGCTGCAAATTGCCCCTTGCTCTAAAGGCTAGTGCTTTAAATAACTTGGCTCTCGCGAAGATTCTCCACCATTTTCACAATACAAGGTTTACAGAGGAGCAGTTGGAACTCATGGAAAAGTCATTGGTGAAGGCAGTTGGAAATATGTACGATTTGTATGAAACAACAACACAGCTCATCATCTTCTTACCACGCGAGCACGGAGGGATTGGAGTTAAGCGTTTGTCAGATGTGTATAGGTCAACAAGGGTTGCATCTCTCATAAGATGTTGAATCATCCCCAATTACAGTTCAAGAACATTGCACGTCAATCCCTTAATTTGGATATGGAAAAACGGAAAGTTGCTTCAACAGATAATGATATGAACTTCCTTGGGTTTGAGATTAGTGAAGACGGCTACCTGAATAGTCGTACCAAATTTGGGTGTCAATCAGATTGGCCAGATCTTCTGAGATATGCTAGAAAGCTAGATGTTTCCATTGAGTTCAGGCAAGGAAAGGCTGGAGTAATTATTAATGGTGAATTTTTTGATGAAGGTGCTCCACTTCAGAAGTTGCTATTCAAACAGACAGTTAATCGAGATTTGCAAAAAGCAAAGCAATTGTCAGTTCAAGGCCCCTTTCTCTGCATGACTGATGTTCAGTTGAAATCCTCCCATTCAATTTTTTACAACTGGAAAGTAAGTGATTTACTGGTGAAGTTTGCAATAAAAGCACGGTTGAGTCTACTTCCAACAAACTTCACAAAGCATGTATGGAATCGTGATAATGACCCTTCTTGCCCCTTTTGCCATCAGCACACGGAAAGTGTCGCACATCTGATGAATGGATGTAGAGAGTTTCACAACTTTTATAGTCGACGTCACAATCGAATTGCTGACAAAATATTTGAGGTGATCTCAGGAAGTATAAGTGGTTTCCAGTTTCATGCAAACAAACTTGCAGAATCAATAATAACGGAATATGGTGATGAATTACAGCGTATTACGCATCGTAAACCTGACATCATTATCATTGACAATCAGTCACGTAAATGCATTATCTTAGAGGTGACTGTCTGCTACGATCTGTATTTTGAGCAAGCACTGAACACCAAAGAGAAACGGTATCAGCCGCTGTGCAGTCTGCTGCAGTCGTTAGGTTCGGAGGTGGATCTGAAAGTGCTTTGCTTTGGCTCACTTGGTTGCATAGAAAAGGATGTTTGGACTGTTATGAGATCATTGTCAGTAGATAAGTTTATTGTAAAGAGCACATTACAGTGGTGCTCGATATCAAATTTGATAATGGCCAACTATATATGGAGGAACAGGGTTAAGAAGTTGTTCATGTGAATCTATTTTCTCTCGGCCCTTGCATATGAACAGATACAATAAGTTCTATATTCTTTTTTCACATTGGATGACTTCTGAATCTTGTGTCTCACAGTTTATATGAAGTGATTATGTATGTAGTGGATAACACAAGCCTAGTAAACATACCTTTCATGTTAACTGAGCTTTTAGCTCGGACACTAGGGCAAATACGAATATATTATTATTATTATTATTATTATTAAACTCTGTTTTCAACTTTCTGAAACAAAATGGTTTCATTGAAAGCCAAATTCAAAAAGGCTTCACTCCCAAGATATCAGGTACTTTAGAACACACGGCACTGATGGGTCATATGATAAATAAAGCTCGCACAAAACAGCGCTCTTGTGGTTGTTACCCTGCTTGATCTCAAAAATGCTTTCGGCGAGGTCCACCATAATTTGATTCCCACTATTCTTTCGTACCATCATATACCATCTCATATTCAGGCTCTGGTCTCCAGCTTATATTCGGGCTTCAAGACCTCTATCCTCACAGATACATTCCAAACCCCTGCCAGTCCCGTTTGTCGTGGTGTTCTTCAAGGTGACTGCCTCAGCCCTCTTATCTTTAATCTAAGCTTCAATACGTATATTCAATACATAAAAGCAGAAAAATATAAACAGCTTGGCTCCTCTCCCCACGACGAAAACGATCGCATGTTCCAGCACGCATGTGCATTGGTTCCAATTTGCTGATGATGCTGCGGTTGTTACTAGTGGTGAAAAGGAGAACCAGCTCCTGTTAAACTGCTTTACAAGATGGTGTCAGTGGGCAAACTTTGTAATAAGGGTTGATAAATGTGTCACCTTTGGCATTAAGAAATACTCAACAAGATCTCTTCAGTTCCAGCCAAAGCTTTTCGTTAACAACCAAAGCGTGCCTGTTGTTAAAATGGAGAATCTTTCAAATACCTTGGCCGCTTCTTTGACTTCGAAATGACCAAAGGCAGTCATAAAGAAAAATTGCTATCAATGTTTCCCAGCCTTCTGAAAGAAATTGAAGACTTGCCTCTGCATTCCAAAAATAAACTTCTATTGTACCACAGATATGTATTGTCCAAAGTTTCTTGGCACTTCACTGTTGCAGACCTATCGAAGACCTGGGTCATTGAGAACCTCGATAATCTTGTCTCTAAATACATTCGCCAGTGGCTTGATCTTCCCATAAGTGCTACTTTAACTAGTATAGTTCTTTCTAAAAATCAATTTGGTCTCGATCTTCAGCTACCTTCTGTCAAATTCACTCAATGCCAAACTGTTTCACGCAATGCCCTCCAAACTTCTCCGAACACAAACATTCAAGCTTTATGGAAAAACACCAGTAGTGGGATGAATCTGCAATACGACATTTACCGTAACACCAAAGATGTACTGAAAGCAGTAAAATCAGACAGTAGAGAGCGCTTGGCACATCAATTACTATCCCAGGGTGCTATTATTTCATTTCTGTTGGACCACTCTCTTAAAAAGCTCAATGGTCTTTGGTCTGTTGTGCAGAGCAACCTACCCACGAACATCTTCAACTTCACCATCAAGTACCTGAACAATACTCTCCCTACGCGCAAAAATCTAAGCCTTTCGAACCTAAGCCAATCATCTGATTGCGAATTCTGCCTTCTTCCCGAAACTTTACCCCATGTCGTTGCAGGCTGCAAAGTTTATCTCGAACAAAGTCGTTATACCTGGCGTCAGAATTCTGCTCTAAATTTTCTTGCAACCTCCTTGAAAGCAATAGAGGGATCTTTTTTTTGCCGATATACCTGGCTTCTCCTCACCACCCATCATAACTGGAGACAATCTGCGCCCAGATCTACTTCTGCGTACAAAGGAAAACATTCTTTATGTTTTGGAACTAACGATAGGATTTGAAACTAACCTTAACTGCAATGCAGAAAGGAAACGTTTAAAATATGCTCGCCTTGTCTCAGATCTAAGACCAAGGTTCAAATCTGTCATATTTGTAAATCTCTCCATCAGCTCTCTTGGCATCTTCGGCGACTCATGCAGCTCATTCCTTGAAATGTGTGACTCTCTTTCCATCGATGATCAACACAAACGATATCTCATTTCTAAGCTTTCTACGATATCCATTCGTACCACCTATTACATTTTTTGCTGTAGGAACAAAACATGGACTAACCCAGAGCTACTCCCCTTTTAACGTTTTTTTTCTTTTCTCTTTACTACGATTGTAATAGTCTTATTTTGTAAAAACTGGCTAGCCAGTTACAAATTAGTTAGTAATAGTGAGATTTTTAATTGTAGTTTTAACTGGAATTCAAAATGAAAAGTTTCCTTTATTATTATTATTATTTATTATTATTATCAACAAGTATCATTTCCATGTGTTTTGGATCACTTGGGATCAGAGTGTTATTTTTCCCGTGACCGTGTGACCATTGGTCACAGGCAATCAAAGTTGAAACATTTTTCTCACAGAAACTTTTCAACCATGGAAAAAATATTTGAACGGTTTTATAAACTTTGCAAGAACTTAGGCAGTTGTGAAGCAATTAAAATAAATGCTCTCAAAAAATTACATTTATTACATTGAGAAAGATCCAGACTATTTTTATAATAGAAATAATGTGCTGGAGGAGCTCAAGGGGATCAGCTTCCTGGGCAAAAAGTGGCAAATTAGGTCAATTTTGCTTGTCATTACGATCCCTACTGTTGCGAGTGTTTGAGATATTTTTCAAATGCAGGTTACAGGGCCGCCGGAGCCTGGGGGGCCACGGGGCACAGGCCCCCCTGTTTGCAAAAAGTACAAAAAGTGCCCCTTTTCGATAAATAAATTGCGTGTTTTTTTCAATGCCAGATATTCTGCTTTAAGAAACTAAGTAAAATAACTCTGGGCGTTGTTGGCGGACCATTCGCTGAATTTTCCTTGAATTTTTTCTTGGTCTTGATGCAAAAAACTCAAGCTCCTGTGATAAATGATATCAACTGTGAAGGAGACTGCCGTTTTCAAGCCTCCGGCGGGCACAGTCAGTTGGTGCAATGTATATCGTGTGTGTTCCTGAAGGAAGAAACTGGACCCCTATCTCTGTTTCTGGGTAAAGTAAAATGTACCCTATTCTGCCACTTTGCCAAAAATTTTGAAACTCTTTTCACTGAGATTTTTCAAGCTTGAGCAGGAATTTTTTATACCAATTCATGTTAGAACCATTCCTTTTCTTAAACTTATGTCTAGGCAAGTTAAAAAGCAGAGTTCACTAAATTTGATTTTAACAAAAATCCCTTATGATTCTTAATATATATTAACAAAATCAGACAGCTGTAAAGCTATAACTGCAACATATTGCTTACTTCACAAAATTGTGTTAGATGTTTTTATGAAGACATGAGAAAGTTGTGTCCCTGCAACGAGTAAATGCTAGCAGTAAAGGGTTTTTAAACAAAGACTTCTTTTATTATCTAGGATTAAAAATTTCTTATCTAAGATTAGAACAACATACAAGACTAGATGCTGAATTTGTTATACTTCAATATAATTCCTGCCCTTTTGTGTTTTCTCTGACTGATTAAAAAAGCAATCCTATTTTCAAGATTCGATGTCCCAGAATTCTAGTTTACAGACCACACTTTCTCAGAGTTTTTTGGAACTCACATGTAATACGTTTGACCAACTGACTGAGCCCACCGGGATCAAGTCTAAGGAGATTTGAAAACTTGTTTCGTTCATAAGACTGATGAGATGAACCTAATCAATGTTGCAAATTGAATTTTCTGTGGCAGTAAAAAATGTATCCGCACCTTCAGCCGATTGCGTAAAGATCACTTAAACATAAAAATTTGTAGCTTTTAAAAAATATTCCGTGGAGGCGAATAAATTTATGTGTTTAAGTGGCGATGGGAAGGCGTGAATACCAAGAGGGGCTAGATTGTATATAAAAGTAAATAAATTAAAATCATTATTGGAATGGGCTTTCGATAATCAAAGAGACTGAAACTTTGCTTTGAAAGGAAGAGGGACTGGAATTGGCTTTGAAGTATTTCAAAAATTTCATTCAGTTCATAATTTTGATTGGATTGGTTGGTATTTGTTAAGTATAATTCGCCTGCCACAAGTATTAAAGAACGATGTGTGCCTGCTTCTTACCCGGGGCCAAATTCACCTACAATGAATATTATAAGGAAAACAAGTACAGCTTATTGTAATAAAGGTATAAATCATAGAAAGAAGAAGATTTAAACTCTAAAAAAAACTTGAAGGCCATGAGATGGGAAGCTATACAAATAATTATGATCAAGAGTCCGTGGTCCCTAAATGGAGTAAATAGCCATGTCTGCTTTCAGCGAAGATAGTTCTCACTATGTCCTGCATGTGTCATTATTTTTATTAAATTCTAAATTACCATGAAATCTGTACCATTTTTGATACTTACCAATGTTTCGGAAAAATATATTCGTGCTCTTTTTTTCGTTTTGCCCCCCCCCCCCCCCTGTTCAAACCTGCGTCCGGTGGCCCTGGGTTATGCAGAAAGTGCTATACAGAAAGAACCAACCACCCGCATCATATGTATTTTTGCAAGATTTTGCTGCTCGCAGCTCACTCACAAGAGTAAAAATAAATCTCTTTTGTAAATAATTGAAGTTTTTGGAATCAATCTTTCATAAAATCGCTTCATTCATCAAGACGTAGGAATTGCCATTTTATAGTTCACTCATTATTGCACGAATGACTTGCCTACCTTTTGAGAGAGTTTTGATAATAATGTTCATTATATGTAGGGCCACTGAGAGGGGTGAGAAGGGGGCAAATTGCTCCAAGGCCGTCATAAAGTATTGAATTCCATTGTTGGAATGTAATTAATCAAACGTAGCAAAAGTAAAATGTTTAAAACGATTCTCTGCTACTGTGATTATTAATATGGCAAAAAACTTCTGCAAAAATCTAAAATTTTTATATTTATTTATGATTACTTCTTGTCTTCAAGAACATAATTATCTTGCATTGTTGAGGTTTTCAAACCACAACTTCCAGACCTTCTTCACAGGAAATTTTCTTCAAAAGATTTCCGGTCACAAGAAGTCTTTAAAAAAATAACACTCTGCTTGGGACCGTACATAAGAATGTGAGTGGAAACTTGAAAAGGCTTGATTAGGGGAAGGGGCAAAAGAAATAATGAAGTGATGCAGTGTATCAAACATGATTTGTGGTAGCATCGTATGGCAAAAAAGGTGAAAAAAAGTTCATGGAGAGTAGGACTGCCAATTTTTGGTGATGTGCAAGGAACATATTTGGCTATAAGACATTTTTTACTGTTTGTTCTAACTTGTCAAATCATGTCCGATGTTATTGTTATGTTGATTTTTTCACAGTGGTTATGATAATATGTTCACTGGATGTTCTTGTGACTTCCAAAGATCAAGTCATTACCCAAAGACTTAGATTTTTAGAACTTTTCTCGGAATTCTTGCGGTGCCGAGCAAAGGAGATTTTTGAATCGCTTAATTCTTTGTTGACACTGAAATTTCGTTCAGGTAGCCATTTAGACATTTGGACACCGTCAGAAGAGCACCAACTACGATCAAAACAATTTTTGATTTGACTTTCCAGAGCTTTTGCAATTCTCTCCTTAAATCACTGTACTTTTCAATCCTCTCAACTTCTTTATGTGGAACTCTTGCAACACCTGGAATTGCGACATCAATAACGTAGCAGCTCTCATTACTCTTGTCGTTGATTACAATGTCTGGTTTTCTTGCTTGAATTCCGTTATCGGTCTATATGTTGAAGTCCCGCAATATCTTTACATTTTCTTTCTCCACAGCTCCTTCAGGCTGGTGCTCATACCATTCTTGAGTCGTCTGTAGGTCATGCATTCATCATAAGTCCCAGTACAGTGCAAGCGCCACACAGTCATGGTCGTCTTTTTCACTATCTCTGAGCAAACTTTGAGCACCCACTGACAACATGATAAACCGTCTCATCTACCTGTTTACAAACTCTAAACGATGGATAGGAAGTGTTTTTGTCAATCTTCGCTTTCACTACATTTGTCCTTAATGTTTGAATTTGTGTAGCCATGATAAGGCCTTCCATCTTCCGTCTTCATTAATTTTATTATTATTATTATTATTGTTATTTTTCATCATCATTACTCTCTGTCCATTGATCATCAACAAAAGCGCTATCTCCAAACTTACAAGCATCTCCATTCACACCACATACTATATATTTTGCTGTAGAAACAAAACTTGGACTAAACCAGAGCTACTCCCCTTTTAAATTTTTTTCTTCTTTTCTCATTACTACGATTGTAATAGCTTTATTTTGTAAAAACAGGCTAGCCAGTTACAAATTACCTTGTAATAGTGAGATTTGTAATTATAGTTTTAACTGGAATTGAAAATGAAAAGTTTTCTTTATTGTTATTATTATTATGATAATAACTATAATAATGATAATATAATTGCTAAATATAATCCACAAAGGTTATGAATAAGGGCCCTGTTATAACATATACAATCTTAGAAAATCCTAAAATTCCAACGGAGTTACTTACAATTAACATCTTGAAATTAAAGCTTAAAAAATTGTTCTCTACTTTGCGATCCCTCTTACGATAAAAAGTTTTCTCTCAGCTTGCATTTAAAAACCACAATCGATTTCAGCGAACGTATGTCTATTGGAAGTTCGTTAAAAAGTAAAGGAATCTTCATTGCTGTTTTTTTTATTGTCTTCCAATTCAGAAAAGCTTCAAGCATTTTTAAGACACTAGACCAGTCTTACATGAACTGGTACTTAAATCTAAAGAACTATTTTGCCATAAACGCTTTTCAAATGGTCCTCCATTCGGCCTCGGATTATCATGACACATCTATGTTAATTTGAATGTCACAACATCTCTGGGAAAATTTTAGACAATCAAAAAGATTATAAAATTTTACACCCAAAACAGAAAAGTTAATTTTATGCGCAAATTGTGCACTGAGAAAAGCTCTGTAAATGAAACTGTTGAGATTTGGGGCTGGCTTAGGGGCATAAGAGTTCTAAATGAATTCTCTATGAGTTCTCTAACCAAAAATCTTGAATGTTTGGCTACAATATAAAAAATTGCAACATAATGACGACCCTGTTTCAATTGTTATGCTATAGTTGTAGTCCATAGATTAACAAGGAACTGTTTGCATTTTATAGCGTTGACCGAAACCCCTGGAGCTTCACTTGTTTAAACATAATTCTTTTAAACTATGCAAAATCCAGGTTTCTGTTGACGGGGGCTTGTCCTTGCCTCACAAAATTCCTAATCAAACAACTGATCGGGCAAATAATTGTTTTCTTCCTCCGTGCATTTGCACATAATGAAGGGAACAGGTGCGTTATTGTTGAGGATAGGAGCGTTGCTGTTCCTAGACAACCCTTTATTGAATACATCTGGTCAGTACTGCTTATTTGAATTGCAAAGTAGCCGCTAAAAGCAGAGCTTCGCGAAAGTGAGCACCGATTGGTTGATAGCCACAAAGTACTTGCCAACTAGATAATCACTAGATGGAAAACTGAAATCGTGCTCGCCACTTTTTGCCTGTACTGAAGAACGGAGAACCTAGCCACAAACCAAATTTGCTCACCTCGTATGGAAGAAATTAATCAATTTAACGTTTAAGCGTGGTATAAAAATGATGATTTGATTCTTAAGAAAAGACTCTATTGGGAAAACAAGGCATGATGCCTAATGGATTTTCTTCTGTATGGAAATATGAGGAATTTCCGCGTTGCACCGTATTACCGTGACGGAAAAGATGCAAGAACCTTGTTGTAAATATCTATCGTTACACCATGAATCTTGAGGTGATCTCAAAGGATCCTCAAAATGATAGCAACGGAGTTAGTCCCAACGGAAACAGTAAACATGTCAGCAATGGGTCGAGATTTTTGCCTGTCAATAACAAACCTAAGAAGGCAAGATTATCGCAGCCAAGACCAAGTGTATGGACGCTTAAGGATGTGCAGAAAGTCTTTCCAAAGGAGGGTGCAACATCACTTTTCATATTTCGCGAGAGAAACTTTATCAGAAAGTATGCAAAATTGGTCGCTGAGTCAAAATATCCTTTCATTATTTTTGAAAAATTTTCATGTGCGTTGTTTCTAGTAGTACAGGTTGACCTTATTTACGTTTATATAGGTGCCTATTGAATGCCTAAGTCACCTGCTATGTGCCATTTAGGCAAAAACTAGCAGGGGATGTTCTGTCTATGTTTTCATAAATATGTTATTGATAATTCTGAATTAGTAGCTTACCATAGTTAAAAATATGATAATATTCAGAGTAGCGTCAATTAATTTCTAGGAGACGTTTTCACTGCAAAATTTCAAAAATTTAGTGAAGTTAAAGATAGAATTTGTAAACATCAATAAGAAATGTCTTTACGGTGCTCCTCAGAACTGAAGAATTGTTCTTTAGAGGAAATTTCACACAGCCACTGCACTGTTTCCCTCTCTTCTCATTATCATTTGCCAACTCTAAGATGGACGCCTCCACTATGGTCCTATCTCGAAGATGTTTTTCGCTGCTGTTGCTTTCTTTATATAGAACTGAATCGAACATTTATGATTGCGCACGAAGCTCTCATTTTTAATCTAGAGAAATAAATTTCTTGATATTCCATTTATCAAAGGCTAGAGGTTTGAAAATATAGACAAAAGGTTTCAAAAGCTGTCCAACTATTCAATTGATAAAAGTGAGATAAAACGATTGCTGCGTGTAACTACCAAAATACCTGCTAGAATCTTTTGCAGCTTATCAAATTGATTCGATTGGTGATGTTTATTATTTATTGCCGAACAATTTTGACCCGTTTACCGCAAGAAAACTAGAAAATATGTTTATATTTTGCTTTCAGTTCAGAAATCAGGAATTTTAATGGGGGAAATGATTAATTATCGCAGGAATTATTTATAGATTTGCGGCTAAGACATTCGAAAATCATGACTAAAACCAAACAAAACCCGTTCTTAGAATGCAGCTTTAGAATGGATATTATATTTACAGAGTACGCTAGCAAAGCGATGTTTTCAACCATATGTATCATCTTACTGAAGCAAATCTCCATCTGTTAACCAGTATATTAGCAAGAAACATAACAAATACGGTTGTTAGACCTATGAGATTTTAACTTGAACATGCAACTGCAGCCGTCGAGCGTCTAACTAAAATATTTTTCTCTACTTTTGTAAAAGAACTGCATAACCTGGTTCCATCTTCAATCAAATCGTGCAGTACCAGCTTAAAATACTGAGATTTTGTAGCTTATGCATGGCTGCAGCATGTTCAAAGACTGCATCGACAATCTGTTCTTTCTCCGCATTTATTTTTTGTCCTTGATGTCAAGTCAACAAAAACATCAGGAAGCAATTTTGAATCGTGGTCACAATACTCCTTCATTCTTTCGCATTCACTTTTTCTATTTTTTCCAATAATATTTGCAAATTTCAGTTGTTGTATGCGAATCCTGTGGCACTTTTTTATTCTAAGGCTAACACCTTAGAATCATTCAATTCTTACTTCCGTCTTTTAGATAATAGTTGTAGTGAATGTGCAATGCTTCTTTCAATAATAAGCCCATGACCAGTCACAAAATTAAAGTTTTCCACCAGCAAAATAGTCCAAATAAATTTTAGAGTGATCAATCACGAATGTTGTACTAGCTAACTTTGCATATTTGTTGAATCAAATAAAGGATTAGAAAAATATGGATCTGGAAAGAGCGTGAAAACATTGCAGACTAACACCATAATAGAAATTATTTGTTTGAAGGTCAACCTGTCACTCTGCCTTTTTGGTTTGCGAACAAAGTTACCTGTGCTTGTCACTTTTGCTTGTCACTTTTGCTTGCTGCATTCTAAGGAAAGACCTTTAATAAGATTTTGGTTGTTTAAACATTTTATCCTCTCAAAAGTCTCATTCTTTATAAACACAGCATTCTCTATTAGGCACTCAGCGTTTGTTTAGCCAATAACGTTAGGCGAAGGAATCTCGTGACAGGTGCAATTTACTTGCTTTAAGTGTGAGGGCTTGAAACTGGCTTTGCAGTCTTTCACCAAATCATAATAATCGTGTGGTAATAGAATCAATCGCTCTGACCAATTCTCAACCTCATGTTTTGGTTTCATTCTTTAGGTTTCATTAAAGATGACATTCTTTAGCTTTGCCATGTAATGCCTGTTTAACAATGGATCAATCATGTCTGCCAGATTCTTTTGGCCATAGAAGGTTTTGCCTCGCTTTGTATCTTACTTTGGATAGAAAGTAGTGCAGAATGAAAAAAAGAATGAATTGTGTTCTTCAATAAAAAATATCATGAACTAAATGCTATTTCAAGGGGTTCATCCTGTGTCTATCAGCATCTGCCGAATATTCACAGCCAGATTAACAGAACTTCTTTGGCTCTTTTTCAAATTTTTCAACAAGAGCAAGTGCTTCCTTCTGAGAACTTCTTACAAAACTTATCGAACAGGCAAAGCCAAAACCCATTCACTTAATGTTTGTTAGGCATATGATTTTATTATCTTCTTATTCATTTTCGAAAAAAAGACCATCTTTTAGTGGTACAAAACTTGAAAATGGCTTTGAAAAAAGCAAAAATTTAGTAAACTAAAGCTTTTCGTCTGACACTCATCAGAGTTTATAACGTCAGAACATAGATCAAAACTCTAAGCTAGGAAATATATATACCCAGTTGTGGATCGAAATAGGCCAAACAGAAAACATGAGCACATGACTGTTGAGGTTGACCAATCAGTGCCGCTTGCCTATTGAGAATGTTAGCAATGGAGTCCTAAGGTGAAAACGAACTCCTTTTGTCTACACAGTAGCGCTTTGTTCGTGCTTATGTAGATAGATTCCAAGACTGCTAGGTGAAACAACGATCGGGCTTTGCCAATAATCCGAAACATGTCACCATTATAGTTTTTTGCACTGGGTATATTTATTTTCTAGGGTAGAATTTCGATCTATGTTCTGACGTTTTAAACCCTGAAGAGTGTCAGACAAAAAGCTTTAGTTTACTATATGTTTGCTTTTTTCAAAGCCATTTTAAAAAAAAACCCTCGACGTAAAAAATTACAACCATAAATATGGGGTACCTTCAATTTCAGTTTTTATAGCAAGAAACGTCTAAAAAGCAAATTGCTTGTCTACATTTCTTGATTATCCTTCGTCTTCAGGAATTGTTTTTGCTTCACAACAATTATATACAAACAGTTATAATGTTTTCTGGATCCGACCAAAGAAAACTGGATTTCATAGATGTTAATAATAATCTTTTTTATAATTATCTTAACTACAATTGTTATTTTGAACGCTAGAGGCATTTGAACGCTAGAGGCGCTAGAGTCTCTATTACATTGATTTGGTGGCCTCTTAAACGCACGTTTCAAATTCACTGAAATCATGTTACATTGGACATTTACTGATTGATTCAAATAATTTAACTTAACTATTAAATTAGAGCGCATTGTTAATTTTGAATTGCGGTGGTTCTTTACAAAAAACAAATCTTCAAATCATTCATGGTACTTGAAACCTGGATGAAGCACTGAATGCCGGGGCGAAATATTAGTATTCATTTAATTTAATCTATTTTGAAAGTTTATCTCATAGCGTTGGGTTCTTGTCGCCGTTTTGCTTTGTTTCTGAATTTTATCCTCGTACTTGAAACCTGTTTTATAGATATGTTTCAATACAATTGAGAATTTGCTTGCATCTATTTAGACTGCGCTTTCTGCTGGTTAATGCTAATTTAATATTTATGATCTGTATAAGCAACGTATCATAAATAGCTTCAGGCTCGACCTACCTTCTAACAACACGGGAATCAATTAGGCCTAAAACGGGTATCAATCAAGCCTATTTAGTTGTTAATGAAATAATGAGGTTACCCTCTGCATACTCATGATGACAGTATTGCTTTGAAATGCGCTTAATGAGAATTACTGCTGCCTTTAAGGTTTATTTTAAGCTAAAAAAGTTCAAAATGCTTGTATCGATATTCATAAGGATCTTTGAAGAAACTCTTCTGCTTACAAGGCCTCAGACTCGCTGTATCTCTTTTACGTAGATTGTTTTTGCTAACTTAATATTAAAGAAAAAGCCGACAATGGGAGTCAAAATTAGACGTGAATAAAAGTTAAAATCAATTTGCCTATGTTTGCTTGACATTAAAAAAGTGAGAAAGGAATTGAATGGATGTTATTGTCTGAAGATAAATTCTGGCTAGATGTTATTTTTAAAGCCATAGGTTAGTTTTAACTTAAAGCACAATGTCTTATGGATATATTTTTCTTGCTAAAACTGATCATAGCTTCGTGTAGCTTCATTAAATATTGAAGCTCTCCACGTAAGCCTTATCACAGCTTCACGTACAAATACACCTTTGTTTTAATTTTAGTATCTGTTGGAAGCATGCAACAGATGTTTGTAGCTAGTTTTGGATCACGTGGTGACCGTTTATTTGATCAAATGTTTTCCGTTTGTTTTTCACCTAATTTGCAAAAGTTCTTACACAATCTATAAGGAACCAAAACAGCAACTCACAGTAAGGTTCTAGTTATTCTCGCCTATCTCTTTGTAAAAAAGCTCATTGTTTATTATTGCATCTAGGCCACTGAATTTCTTGAGTTTTCAAGCTGGTAATTTATTGTAAAGATTAGTGTAGTAAAATTGCAATATGTGGGTACATAAAGAGCATCAAAGCTGAAGTTTAAAGGTTAGAGTAAATTTAAAGTAATTTTTGATAGATAAATTGCTTAGGTCAAATAAAAAATGTTTACAAATCGGTATAAAATTGAACGTGAGCGAAATTATTAAATATTATCTTATTAATCAACACTAAGTTTGCAAAACATTTTAGCCATACTTGAATATGACAATCAGCCCTTACCCAAAAAAATTCATCTGTCAGCAATAGAATTGGTTTCAAGAAAGGGCACTCAAATCAAAACTTTTTGTCTTCTCAGTAAAAAGACAAAACCATTATGATGTTTAAGAAGCTTTGATGTTGTTTAAGAAGATTAATCACGTCTAAATCTGATTTTGAAATATTTCTTAACATATAGGAATTTTTTTCTACCTAGCAAAGATAGAGCTAGCTCTGTTTTTCCACGGTAAGCAATCAATAGCAATAAACATCTTCTCTTTGGTTATACACATATCGGTTCAAGAGCTACATAACTGCAGCACAAAAATACTGACTAATACTTTTGAATTAGTTTAAAAATTAAATGGAACGGAAAAGCAACTTAGAACCATCTCGCTCTTTAAACCAAAAACGTGCACAGCTCTGCCTATACTACGTCAAAAGCTTGATGACACACGGTTAAACAATAACTTCAATTAAAAATGGAATAAGATATTTTAAACTTATTGAATTGTCTTTGCAGAAAAATCCTTAACTCATAATTACAGCTTTCGATTATTTCATCCTGCTCACAATACTCTTCAACTGCATTGTGCTAATTTTTGATGCACCACTGCCGGAAAATGACAAGTCTCGGATGAATGAAGTTGCTGTGAGTTTTTAAATAGATTTCATTTTCTTTTGATGATTTTCATAGCATGTAAAGGCTCCGGATTTTGTTGGGATCCTTGAAAAGTTTTTCTCGAAACTGCATATAGTAGAGATGCATTAATAAAATCAAAAAACATGTTCAACTTGGTAGGATAAATTTGTCCAGTACTACAAATTTTTGTTGAATGAAATGTACAGCAGAAATTGACATGAAAGATTTTCTACGTAGCAAAAGATATCAAACAGGCCTGGTCTTCTGAACGCTTTTTCAACTTTAAACCCTAATGTATTGCATTTTATAAATATAAGAAAATTTATTCAAAGGAAATATGCTACTGATTATCTGCAAAATTGGCACATTGGACTCTAGTATACTCCTGTATTCCCTTTACCTGGAGCAAACAGTCGTGCAAATAGCTGCAAATTCTAATTGATTCTCTAAATTGATCTACAATTTAATACTTTTGATTTATATGGGACTTTCTAAGCAGGAGATAATTTTTTTTTTCTTTCAGGAAAAAATTGAATACTACTTCCTTGTCATTTTCTTATTCGAAGCAATAGTAAAAATTGTCGCCATGGGATTCGTGCTTCATCCGCGAGCATATCTGAGAAGTGGCTGGAACATCTTAGACTTTACTGTAGTTGTTGTTGGGTGAGTTGAATTATTTCATTTTTTCTCTAGTTCTAGTTAGCAAAAACAGAACATCACATTACTTCTTAAGTACAGCGGTGCATGGGATAAATTTACGTAGCTGTACAACTAGCAAAGCATAATTCAGAAAAAATTGAAGTTGCTTACTGTGAAGAGAAGTCAACTTTAATGGAGTCTAGATGAATTTGTCTAGCTTCGTACTTAGTAGTTTAGTAATATTTCTGGTATTGAAGATCTGGCAGATTATTTTGAGCGTCCCCTAGAGCAATCAAGAACATTATTGGCTAACCGAATCAAAATAAAACGTAGTGCAGCAGGCCTATGAATTTTTAGGCCTATGGACAAAACATATTTACATACATGTCATCTTTATTATTAAAACGGTAACTGAACCAGTGGACCATAAAAAACAAGTGTTTATTATTTGTTTCAAGTCAAAACTCGACACAAAACTTAACAGACTAAAAAGATCTTTCTTGAGAACGGCTATCCAGAGGATGTCATTGTTACTTACATTAAAGAAAAAATTTCAACATATTTGTTGTTAATCTGCTTATTGTTCACAATAATAAAAAGACCCTACCGTCCATTCAAAGGAATTGTGCTCTTACCACCAAAAGAGTTCCATTTTCTATGAATTTACGTGCCAATGTGATTCTGTCAGCGTAGGACGCACAACCCAAAGATTGGCGGATAGAATAAAACAGCATGTCCCTTCAAGCATTAGAAACAAAATTCTCCCTCAAAGATAACAACCACCTCGGTTTTCAGGTCTAAAAGTATATAATAAGCTTACGATTTTGCTATCGGGCAGCATTTAATGGAAAACCCAGATTTTGCAAAAAATTTTAACGGCAAACTTTTGGATTATTTGTATATCTTGATCGTCGTTCCATCTAGCAGTTTTGGAATCTATCTACATAAATATGAAAAAACCGCTATTGTGTAGACAGAGGGAGTATATTTTCACCTGCATTGGTAACGTTTCAATAGGCACGCGGCACTGATTGGGTAACCTCAACAGTCATGTGCCCGCGTTTCTGATTGGCCTATTTCGATCCACAACTGGGTATAGATATTTCGTAGCGTAGTGTTTTTATCTACTTTCTGACGTTTTATACTCAGAAGAGTGTTGGACAAAAAGCTTAAGTATGTTTTAAAATGCTTGCTTATCAAGGCCATTTTTATATTTTCCTTTTTATTTCATCCCGTACAGAGTGGTTATCCTTATTTTGAGCTCTTCAAAAGACGGAAATGCTAGCAATATAAACATCAAGTCGCTGCGTGCTATCCGCGTACTGAGACCACTAAAACTCATTTCTGGAATACCAAGTAAGCAATTCTGTATTTGCGTATATGTATGTATATATTTATTTTTATTAGCTCTTTCCATATATTTGTTTCCATGCTCTTACATCCGTCTTCCTATTCCATTTGTTGAATCCCATATTCCTTTAATGTTTTTTAGTTCTATCAGCGCCTTTCAATTTTACTTGATAACGGGCTATGCTCGAAATGCCGTTAATTATTTAAAAAAAAAATTCCCGGTAAAATTTACTTGAAATTGATCGTTATTATTTTTTTGTGATGATCTTTAATCAGTAAACGATGAATTGTCAATTTTGTATATTTTTAGAAAACAATGATATATCTTGAAGTAATAAAATCCTTTTCTAATTTTCAGGTCTACAAGTTGTTATGACATCTGTAGTTCGTGCCATGTTTCCTCTAATGCAGGTTTTGTTTCTAATAAGCTGCGTGATTATCATTTTCGCAATCATTGGTCTTGAGTTTCTGATGGGTAGATTTCATTATGCCTGCTTCAATCAAACTTCTAAGACGTGTGAGTATGCTACAAGTAACAATTAGTTTACATTTTGAGCTGTTTTTTTTCAAACATTAAAGCATCAAACATCAAACATTATATTTTTACAATCCAAATTTCACAACTTCCTTGAACTAGAATGCTACCAAAAGCTGTAAACAGCAAATCTGAACATATGCTTTTACATTATACTGCTGACATTACTTTGTCCTGAAAATTGCTAATACATCGATTGATATGCATTAATAGAACTGAGCTCAACAATCCTAATGATATTAAGAATATACTTATTAAGGACATTTTATTTAGATCTGGTTCTCAGTACCTTACCTTAAGAAGCAACGCTCATACAGATGTTGACACCAGACCCGTTCAGTATAATCATTCATATAATTCTGTGTAATTGCAAGAAAATGAATGTATGTATTTTGTTAAACACAATTTCGCCGCTAAATGCCTAAAACTATCATGGCTATCCTTGGTTATGTGTATAGTTACAAGATTTCAGTACCAAATTTAGATGTTTGCCTGGTGCGAAGCACAGAACTTTTTTCTGTACGTTAATCCAATTGATGGACGCAGTAATGAAAGCATTTGTAAAATAAAAGGGAGTTGAATCATAAAAGTTGAGAAAACATGATTTCGGTGTCTTTCCAGGTTCCTATTGAATTTTGGCGTTACAGTAAATATTAGTAGGCCACCATATTTTTCAAACCAGTTTACAGATAACAGCTCTCTGTCAAGCCTCTTTCTTTTTGCTACTCTTTTATTTGAATTTAATCACTTGAAATTTCTCCTTAAGATATCTGATTTACTTTAATTTTCAAAATGATCCACTTACCTATCCTAATTTGGTTTCAATGCAGTAATACACATTTTCATTTCAGGCAGGTCCAATTACATCCTTGTCAATTTTTTCACACTAATAAAACTACTTTTTCACACTAAGCTTATATCTTTATCGCCATTGTTTCTGAAGCAATTTTTGAAATGCCAAGATATTTTTTGAAATTTTTTTCAGAATTTGTCTATTCTGCTTAAATGAGCTTTTGCTAACAGAGCTAAAGTATTGCAAGCCTTTAACTACGAAATTCAAATCAATGTCACATTAAATGGTTACCGATAATATACCACAATTCAACTGCAATTTTCCCGCAATGTGCTATGTTATCTGATAAATTATTTGCTGTTGAATTACGACACCAAACTAGACTAATAATTCCAAAACTAAATATTAAATTGGACAAAAATTTATTTCCTGCCTTCGTGATTATCTGTCTAGTCTCTGATTTAGATATTCATATACAGCCCTCAATATTTATTAACTTTTCTACAGGCACCGAAAGTGAGTTGCACTATAAAAGTTGCATTGTCAAGTCATATTCAGAATTTTCAAAGATTTGAGAACACTACTAGCTTTAAACCTCATTCAATGGGGAATAACTTAGTTTTTTAACACTTTTTCTTAAAGGGGAAAATCCGAAAACACCATGTGATCCAAACTTAAACAAAACAGTATTTGTTTATGGAAAGCGATGTCCCAAAGGATTTGAATGCAAAAGAGGATGGACCGGTCCAAACTCTGGCATTACGTCATTTGACAACATTTTCTTGTCGATGCTTACAGTTTTCCAGTGTATTACGATGGAAGGCTGGACTGATATCATGTATAATGTAAGTAAAAACTTTCAATTTCGCTATGTTTTATTCAGTGACCTTGCATTGACTCCTATCATTTTCTACTTTTACATTGGTATAACCAATGCAGGCATTTGATACTGCAAAATCTGAAGTTGCAAAAGAAGCAAACATTTACAATGAAAAAGTACATTTCATCCGATACTTGTCAGATTATAAACTTGTCAGATTGATCTGCAAATATTGAAATCGTGGTCGGCTTCAATATAGCTTTTCAAACTGCTCAAACTCACGTGACAATATTTCATCTGTCATAAAAAAAATTAATAAGATTTTATCGCAAAATTACTTAAGTTCTTGAATCATGTTTAAATCTTTTGTAAATTTATTACAGTAGTTCTTTTCACAAAACCCACTTTTTGTGGAAAATAAATAACCAAGTTTTTATTCTTTATTTGTATTTTCTGGTCACTTTTTGAATTTGCTTGTTTTCGAGACATTTTAAATGCAAATGACTTCGCAGCACATTTACATCAATTCGCATGCAAATAAACATGAATCTATATTACTCAATTGGTTATTTACAGAATGCATTGCAAGAAATAATTTTCTATTCACTTAGAATCACAACATGCTATTCTTCTTCGCATTGATGTTATATGCTTTTTAAGACATCTAAAAAAAGTACATGAAACTTTTATGTGATGTCCATGGTGAAAGAATACTTGAATAAAGAATGCGTAACGCGTGCGCTTTTCAAAATTTCTAAAGGATTATAGAGGATAACATTGAATATCAAATTTGCTGATTTTTCCAGTTGATATTGCCTCTTTCAAATGTCTAAAATAACATATGAGCTCTCATCATTTGTTTTCGGTCAATTTGCGCAAAAACTGCCCCTTGTTCTCAAGTCAATTGCATACAATGATTGGTTTTAGCGAGTATATGCAAAACAGACGTCATATATTTAGCTGCATACCTTGTTTTAGAAAAAAGCAGTTAATTCTGTATTTCTTAAAAAAAAGAGTAGTGCTTTTGAGAGCAATAAGTCTATAAAAGAGATTCAAGAACATTTTGGCAAGCAATCAATTATTGTTGAGTTATTCTGTTGTCTGTCGACATAACAGTTTGAAGTAACATTTATCTTCTGGTCGCTCAGATAAGTCTCTAGCTGCTGAACTTTGATATGTCAATCAGTGAGGGAAAACCTCTAAAGTGAAACTGTGACAAAGAAGAAACTAACGCACAGTAAAGAAGCAGCATCTAATGCCCATCAGATATCTTTCACAATTTTGACATTTTTAGGATGCTTTTTGAATTATCAAGGCATTCTTTGACCTTGCGAGTTTTATATCCAAGTTTATCTCACATAAAGTTTTTTATTTGCCTAAAATACTTCTATACTTGAAATTTTTTAAGCTACATATGCCCAAAATATTCGCATGAGAATTTTTTCACTAGCTTATATTTCTGTGTTGCATCATATCACCTATCTGCTCCCCTGGGTCTTTCCCATGAACCAGCCTCTTACTTCTCCAGGCGACTAAGTAAAACAATACTATTCTTTCAAGATTATCTATTTTGCTGCCAGATTAAGAAAGACACTGTTAGGTGAGGAAAATGTGTCGGTGTAACACTGCTGTATTTCTTCCTAATTTGGGAGACAGATAAAACTGTCGCTACCAAGTTACGTTGACTTTTATTGAAGTACATAAATAATGAATCGATGTCAATGCATTATTCAAAGCAAATCGGTTATTTCAATAGCATGAATTGATTTAAACATTACATCGACCGAGAAATCTCAGCATATCTTTCTCATTGCTCAACGATTTTAACTTAATGATTTTCGAATGAAAAGTACTTTAGTATGATATGATATTGCATTTCTATTCAATTAACAAATCTTTCTTCGATACAGCAGAGAAAACGATTGAAACCAATCAATAATTCCAAAGAATTGAACGTTGGTTGGAACATTTGGCTCCAAAAATTCGAGCAGGAATCGTCCTAACAACTGTATTGACTATTGTTTCTCGGCCAGAACGAATTTTTACAATCTTCAAGTGAATTTTTTTGAAATCTTGAAAATGGTCACGACAATATTTTGAAAAGCCTAGACTAAGAATGCTGTTGATAACATACATGGACAACAAATGGACTTTTCTATTGCTTTGAATATCTTCAAGTTTGGAAACAGCACGCATAGATAAAGACCACTATATTTAATTTCACTTCTTTAATGACACCTTTATTTATAAAGCATCTGAAAAAAGTCGCAAAATGAACCCATTTCAAACATAACAAATCAGATTATTACTTCAAGCTGTTCATTTCATTGAAAAAATGATCGAGCACCTTATTTCATTGTGCCAAGTTATTACAACATGATAAGAAACTTCTGACTGTGATAATCTTATTGTTTTCTTTTAATCAGAATAGTAACATTCAAGCTGAATAATAACAACTCTGATGACCGTAAGTGTTTTCGCTAAGCTATGATAGTGAGATGTACAGCATTAAGGCAATAGCATCATGTATTATTTGTACTGTTTTAAGCTAAAGTTTTCAAAAGAATTCGTATTAAAAAAAGCATTATTTGTGTAAAGTTTAGTTGTTCTAATGCGAAGTGTGCTGCGTAAGTTTTAGAAAGCAAAGGAAATGTGGGGGAAATGTATCCTCAAGTACTTTTCATCTAAAAGTGCTCAGAGTAAGTAAAATCGAAGAGAAAATGGCACATTTGTTCCCTTTTTCTGACTAGTCAGCGACAAATAACATCTCACTTATTGGAAGGGTTTCTTTTGGCATGACGGGTGATATTTATATGGGTCCCGAACACTCTTTATGCCGATGATTCCACTTATTACTTTACAGCTTCAAAACTTTGTTTCATAGCTTTTATCTTCTAGTAAAACTGAAAATATCAAAAACAGAAACCATGATCATTAACCCTATCCAGACTAGGGGGGGGCACAAAGTGCCCCCCTAGTTGGTTTTTCTTTCATAACTTCAGGAGTTTGAAAGCAATACCCCTCAGACCTCCTGACTTTTAGTTTTAACCTATCTGACACATGTTCATATAAAAAGATAATTTTTTTATTATTAATCAAGGGGTTGTGTAGGGGCGTTTTCAAAACTAGTCAAGTAAAAAATAGTTCAATCTGCCACGGATTCGCAACAAAAGTAGATATATTGATGAAAATTAGTATCTAGGCATTAATTTGTGCTCTTTTTATGATTCTGACCAGAAAATTCAAATTGAACATCCTTTTCTACGATTTTTCTGCTGCGCATGCGCACACATTTGTTGACAGATTTATAGGTATTACATTAATAAAACTGCAAGTTTAGGTAAATTTGTCTGCTAAGGCATTAAAAATGAACTCAAACATGACATTTGGTTGTATCGATCATTTAGTTATTTAGAAAAAACTATAGCCAAATACAAAATATGTTGAGTTCTTTTGTTAGGAACGTTAATAATTTTGAGAAGTAACATTAAAATTGTGCCAATCTTCTTGTTTCTATTAGAAAATGCATCAAATTTGCTTTTTTTATTATCTTAGCCCGATGCTTTGGAATTAATTAATATTTTAAGATTTTCTAAAATTTTCTAAATTTTTGCTTCACCCAGCCACCATTATGATGACGTCATCGTGAAACCACGTGACTTAAAAATTGAACAATAATACTAAAATGTGGAGAAAAGATAAGAGTACCATCCAAACAAAGTTCATTGTCCTAGCTAGAGGAACAAAGAAATTACGGAGGGGGGGCACTTTGTGCCCCCCCCTAGTCTCCCGAAAGTTTCAAAAAGCCTAGTCTGGATAGGGTTAAAACATCCAAAAGACAATCATTTTAATAGCCTTTAAATTTGAAATATAGTAGCATCGCTTCATTTCTATTTGAGTTCCCTATTTGAATAAAAATATTGTTATGGTTATCACACAGCAAACAGGGTCTCGATTATAACGCTATTCAGCAACACGAATAGAGCATGCCGTGTACTATGCTTTTTGAGAAATGCAAAGGATCGATATACGACTCTTTCCATAAAACAGCAGGAATATATAGTGACAAACCTTTAATAGCCTTTCAAGAACCTTTGATAGTGACAAAATGACACTAATTGGAAAAATTCTTGTTTATTTTGGTATCAACAGTCTCAAAAACAAGGAACTGACGACAGGTCAATTTTCTTATCTCGCCTTTTTTATGCGTATTTGAATAACAATTTATATTTAGCTTTAGCAATAAGGTAAAATTTGTTCACTGGTGAAATTCAGTTGTATACAAGAATCTTAAGTTGAAATGTTTTGTTTTTTTGCGCTTTTTTCAAAATAATTTATCTTTAGATAATAATTTATTTTTAATATTAAGGACAGTTTTTAAAGGCCTAGATAATTTTTTAAAGAGCAATATCCCGTTGCCTGCTTAAAAAAAGGAATTATTAAATATGTGAAACTGCGAGACATTCGGTTTATTTAGATGATTATGTAGACCAAACGGGGACTGAATTTCAATTTAATTTCTTCTTAATTTTTTTAAGTTCATCAACACTAAACATCGCCTTTTTTAAGATACTAACTAGGCAGGGGGGGGGGATGCGATTGCTCCTGCAGTCCCAATGACTTTCTATTGTTTTAAACAGGTTATAGGCTATTTTCTTTCTTCTTAAATAAAATTCCATATGATATTCCTTAAAGATTCAGCATCGTCTTCCTAATCATTGTTTTGTTATTCAATGACCTTTTTGTAACATTTCCTTTAAATTTCTGGTGCTTGTGGCATCTTGGAGCCAAACCAGGTCTAGATTGTCCCAATTCAACTTACTGAAAAGGTTTTCTCTTTCCAAATGCAGCTTTTATTGCTGTTAGCCTCTACACTAGCAGCATATTTTGCATTTTCTTCAATTTCACCTATTCAAATATTAACATGCTAAATTTTTGATGCCATCTTCTTACACATTTGATTATTGATTAAGGAAAATGCGAAAAATTCACTTTGATCTTAGAGATGGTAAGCTGCATATAGTCTAGCATCGGTATGTTTCGGTAAAAGAGCCCAACTTTATAAGACGCCTTCTTTGTTCGCAAGAATAATCTTTTTCTCTCTCACAGATATTTTTTATTAATCAAATTGATCATTTCCTTTTCTAGACTTTCTATGCAATCGATGAACATGGATATATGTACAGTTTCTTATTTATAGCGTTAATAGTAATTGGTTCCTTCTTCATGCTAAATCTCTTCCTTGGAGTTCTTAGTGGGTAAGTAAGCTGAAAATTTGATTGAAATTAAATAGTTTTTGCGTAACTTGCTTTACATTTTTAAGGACATTGTTTAATATTTATAATTTGAAATACCGAATAGTTTGCACATTATTGCCTGCAGTATAGTTGACTGTTCAGGGGGTAAGGGACCTGCAAGCTGCTTTTTTTGACTAACAAATTCATTGCAGCTACAACAGTTGTCTGGATATGTCTTGTAATAATGAAGTGAAAAAGGTTGCGTTGTCTTTATAAATCATTTCAAGCGTTTTAATTTGTTATTATTCCAGTGAATTTGCGAAAGAAAGAGAGAAAGTCGAGAACAGAAGAAGCTTTCTTAAGCTAAGGCAAAGCAAACAGGTGGAAAGACAGTATGATTGTTACATGGAGTGGATTCTTAAAGGGGGTAATTCAGCCTCTTTTCCCTAACTTGGAGCAATAGTTACATTACAGAAATCAATTTGAATGAGTTAGCTGGTCTAGCTGTTACTATTTTCTCTTTGAGCGTATGAAATATCCCAGCAGATAACGATATTGATACACAATTTGTTTTATTCATGCTAGTGTATTTATCTACTTGGCTTGTGATATTCATAAAATTTTGTTTTGCGAAGGGGCGTTGCAGCATTGCCAAAATTTTGCAAGAAGTAATAATTACAGGTCTTTCTCTAGCGAGTTATTTGTATACTTTACTATGAACCAACTACTTTTTTGAGTTTGAAAGATTGAAGGAAACCACATTCTGAAAAAATACTGATGTTTGCATCATGCTTTTGTTAGGTGACATTAATTAGCTTTCCCTTTTAGCATCATATCTTGTTAATAAGAATAATAGTTATCATGTTTGTTCTATTTTGCATTTCTGGGCTATCTTAAATTTAATCAAAATATTGCATCAATTCTCTCTACCAACTCTAACTATGAATGCACAAGTATCATCCTTCACTTTTCGCATATTGATACGGGCATTTTGTTCAATCATAGAGGAAATATTGGCGCAGGAGGTATCACAGGAGTCAAACAGCTCTCCTAAGGAGAGCACAGAGAAGATCGCTGATGCTGCTCTCAACCCAGCCATTGTATTTACTGCAAATCGCTACACTTTTAATTCTTCAACAAGTCATAGGTACCATGTCTTATCCTTTACTAGGACCTTTAAGATGTTTGGTTGTAATGCCTGTGGGGATAGCAAAGGCATAGAATATTCCAAAAAACAAACAAATACCAACGAATGCAGCAATTGGACCAGTTTTATTAGACAGCACTGCCTCATACCAAAAGACTTTTCAGTAATGATTCAAAAAGGTAGTGGAGGAAAATGGCCCTCGTCCCATGTCGTTAAAATGCTTAATCTTACAGAAGGATTGAATTATTATTTTCATTAAGCCGAGATATTTTTGTATTTTGCCAAAGCTATAGCATTAAAATGATTTTATAGCAAAATTCTAGCCAAACTCAGTTTTCAAATAATGTCATGGCAGCATCGAAGAATCACTCATTAAAACTCAATAATCACCTAAAAGGGTAAAAAAATAATTGGCTTTGTGATATCCTTTTGTAAAAGAAAATTGCTCATTTTAGTCATGATTCAACGACCCCAATTGAAGTATCAGGAAGACTTTTTTATTCTTGTTGCAGATTTTTCCTAACGACTTTGAAATCAGATTATTATTTCAATCTTTCTTTTCTAGGAAATCCAAATTTGCTAGGATAAAGGAGCAAATGAAAATTTCAAGAATAAAGATACGATATTTTGTTAAGCATGGTGCATTTTATTGGAGTGTTTTGATGATGGTATTCTTAAACACTTGTATTGTCGCTACGAACCATTATGACCAACCAAGGTGGTTGACTGACTTTCAAAGTAAGTTAGAAATATTTTCACTGATGACATGAATAGAAGTCACATCATTTTAAGGTTTCCACGGTTACGAAGCTGTTTTCTTTGCTATTTTCCTATGATCTGACAGTTATTGTTTAAATTTTTTTTTTTATAGATATCAGGGCTGACATGGCCCTTAATCTAGTTTTACAATTTTATTACAACAAATTTACAAAGATAACGCAACTACAGTTTAAAAACGATATGACTACAGCATTAAATCAGCAATACAAACGTTAAATACATTGATTTTTAGATACTTAAGAAGACAAGTTGTCTAGTAACAATGGAAAACAGAATTTGCTGTATTTCTATGTGATTCTAAACATATGTGAAACAATATCTTTGGAGGTAAAAATACTGAGGGACAAAATCGTACTCTCTTGCATGCTTACAGAATCTCTCGCGCTTTTTAAAAACCTTTCTTTTTCTTGAGAATCTGAATTACAGATACAAATATATTTTATTCGACATTTAATTTTTTTCAGGGGTATCTGAAATCTTCTTTGTTACAATATTCACTGCTGAAATGCTGCTGAAACTGTATGGCCTTGGTCCAAAACAGTATTTTCACTCAATGTTCAATGTTTTTGACTGCGTTGTAAGTAGTTATTATTTTTGTAGAAACATAGTACAGATTTGATTGGATATTTGTATTTGTATCATGTTTTGATGTTATCGAGTTGTCAATATGAAGAAACTATTGCGTTGTAAATTCTGAAGTGTTACTGTTAACAATTAAGAACTCTAAATGTAAATTTAATATGTTTTTCTAAAAATTATTCTTTTAATTAGTCAATTTTATTTGCTGCATGAATTATCTGCTTGAAATCTTTTTTTCTTTAGGTTGTAAATTTAAGCATCCTTGAGATAGTTATTGTCAATTTTTCCAACGACTTCGATTTGGGATTAAGTGTCATGAGAAGTTTGCGCCTTCTAAGAATTTTCAAGGTCACAAAGTAAGTTTCTAAGTTTCCTTTTTTGGACTAGGAATGCCTAGTAATCTGAACAGTTTTCTATTTAATATTTTTGAGTTTTTTTAACTACCTGGAACGGTCTTTTAGTTGTCATGAAAATATTAATATTGATCTAGACAACAGCAATTGAAATTAGAATAAAGCTGTACTTGAACATGCCATTGACTCTTAACGTTCATCAGCAATTGATGAAGCCAACAAAAGGGCTATTGCAACTGCAATATTGATAGCACAAATAATCTCCAAAGCATGAAAATACTAATCATTTTACAAATGGTTACTGTGTTATCAAGGCTATTGCCACAATGCCTCTGTTTGTATACTAGATGCTAGCAAAGATCCCGACAGCGTTTTCATTTTCCTATCAAATACACACTTATTCAATGTACCCGAAAAATTCAAATTCACAGAAATCATTCTCAACCCGCAGTAACCATTTGTAGTATGATATCTATGCTACGAAATCGGAAATTCAACATCGTTATCCATAGTTGAAAATCATACATCGCAACTAAAATGAATCGAATATGGGTGAGAATGAGAATGTACTCAATTGTACTAAGTCCAACTATACTAAACTTTTTTTGGCTGATACAATACTCGTGAGATTTTGTTTCCATTTCATTTGTGCTGGATTTTGCTTATACCTCTACAATTGTGCTGGATTGAATCTTCAATGATGAAGAGTTCCGGATCTTCACACCGTAGTAGTTAAAAGCTGTTTATGCCTTCTTTATGGAGTTTCTAACTGCAAACCTTGTGTTATGGCTATGAACGGTTTTCAAGAGTGAACAAAAAAGTCATGTAAGGTAGCGCAGATCAATTAAAAATTTGATACATTATTACCGCATAGCTCAATTCTTTTATGGATTGGTAGCCAGTTTCATGTTTTAACGGATGGTTTACTTTCGGATTGTCTATTTCTTGAAAATATACGACAATCCAGGGCCAACACCACGAAATTCAAAGTGGAGGGGCAAAGTTCTATAAATCGAACTTGAATTTAGTGCTTCAAAAGTCCTTGGAAATATGTTAGCCTACCAAAAAAGTAGGGGGCCATGGCCCCTCCGGATCCCCAGGTGGCATGGGCCCTGTAATCACACTGTTGCTGAAGATTAAGTAGAGCATTTATTTAGCTTATCAGAATTGACTACAGCGAATGCGATACACGCTTCTGGCTGTGATGCTCAAAAGACATCTTAAGGTCCTTCGTTAACGGTATAGAGAACACAATGAATATACTTGGTTAGGATGGCTTCCAATAAAAGAAAGAAGATACTTGAAATTTTTTAACCTAGATTTCAAGGCTATGAACTCAGAATTAGGTATGACTACTTACAACTGAATTCAAGGGAAAGTAGAAAGAACTCAGCTCGGATCGCAATAAATCACTGGAGATCTTAACGAAATAGAGCGGACCACATTTTCATCATTGTGTAACAATTTTCTAGTTTATATAGCTAAGCAACACAATCAAATTGAAATACCTTTTCCACTATATTGCTTTGTACTTATGGCAGCAAAGACCATCTGAAGTTGATCAATTGAGTATTCATTGTTAGAATTTTTATTTTATTGTTTTTGCTATTCATATCATGATTTTTATTGATAGAAACGTACAGTCCTGTTCTTTGTTTTTAACATTACAGGCTACACATTGTATTATAGTTGTCAATTTTCTCTTCTTCAGGTATTGGTCATCGCTTAGAAACCTCATCAGTTCGCTCATGAATGGCATGAAATCAATTCTCAGCTTAATATTTCTACTATTTCTGTTCATCGTCATATCAGCCCTTCTTGGGATGCAGCTATTTGGTGGGAGGTGAGCTTTCTAGATAAAAGGCTGTCATTTACAACATTTAGATCTATTCTTCAACAAAAATTACAACGATGTTAAGATGCTCAATCTTCTATCATAGAGCAATGCAATTATATCTCCTGTAAAAAAGAATCGTAACGGCCTGCTAGATGATCGAAAGACAAGATTAGCACAGCTAGATTGATTGCTCATATGAATATCATATCACCTACATTCTTCATTTTATTTAGAAGTGTCACTATTTCATTTTATCTGTTTTCTATCACTTTTTCATCTATTTCTTCTGATTCTACTTTTTTCTATTATAGGTTTGAAAAGTTAGAGGAATATCCAAGAACTAACTTTGACACATTTGTTGATTCCTTGATGGCAGTCTTTCAGGTTCACATTATATTCTTAGATAAATTTAAAGCATTCTCATAAATCCTCTTGACGAGACTTTCGCAATAATTTTATATATTTGCAACGTTAAATTAATTTAGCATCTAATAACAGAGCATGTTGCCATGGCTCTCAATGAAGCTCTAGTTGATATTTAGACATGGAAGTTAATTCAAAGCTTATATTTTGTATTTTTGGCATAAGTTACCTAATGCTGTTGAACTAAGTTAACACCTTTAGCATTTTGAACGACACCTACGCCTAACTATTTTCTTATTAAATTGCAAATTTCTACTTATTTTACTTGCAGATCATGACAGGAGAAGACTGGAATGCTGTGATGTACAATGGTGTTAATGCATATGGTGGTCCGAAGAAAACCGAAGGGCTAGTGATGTCTCTCTATTTTGTCCTGTTAGTCATTTTTGGGAATTGTATCCTTGCTGACATAATATTTATCTAATAAGAATTTTTCTTCGCTTTGATGTCTTCTAGTTAATATAGAAGACCATTCGTTGCTAACAAAAAAATTTTGTACCGATTTCTACAAAATGGCAGGTTCCGATCATGCCTTTTTTTAACAAGAATCCAATTTGCCATGCACATTTTGTATCTGAGTTCTTGAATTATGAAATTGTTAATTTCACATTAATTTTGAAATTAAAATCAAATATTTTCATTAAGCATCACGGTGTGAAAGATACTTTTATAAATAGGTATTAGCTTACTCTTTTACCTAAGGAAGAATGGCTATTCAAAGCTTACTTTCCTCGAAATAAAAATCTGCTTTACGTTTCTGTTTAAATTTGGCTTCAATTTGTTTTCCCCCATTTCTTCAGCGACAAAATTCACAACAGCTCACCCTTAAGCTGGCATGTAATTTTAATAAAAAATTATTTAAATTGATGACTTTGGTGGCTCAATTTGGCATGTGATAACTAGATCAAACTTTTTCTGCAAAAATATTTTAGAATTCTTTTCGTTTTATTTGATTTATCAAAATCCTTCAAATTGCATATTTACAATTAACTGCAAACTCAGACACGCTGCTGAACGTCTTTCTTGCTATCGCCGTTGATAATCTAACAAACGCTGAAATCCTGTCACAAGATGAAGAAGATGAGCAGAAATTGTTAACAAGGCAGAGGACTGCCCGTGCTGGATTTACAGGACCAGGCACACATTGGACCAAGTTAAAAGCACTTTCGTTTGTAAGAACGCTTCAAAGGCAGGTAGAAGAGGAAGAAAACCGTGCCAATATGGAAAAATCAGTTTTAGCCAACAACTTGGTTTCTAATGAAGGAGAGAAAGTTGAGAAAGATAACAAAAATATGATGGAGAAAAGAGTGTATGTCTACGTTAAGAATTTAAATATTATCTTTGCAGTTAAAACACATTCTGAATGAATTAAAATACCAGTAGAAAGTGTTTCATGAAAAATTTAGTGATTTTGCTTAAATTCGACTCCACTTTGACAAATGCCACCTCACATCGTTATCGAGGCAGCGTCTTTCCTTGTCTTTTCTCTACTAACAGATATGATACGATAGAAATTCAAACCTAACTGCATAGAACTGCTGCCTTAATCAAATACAGAAATTTTTGCTACTAGAATCAAAATAACTTTTTTTGATCTTGTTAGATTGAAATGCCTTTGGCACACCGCTGTATTGTTGCTTATAATTTTAATATCATCATTTCTTTCAGAAACCCAGTCAGTGCTGAGATTCAAAGAAAGGTAACTTGACATGATAATACTTTCCGTTGAGATACCTCATAGCTTACCAAAGAAATGCCCAATGTAATAAGCTTAGTTTTATCAAATTTCAAACATTTTATGATGATAGTTCAACGACATATCAGCAACTGACATATACGGTGGAAACCAAATACATAAAGAAAAACCAAATGAAACGAATTTAAGTGGATTTCCTCCCAGACTTTACGTTGCATGAAGCTCTGATAAATATGATGTTGGTTTGCACTAAAATACATTATATTAATTTTCACTGAGCAATAATTACTATTCGCAAGTAAGCTGCCTTTTGTTTGATACAATCCAGAGATTAATTTCCAGTCGAGTAAATTGTCAAAGTTTTTTTTCTTAGTATAATTTTAAATTTTTCATATGAAAAGTGGACCCATTTTCACAATGACCCCGCTCACACTAGCATAGGGCTCCTGTTCACAATGCACCCAAATTATCTGGTATGAAACGCTGCGTCAATCTTTATGAAATTCTCTACGCTCTATATGTCACATGAAAATTACAACAGAGTGGTTTGGGCTCAATGTGAATCCCATTTGTGAAGAATCTCCCTCAACAAATGTGTTTTCGATCACGATTTGCAGCAGAGACATATTTTTATCAACTTATACGTGATTTATAATGTGTGAAACAGCACATTCAAACACATTTCAGTCTCTCACTTTCACATTTTCTGTAATAAACCTGTGTAATTTTTTGCAGTGGAACAAGATTCTACAGCAACAATCATCTGTTCCACTGGTTGTGGAAAATTATGTTGCTGTGAATGAGGACCAGAATAAGAATATTGAGAATAACAGCTCGGCCAGATCAAATACTAACGCGGTTGCTAATGGGGACGTTTCAGATCAATGTAAGTATTTTAGTTTAATGTTTACTTTCGTTAGGAATGATTCGCATTGCTGCGGATCCCTACTTTTCGCAATTATCCAAAATTTCGCTCACTGAGGTTTTGATGAATCCTAACTAGCACAACCCTTACTCAGATATGAAGCTGCTCATACGTTAGTTTATTCATAAAAACAAGCATCTTGAAATCAAATAGCACAAACCTTAGTCAACCAGAGATGTATAAATTGGGGGTGTCCATGAAGTTACAACCCCCCCCCCCCCCACCAATCATCGAAAAACTCTATTTTTTTGGGCAAAACCTAAACCAGTTATGCTGTTCGTTGGGCAAGAAGAGCTTTGTATTCAGCAATAAACCAGTATTCGTATCATGTTTGTTTTCCCGTTTGTGCAAAAGGCTTTGTCTGACAAAATGCGATATTTTTTACCAACATTCCCTCGTGACCTTCATCAATGTGCTGGCCGATGCTCAAGCTATTCATTAGAAATTTAGTCACGCGACTGGACCTGTTTTCTACTGTAGAGCGTTGAAAAACCAAAGGGAAGTTGGCAAACTAAAAACAACATCGACATTTCTTAGTATTGAGGTGGCATAAATCAGCAAAAAATAGATCATAAATAAGCAAAAATTATTTTTGGTAACTCAATAAACGAGAACTTATTTGTAGCAGCGACAGCTGAGTACATGGCAGGCAACATTGCTTAAGATTAAAGAAGATTTCGCAAGATGAAAATAATTGAAATTTGCCTTTGATCCACAATGAGCAGTGACAGACTGTTAGACTCCTTTCTCAATGAAATCTAGGGCCAAAAAAATTTAAAGTTAAACTCAAAAATTCATAATTTTATCTTGTTGTAGCATGACTGTTTTATTGGTACTTCTTCGTCTGGTGCTTCTTCTTCAACTTTCAGTTTCCTCTTTGTGCTGGTTCTATATTCAGCGAATGATTAAAGGCATTCGACATGCATAAGTACAGCAAATCCAAAATAACTTAGGCCAAATTGACCAGAGCACGCTCGCATAGAAGAAATTGAAAAATTCTTCACGTGAAACCACTGTGTGCTGCTCTATGATTTCACTAATTTGTAGACAAGCGGAACTGTTCACATGTTTCTCTCTGTGCTAAATTTGATTGATCAACTGCTAGTGGCCGAGCGGCTGTGTGCCTTTAAATGCTTTTACCTGCGTCAAATGCCTTTAAATGCTTCTTCATTTCAAATTTGTATATAGTTCAAACATAGCAATGAGTTTGTCTAAAGGTTTAAATTTTGAAATCTCAAAAAATCAAGAAATACAAATAAATTTCGGATGCATGCTTCATAATATTATGCGAAGCGACGGGATAGAGCTAGAGCTTAGAAGGCTAGGGGGTTTAGCCTTCCTTATCAACCATCCTTTACTTTTGAGCTTATTTTTCCAGAAAAACCACTCGACTCTGACGGAAGATTTATATTGATTTTCATAACTGTATTTATATATAAAGCTTTTATAATTCAGTACGTTTTCTGTGAATAATGGATTGCCAATACTCATACTACCTTTGATATTGGATTCCGCTTTGACATAGGAAGGTAAATATTTGATTAGATTGCTCTAACAATTTAGTTTCATGGGAAAATAATTGACTGTCGGCATTATTCATTTCACCTTATTGCGATGCAAATTTGCCATGAATTCCAAAACAAGAGGGTCTGTGCGAATGATTAAAAAGAGATATGTCATTGGTCCCTGCAGAATGGTGATTAATTCGAAATGTCAAATAAAGCAGGCATTCTAGATAATCAAAAAAAGCATGTAAACTACATGCTAAGTCTTTGCTAGTGGTTTTCAATATGGATGATGAGAATTTGTAAAAGCAATTTTCTTTGATTTGTTAATTAGACTCATTAGTAGAAGGCTGGAAGTGTAAGGCCTGGATCAAACTTCGCACTTCTCATGTGCCGAACCTAACTCTGTTTGGAGCGACACTTAAGCATGTTTAGCGCGACTCCCGTTTCAAACGTCGAACTTAATTATGTCGCGCCAAATGGGTTTTAGGATTGTTACATGAAGTATCTTGGTTAAGGCACGCAATCTCAAATATTTGTTTGAAACGCATGCGCCCTCCAAGAAAGAAATGAATTCTGGGAAGGAAAATAAATTAAATATATTTATGCATTGAGCTTGGTACATGACAAGTTCGACGCTTGAAACCGTACCGTGCTGGAGCCGTGCAGTTCGGCAAGCTCTGCCGATCCAAACTAGTCTGCCGCTCCTAACTAAATGTGCCGTACCAAGTTGATTCAAACGTCGCGCCCCTCATGTACTTAATTCTCGAGTTAATTTTGCCACATGAGAAGCGCGAAGTTTGAACCAGGCCTAATATAACTACCCGCTGATCCTTTACAGTACTGGGTATTTGCGCTCTTTACAAAATGACTTCACCATCTTGAGCTAACTTTATGTCATTGATTAATCAATGATTTAGAACTGCTTCAACAATACACCAGTCACAAAGACTCAATTTTAGGGCTAATTTCTACTCAATGTCATTTTCGACGATTTTGTATAAGACCACGCAGGAATGGAAGATTTGCAAATATAAGACAGCTTTTACCTCATTGAGGCCAATTTCAAACCCCGAGAATGATAGGTGCATTTCTATCAAGAATCCATTGGACTAACCTCAAATTAATGTTTAAAATATTTTTGTCGGGCAGTTTCAGTAAATGTCGAGCAAATAATTTTGACACTAAAAGCAAAAGAGGTAGTTACGCGACTGTATCAACATATTGCATACATTTTTCAGTTAGTTTACAAATGTTTTCTATTGAAAGCACCCATTGCTTCAATAGCCTAAGACATTTAGCAGCTTTCCTTTGCCAACCGAATTTGTTGTTTACAAATCCTAACTTTTAGAACAAAACCTTTTATCGATATAACCGAATCTGAAATCTTGTGAATAGGAACAAGTGGAACTAAAATTTTGTACGACCTTCACACATCATTTCACTAACAGTTTCTTTAACGTCATTTTGACACAGGTAATTAATTATTCATCTATTTGGTCGAATCTTCCCCCAACTGTGATGTAAATTTGTATCATTGGCCCATCAGAAGCTAGTGATAGTGAAAATGCTAGTAATTTCGTTGCGTGTGATGGAATGAGATACGACTTTCTTCGACTCTTTTGTAGGTGACAATGTTGAAAAAATGATACGAGAGGATGGCCTTTTAAATGTTATGAAGACAAATGTTGCAGATAGAAGAAGAGTGCAGAAGCAAAACCCTGCCTTTCGGGAGGTTTCAATGTTTATCTTTACGCAAGAAAATCCGTAAGTTTAGTTTATTGATCAAAACGGTTATTGGTTCACATGAATACTTTTCAGTTGTAAGTTGTGATTCCAATTTCTTTCAAATTAATTTGAAATAGATTTAATGATGGAGATTGGACATTAGAAAACCTTTTATAACAGTCATATTTTTTATACCAATTCAATATTCTTAACTTTTAAATTCTTTTAGCCTCTTTTTTTCTGAAATGCTTGGCTTTCCTTTTTTTAGAATTCGACGATTTTGCCATGCAATCGTTCATCACAGATTCTTCGATCCTTTTATCATGGGAGTCATTTTTGTCAGCTCATTGACCCTTGCTATAGAAGACCCTTTGAATGATGAAAGCAAGATTAATCAGGTAATGTTGAATCGATTCCTCGTCAGTTATCTAATCAATTCGTAATATTTACCAAGATCTAAAAAATATAGCAAGAATTTCATTTTCTATTTACTTTTACTGGAAATTCTAATCCAGACTTGTCCATTTTTCAAAGTGCATTTTATAACCATCAAATTATAAGCTAAACATTTAAAATGGTAAAGGCAAAATAAACGTTTAAGCTAGCCATAGAAGGTAGTCAGCCACTCATTAAAATTCTCCTTCTCTTCTATCTTAGGTGCTAAAGTACTTTGATTACGTATTTGCCGCGATATTTTCATTAGAAGTCATTTTGAAGGCAAGTGGAAATATTTTGAGTAATTTTATATTTTTTTCTAAAAAACCAAACAACATGATGAAACATTCTTAATATTATATCGAATAAATTATATATTTTATTTATATCAAGTATGGCTTAGATAAATATTTGTTCATTCTAATGTCATGGCGTAAATATGTATTTACATAACTGCTTTTTTGATGATTTGAATTTTGTTGCATCTTGTAAATGGTTGTTAAAACTTACCAAATCTTCAATATCTAAAGCAGAAGCTTGAAAGTTAATTCTGAATTCACAGCTTTTCCAATTTGCAAATCAAACTGCTTCTTGCAATTAAACATGAAAACTTTAAAAAAAATTTCATCAGAAATATCCAGAAAATTGATTAATTTGTATTAAATTTTAGTTCATCGATATTGGTTTGTTTCTTCACAAAGGCGCTTACTTCAGGGATTTTTGGAATATCCTTGATTTCTTCGTTGTTGCATGCAACATTGCATCTATCGTTGTGAGGTTATTATTCGATCTATTTTCTTTATTTCATCCTTATCTTTACATGGGTGCTTCTGCTACAAGAAGAAATTCAAATAATCTTTTCACAAACAGCAATCTAATCGAATGTTTCAAAGTTTTTTAAATAGTTACTTATATATCTAAATATTCGATTGATTGAAAATACCATGTGCTTGAATGAGAAAAAGCATTAGCAAGTAAGTTTAGTAAGCAGCGTCTATGCAGCGAAATTTTATTTCGTGTTTTTTTGAGAGTTGTATTTTCTCATCTTTTCCGATATGTTTGAAACCAAAATTTTCAAAATTTGACCAGCGAAAGTGTGTTTAATCAGAGTTTGAAATTAGGTAGTACATGCAAAGGCCAGTTTGTGACGTCACAATGATGAGTCGGGTCGACAACTGCGATTGTACATAATAGGCATTCGTTTAATGCGCTCGTATAAAAGTCAGTTTTGTCTGTCTGTCTTACCGTGTGGAGAACACGGAGCCAGATAGAGAGCGAAAGAGAGAGAGAGAGAGAGAGAGAGAGAGAGAGAGAGAGAGAGAGAGAGAGAGAGAGAGAGAGAGAGAGAGAGAGAGAGAGAGAGAGAGAGAGAGAGAGAGAGAGAGAGAGAGAGAGAGAGAGAGAGAGAGAGAGAGAGAGAGAGAGAGAGAGAGAGAGAGAGAGAGAGAGAGAGAGAGTTAACAAGCTTATATATAAAAATCAAAATACTAATTAAGGATGAGTTAGGATGATGAAAGGATGATGCAATGTTATAAAGAAAGATCTAGGCATAGAGACGTTGAGTTAGCTTGATTTAGATGAGTGACGCTGTAAGAACAGTGGTGAAGGAGATGTCCTTATGGTATGTGATCCCGTGAATTATGTAGGGGGATGACGATGGCATGCTCGATGAATTAGTAAGAAGTGAGTGCAAAATGGCCCAAGAATAGTCACTACAATATATTGCACGGATGAGTCTGCAAATAATAACCAAGAAACAATGACAGGGCCCACGCCACCGAGGGGGCCGAGATGGCCACTTTCTTCGAAGCAAGTTGTTTTATAGCTGCAGTAAAAGATGAAAAAAATCTAGGCTCCCTACTCTTGCCAAGGCGTGTCCTTGCGTGCCCTTGGTTACCTAGCAGTTTGGCATGACCAACTGATAGTTTTTCTTATCATCAATGGCATATGAATGAGGGGCCTCATAATCCTTTGTTCCTGTCTAAAAATAGCACAAATGTACATTTTTCAATTTGCGTCCATATCCTATCCTTTTTGCCTTTGTTTCAGTGTTTCACGCTATTGTACCAAAGTGAGACTGAGATACGATATTTCCGTCTGTAATGGTCCATGATAAAATACCCCACGCTAAAAAAAAGAGGGTAATTTTCAGTCGGGGTCCATATTCTATTTTTTTAGCGTATAAAACTGCCCCTTATTGCAAAGTTTTATGTATTGTGCCAAAGTGAGACTGAGATACGATAATTCTGTCAATTAAAGTCTAGGGCAAAGAACCACAATTTTAAAACTAGAAAAAGGGGGCAAATTTCAGTTGGGGTCTATATCCTATCGTTTTAGCGTATCACATTTTCACTTGTTACAAAGTTTCATGTTATTGTGCTTACTTACAGCAGTGATATCGTAAAATCGCAGCTAGAGTCTTGGGGCAAAGTACCCCAGCTAAAAATAGCTGAAGGGGGCAACTTTCAGGGTATCAAACTGTCCCTTGTTGCATAGTTTCACGCTAGTATCACTATTTGCACAATTCGACATAATAAGTGAATTAACAGGCCTGACTAAACGGTTTCGACTCGACTCATCACTGTGATGTCACAGCGGGAAATTAAACTTCGCTATGTAGTTGCAAAATGTTCATTCTTATATAATTTATCGGAATCGTGTTTTTTGCATAAAAACAAGGGTGAAGGATTCTATAGATTTATTTTGAAATATTGGAATGGTAAATTTGGCTGCATATGCAGGATCAGTGAAAGCAATATTGTTGAGTATGGGCAGACTGACAAAGAAAAATCCATAAAAGTTCCTCACATTTTGGATTTAGTATGAAAAACTGAAAAATTATCTTCAATTACTGATTATATTCTGCTATAGTGGTAATCAAGATTTGAAATAGTCGCGATAATTTTTGGGTATTGTTTGACATGATGTAAAGTTTATTTTGAGAAAGCACATTTATTTAGGAATGGACGGCACCCCGCTCCCTCCCCCCCCCCCCAAAAAAAAACTTTAGGATATATGTCTTTTATTCGGCAATATCCTTTTTGAGTGGGGCTCAATAGTTTCCCGTTCCTCTTTGTGTTGCTTCTTGAAATGCTTTCATCTTGCCGCTTCATTCAAGTCAATTAATTGAAAATTTCCTCTCCACAGCTTACAGAGTGCTGACTCCAGAACAAAAACAAGCCAGACTGTCAAAGCTTTGCGAGTACTCAGAGTTCTTCGACCATTGAAGGCTATTAGCAAAATCAAAAAGCTGAAAGTAAATATAACCAGCACATTCTTGTCTAAAAAATTTCCTTTTTGACTGTTTCAACAACTGAGGCCCTGTTCGCACAACACTGGATTAAATTTGCATCGGATCACTTTTTTAATAGGATAGACTTTCTGTTCACACGATGACGCTGGAATCCGATACGTTCCGTATCGTTTTTGCGGAGTTAAACCATTCCGCTGTGAATGTGGAATGGAATCATATCAATTGCTTTGAAAAGAGCAAACATTTAGTAAACTAAAGCTTTTCGTCTGACACTCTTCAGAGTTTAAAACGTCAGAAGATAGATCGAAAACTCTACGCTAAGAAATATATATACCCAGTTGTAGATCGAAATAAGCCAATCAGAAACACGAGCACATGACTGTATAGGTTGACCAATCAGTGCCGCTTGCCTATTAGAATGTTACCAGTGGAGTCCTAAGGTGAAAACGAACTCCTTTTGTCTACACAGTAGCGGTTTTTTCGTGCTTATGTAGATAGATTCTAAAACTGCTAGGTGGAACGACGATCGGGCTTTACCAATAATCCGAAACATGTCGCACAATCTGGGTTTTCTAGTAAATGCTGCCCGATAGTAGAATCACAGGTTTTAGTTGCAATTTTAGATTTGCAAGACCGAGGTGGCTGTTCTCTTTGGGGATGGGTTTTGTTTCTAATATTAGATGGAACATGTTGTTTTATTCTATCCTCCAATCTTTGGGTGGTGCGTCCTACGTAGCCAGAATCACACTGGCACGTAAATTCATATATAACAGACCTTTTTTGTGTTGCAGGAACGCAGTCCTTTTGAATAAACGGAAGGGCCTTTTCGTACTATAAACAACACGTGGGTTGACCGCAAAGAAACAATTTGTAATGGCCTGTTTTATTTGGCTTTCAAAACGTAGGGAGCTGTTACCGATCCAGGGTAGTTTTAGATAGACGGGGCACTTTTGAGGACCAAATTTTACGTCAGCCGAGAAATTTATCAGATCACTTTTGAGCTCGTGTTAACGCATTAATATGGTTTCGCTCTGGAAACTCTGTTTGTTCAAAAAAGCAACTTCACTTTCGGGGTTTTCAAAAGCAGTTTGGCACTCTTTTCAAGACGCAAAATGACAGTGGATCTCAGTGAAACAATAAATATGCTCCTTGCGATGATAATGAGTTTCACAAGATTAATGGAAGATTTGATTGTTAAAAAACTTATTCGAAATTCTTCTTCTTCAGAAGAAAACAGTGTATCAGATATGTCACGTCAAAGAATGCATTTGTTCCGAAAAAGGGCAAAACAACGAATAAAATCCCACGCAGTCCTGAGGAGAGGGGGAAACAGGGGGGTCACTGGCCCGGAAGCCCTTAGCTTTAGAGGCCCATAAATAATAACTCAATTGAAAAAACATTTCTGAATAATTATCCAGCCTCTCCATTAACATAACCTGTATTAGAGACAGTAATGACAAAAGTCTATGATGTGTTGAATGCTTGAGTTATTTAGCTTAAGAAAATAATTTTGTTAAGAATTTCTCATCTTATGGGCTTGGGCTAAAGAAATTCAAAAGCTTCTGAATGTTACCAAAAATGTGATTGCATGGCAACATACAGGGCAATATGTCATACAGATTTACACTGTGGCATTCGCATCTATTTGCAACAGTCTGTCGGTTGTAGTCCAATTTAGTTAACGAATTTAACCTTTTTCTTATTTAACGTTAACGATTTTAACCGAAAGAAAATTTCATTTTCATGCATTATGGTGCTAAGATATCAGATATGTTCAAATTATATCAAACAGTGGATCAGGTATGGTATGATATTTGACGCGTACATTGTATTTCGATCGTGTTTAAGAAGTGCGAGATCGAATGAGGCAGCGCGATTGGGAAGAAGCAGAATTAACAGTTGCCATAAGTTTAATACTTTTGATATGTACTTGTGATAAATTATATCTCTTTCATTAACCCTATCCGGACTGAGGGGATCATTAAGCCCCCTCCCCCTACTTACTTAATCGAGCAGTGCTCCATATTTATAGACTCGACAAGCACAAAGCTTAGCTTTTATCTATATGAAGTGTGAGTTTGTGTACAAGATTAAAATTATACTAAATTTGGGGGAATGGGCTGATTTTTTTCACAGTGGATTTTTTTGATGCACCGAATTCAGGTTCATCTCATAATCCTTTTATGAAATCCTTGTTACTTCTTATGTTTCTATGGTCTTTTTTATTTTTCTATTTACAAAATTTTCAGTTATGTGTCACGTGACTTTTACTTTGACGTCATATAGCCGACAATTAGCTAATAGGGTTTCTGCATAGAATTTTGAACAGAAAAATCGATAAACTTTTTTCATTACGCTGTGCACATCTGGCCTGGGATTTAAGATATGTAAAGTATATCGTTGAATATCGAGAAATGCTCTATTTGTGCTGCTTGTGTTAAAAACGAGATCTTAAGTCCGTCAGCCCGCCATGTTGAGTTTGCCAAAATTAAATTTACCAACTTAAAAAAAGTGTGACCTTTTAGCAGTTCCTCGATAAACATAACTTGGTTTCAGGAATCAATCTTTGAAAATTATTCAAATTTAAAAAATAGATGTTTTTGCATTTTTGTGTACATTGTCTCAATAATTATGACGTCATATCTTTTTTTGGACTTCCTTTTTAAAAAATGATTTATGACCTCTGCTATAGCTGTGGTGATTTTTGGCAACATACGTGTACTTAGTAAAAACGATTTTAGAGTGGGGGGGACTGAATAAGGTATTTAGCAGCTCAAAAAGCCCGGCCTGGATAGGGTTAAATATCCCTACATCTTGTGCCTAACCCACTTGTTTATTATTTTCAGTTATTGAAACGTATCATCTTGTACCTGTTATTTTCTATTTCTTTCTAATTCACAGGAGAGGTGAGAAAGATGGATTTTCCGATAAAAATCTAATCAGCTTCTTTAGTTTTTCATAAATTTTAAAATGACATAACGACATCGGAACTGAAAAAAGATCTTTTGATATATTAATTATTCTTGTGTTTATTTAGCTTCAAATTTTTTCCATCAAAACATAGCAATTAGATAAACATAGACAACCGTGTTGAATTTTTGACAAGACCAGAGGTTTTCCGAAAAAAAAACAGTTTAGCTCTACAAAGGGGTTTTGCCCCCTCTGACCCCTTTTTTCTACGCCAATGACACCATCGCAGTTTAGCCCACATGTCAATTTTAGCAACCAAAATAGCCACCCGAACAGTTTAAGCAACCATAATTTTCAAACATTTCTGGAGAGCATTTCCTATACCTCCTAGAAGCGTCTGCCTTATGCATGCTTTACTATTTAACATTTGTCCTGACCCGGGGCCCATAAATTCTCTCTGCGGCCATGACCCACGCTATGCAACTGCTTCAAGACGGAATTTTCGGAGCAGTGAAAGCGTAGCGTCATCGTGTGACAGGAGTGAATCCGACATGAAATGAATCCGGTATCGGTGTGAACAGGGCCTTAAAGTTAAAGGCAAACCAACTTTCAATCACAGTTTAATTCATCAAATAACTTGTTGTTTTGTTTGTTCAGACAATCAAGTTTTGAATATTTCTGTATGCATAAAAAGGAATAACAAGTGTAGATTTTATTGAAAGGTTTTTTCCCATTTCAAGAATTCTCACTGTATAACTGCGCTTTAAGAGTAATTGCTACTTTGTTTTAGGCCGTTTTTCAGTGCATGATATTCTCGTTGAAGAATGTGGCATTTGTGCTGATTATAACTATGTTCTTCCTCTTCATATTTGCGTGCATTGGTGTGCAGCTATTCAAGGTAACGCTCTTCATCACCTTTTAAAAAGATGACAGTATCAGCCTTAAATATGAAATCAAAACCAGTTTATAAAACCAGCATTGCAAATAAGTTTTACTTTTCTACCATTTCGGACAATCTACATTTGTACAAAGATTTTGCATGATTTTTGTTACATACAAAAACAAATTGTCAAGATATAACCAAGGTTGTTTTTAGAACAAAAAGCAATTTTTTTCGTGAAATTCCTATACCTGGTTGAAGTGAAGGGTTAAAACAATACCAATTTTTACAGATCCAACATTCATGCTTGTCGAAACAGACTGTGCTAATCCTTAGCCGTGATTCTTTTAGCCCAATCGTTTGCACGAGCCTTAACAATTGAAATCATTACATTCAAGACCGTCAGCATAGACTTTGGGGCTTTGAATAGTTTGAATATGAGTTAAAGATTTGTAGTAGCTTTCAAGCTGATTTGCAAGCTGATTTTTTGTAACACTGCCTTTTGTATGTCTTATTTTATTCCTGTATTTTTAGGGAAAATTCTTCCACTGCACTGATACTTCAAAAATGACCAAAGAAGACTGCAAGTGAGAAATTTTTTTGAACTTAAAAACTTGTTCATTTATCTGAATTCTGACATAAGCAAGTTTCAGTAATTGACAGAAAAACAAACCATTTTTTAAAAAATTTATTCTCAATGTTTTGATAAATTTTTAGCAATCTGTTGATAATGCACAAACTGTTTTGCAATTAGCTTTTGCCATGGTAGAGTAAATATGATAGAATTACGACAATAAAAGGTTTAGGTTATTTTTACTGACGATGCTATATACCAACATTTCGGGCATTTAATTTTAGATAGAGTAACTGTTCTATCTCTGTGGCGTCATAATCCTAAAATAAATGATATTTTCACAAATTACTCTGATAGTGGTTTTTCTTAGCTATCTCTTTATTTTTCTATATATACCCGGTATTACAATTTTGGTACTATATTGCAATGTTTGTACTTTTTTAGGTAATCTTACATCTTAAGTTCGATGCATTTATGTCATTTTTTGGAATGTTTAATAAGCAGCAATATATATGTTTTCATTTTGCTCTATTTCAGAGGCGACTTTTACTGGTTTCCATCCAAGGAGAGTGTTGTTGATAACAAACCAACAGTAAGCGAAATAATCTTTCTATTGTCTAGTTGTTATTGCTTTGAGTTTCAAAAATTGGACTGCTTTGTATCAATCAAGAACAACTGTAACAAGACAATGAGGGTTAAAATTCAGTTTTGATTTATCATTTTTTTTCTTAATATGCCTTTTTCTAATACCAACATACATCACTCTACTTCAGATTATTTTCAAATAGCTGCTGATTATAATAAATTTCACTTTACGAAGACCTTTTTTTTAAAAAAGAGTATTTGGTCATCAATGGAGAATGAATAGAGATGTACTCGAGCCTTTCAAGATGATAAAATATCAGCAATATTAGAACAGCTTACCAGTAAGAATATTTTTCATTCCAGGTAAAGAAAAGAGAATGGAAGCATTACGACTTTCATTTTGACAATGTTTTTCATGCCATGATAACCCTTTATGCCTCATCAACTGGAGAAGGCTGGCCTGGGTAATTCTTAACCTGTTTTTGAATTGTTAAAAAGAAAATTTGCTTAGCTCTATATTTCGCCATTTTCCAGTTAAGCCATTCCAAATACATGCTCGAGCCTATATTATAGATGTTACAGCATCAGATATTATATGGCCTTAATAAATCATTTTATTGATTTCATTTGGTTTGGCAAGACTGAAAAAGTGGTTTTTAATCGCTGTATTTGCATGTGCAGATAGTGCAGCTTTCAACAGATATTCATAATAACGCATTTATACATGTGGAAAGTATTTCAAAACATAAAAGCTAGATTTTTAGCTCATTTTAAGAATTACTTTTAGGTTTAAAAGAATACTTGCTAATACACTATGTAAATCTAAGATATTCAACATGCCTTTATCAATATTTACTCAAGTAGATTTGAGGCTAATTTTATCGAAATATGCTTGATTTTACCACCGAAATATTTTTTTATCAAAACTTTGAAAAAACCAGATAAGCTAACTTTCATCTAACTACGCTGACAGAAAGCTCTTTCCATAACTTTAAGAATTCCTTTTCTGCAATTCCATATCTATATATTCATATATACTTGCTCCATTAGATCAGTGAGTCTTTTTTAATTTATTCTTGGCAAATTTATTTTACATTCACTGCTTAATCTTAAGGCATGAAATCTAAAATTTTTGTTACTTTGAATTTTCAGGGCTATGCATAGGACGATTGATGCAACAAAAATTGACCAGGGTCCTATAACAAACAGTAACCCGCAGCTGTGCATATACTTTATTGTATTTGTGATCGTATTTACGTTCATGATTATCAACATTTACGTTGCTTTAATCATACTTACATTTCAACGGCAAGGGGAAAGAGAGTTAACAGAGGGCGGTCTTGATAGAAATCAGGTAAGACCAACTTTGACTGCAACAATAAAGTAGAGTTTTTCAAAGCGAAATCTTAACCTTTATCGTATGTTTCCAGCTTGTTTTAGCATTTGGTATATATATATATTTCATTTTGTGCATTTAAAAAAAATTAAGTAGCTTACATCAAAAAGAGGATTCGCAGGACATGCTGTCCGTCGGACTCCGTGAATATTTATATGGGTGACATGAAATAGATAATAGGCAGGAGCAAAATAGAACAACGATGAGGCTGTAATATGTTGCAAAAAAAAGCTTTAATAAATCTAGTGTAAAACTAAACAAAATCGTTTTAGGTTTTGAACCCAATTTTTCTTCTTTGCAGAGAGACTGCATTCATTTTGCGTTAACAGCGAAGGCAAAACATCGATACATGCCAAAAGACAAGCATTCATTTTCGTACCGTGTATGGTACGTCGTTGACTCGAGGCCATTCGAATACTGTATTATGCTTTTCATCGTGCTGAACACAATACAACTGATGATGCGGGTAAAATATCATTTTACTTAATTTAGTGATAATAAATGTATACCCGCCTTTTATATTTTGCTTAGTGCCTTATAGGCAGAGCTGTGCATGTTTTGGCTTATAGAGCAGAATTTTTGTATACTTGAACTACAGCTTGAATAAGGAGATTGATGTCTTCATCGTAATCTACTTTATCCATCAGCATTTATTTCATTATGTTGAAATTTTAAAGTTGTGTGTTTATGCAAATATCCAACCTTGACTGTTTTGTAAAATGACCTGCTTTGTATACATCTGAGTAAAACCTTTCAAAATTTACTTCAGCTGTAGATCAATTTTGTTTCATTATCAATTGAAGCTTATCAAAAGCTTAAATTCTAAGATCAATAATAGCTTACTGACAAATGACAGCATGAATTCAAATGAAGAATCTTTGCTTCAGTTTTATTGTATTTTTTTGCAAACTTTTCATATTTATGGCCATACAAGGTCTTTAAAACTATCGGGAAGTAGAAGTTCATATGGAACATATATTAATTTCAGTATGATGAAGCACCTACTACATATAAAAATATGCTGACTGGTTTCAATATCTCATTCACTGTCTTATTTTGCCTGGAGGCGGCGTTGAAGATTATAGCATATCGTGTGGTAAATACAGTTTGCCTTTAATGAAGTTCATAAGCTTATCTTGATATTGCCATTTTTACATTCATCCCATTTGATGACAATGAGCATTAACTGCAAATTTTTGAAATTTCTCATTTCACGATAAAACATCGCGTAAACATTCTCCAATGCACCAAACGTTTATTCGCGCACATTGCGGCAGCTTGGCCAGGGGACAGCTTGATTCTCTTTTGTGTAGTTACTGCTGCTAAAAAAACCTTGGTGCTCTGATATATCAACATGCAAAGATAGGATTTCAAGAAACTATACACATCGTGTCACATGTTTCTAATGACACGTTTTTTTCATAACAGCAGTAAATCCATCAATACGATTTATTTCATTAAAACATTTCACATCCACTTTTGAAGTGACTCAAATGAGTTCAAAAGTTCAATTTTTTGTCACTAATGATATTTAAAATATTTTGACGTTAAACTTCATTTATAAGTGTGGTAAAAGATTTAACACTTACCAACTATAAAATGAAAATAAAACTTGGAGAAGATAAACAACTTAGGAATTTGTCTTAAATTGCAGAATTATTTCAAAGACCCGTGGAATCTTTTCGACTTTTTAGTAGTGCTGGGAAGTGTGCTGGATATAATTCTTAATTACGTGAGTATCCCAGTTGTATATTCTGTTTTAGTTTTGAGGTTGTTTTAGGAGCTTATGATAGTTTAAAGGATATTCTTGCGTGCCTGCTTGCTTCCATGTCACCCACACCCCTCCCTTCTTTCAATCCCCTCATTACTATCTTTCCGCATTCCTTCTATGATTGCCAAATCATTTCCTTGGTGTTTCCTTTTAGGTAAATCCAAGAAGCTTTTTAGACCCAAGTATGTTTCGATTATGTCGTGCAGCCAGAATCATAAAACTTCTTCGATCTGGCACATCGATCCGTCTCATGCTGTGGACATTCCTCCAATCCTTTAAGGTTAAAAAACATTTTGATTTCTTTATTGTACAAGTAAACTTTATTTGCTGATAAGTGTTGGATTTGAAATGCCTGCTCTCTAACCCTAACATTTTAGTTATCAATAATTAAATATTAGCCTAATTTATGACAGAAAGGTTGGTTTGATCCACTGATCAAAATGTAAGGAATTTTATCTCGTTACAAGACGCGGAAATTTGAAACAGAAAGACAAAAATTTAGCATGCTGAACATTTCTCGTCCGATTACCAGATTAACTTAGTTGGAAAATGACCAAAGGACAAGCAGATGTTGTTATTCAGGTGCAGCTTGTAACATTATCAAATTATGTTAAAATCTACTGGTGTTGAGAAACTGTTTACCAAATCTCAACGAATAAACTAGCATGTCAATTGTTTGATGCATCAATTGCATAATAGAAGCCAAAAATTAACAGAAGTCAACAATTGCATAGAAATATGTTTGTGAAGCAGCTTAGTTACGAAAAAGCTTCAAAATCTCTATCTATTGATGATGAATTTTTATCTTTCAGGCTTTACCATACGTCACAGCTTTGATATTATTACTTTTCTACATGTATGCTGTAATTGGCATGCAGGTAAATAGCATTCAGTATCTCTGCATATAAATATTAGGATCTTATTCCTTTTCCATATTAGTTTTCTAAGTTTAAAACGCCTTTTCCCATAATTCCTTTAAAAGTAATGCTGACAGAAAAGAACATATTTTATGCAGTCAACATAAAGTTGCGATCTTTTTTTGATCAGTTTATGTACTGTTAATGTTTAAATACTAATGCTAAACAAGAACTTCAAATATCTCATTTGTGACCTAAATCTACCTGTATGAGTAAACAGATTTGAACAAAGCTCGGAAAGCAGGACAATTTTGTGAACTTTAAACGATTGGACATTTCTTGCGGTTTTAACTTCAGGTAATAACTAAAAGTAAACAGAAACATATATCAATATGTCGATCGAAAATAACGCGAAAGGAAGATTTGAAACACCCTAACGAAAGGACGCCCTTGCTTGTCTAATGATTTAGAAACTGTATTTTCACCTGCATGTTTTGTGTATTTGTTGAGTAAATTTTGGCCGATAGCCGAACATCACATCACAATCGTACATCATTAAGATTTAGAAATATGTTTTCTTTTTCAATGCCTATAGCATTTTTTCTTTCAGGTTTTTTCAAAGATAAAATATGGTGATGTCATAACTGAATATAACAACTTTCGCACTATCATTCAAGCTTTGCAAGTACTGTTCAGGTAAACACAGTTTTTGTATTAGATGTGCTTCTTTTCTGGTGAATTCATAATGATATCAACGCTTTCAGTTACACGAAACCCCGCATTTGACTAAACAAGAACTCTAATACGAATTTTTTTAAAGGTCTGCTACAGGTGAAGGCTGGAACAGTATAATGCGTGCATGCTACGATGAAGCTCCTTGTGAGGTGACTTCTGGCAGCAATACGACTTGTGGAAGCACGTTCATGGCAATATTCTACTTCACCACATTCATATTCTTTTGCATGTTTCTGGTAAGACTTGTTCTATAACCCAAAATATGCGGCTTGTGTCTTGTTTTTGTAATACAACGCATTTGAAAGACGACAATACAGTATTATGTTCATGCGTGAAATAACATACGGATATAGATGGATTGTCATTTATTCTAATCTTCATTTTAATCTTTATCAAAGCAAAATTCAAGGTGCATAGATCCTAGACTTTAGGAGTCATTTTGCTTTATTCATAACATCAGGTACCAGTTATTTCAAATTTTGCTTAATTCTTTTGAAATATACATATTAAATTTCTTGTTACTTTCAAAGCGTTCAATTACTATCAAGCAGTGGAATACTTTTTTCTTAATTTTCGACATATTTCTTATTCTAGATGCTGAATCTTTTTGTCGCTGTCATTATGGACAACTTTGAATATTTAACGAGAGACTCATCTATCCTCGGGCCTCATCATCTCGATGAATTTGTTCGCGTATGGTCTGAATACGACCCTACTGCAAGGTATAAATTTCACTCTTATCCCCTAGTATAGCTGTATCGTAAAAGCAGAGAAGTAGTTTGGATTCTATATAGACAAAACAAAACAAAAATAGATAAACTTTCGTTTTCCTTGCTTTGTTATAATTCTTAATTATGCGTCAAAACTGTTTGGAAAATGCTACATTTGGTAGATTCTTGCGTCTTCGATATGAGTGATTAAATACATAAAAGATTTGAGAGAAGTATAATCACTGGCATATCTTTGATAGTATTCGCATTCGATACAACTAATCTTGCTTTTCATATGATGCTATGCAAAGAAATTAACATCTCCATTCTTATTTCAAATCATTCGTTAAGGATGATGATTGAATAAAATCTGTTGCAAATGTATTTTCTGGACCTAGTTTATTATGTGGAGCTGCTAAGGAATTAATTGTTTTCCACATTTTAAAGGCGTGTCTCTCAATCTTGTAGTGAAAGACTCCATCATCAAATGCTTTACACCTTTATGTGTCACATGGCACCTCCCGTTGGATTTGGAAAGAAATGCCCTAAGTCACTGGGGTACAAGGTATGTGGCTGGTCAACAGTGTTTTTGCAATATTCTCAGATTATTCAGTGACTTCCAGGTGTTATTCCATGATAAAATTCAGGATGTAAGAATGATACCTTTCTCGAAGCAGTATAAACTTCAGAATAATCTTTCGGAGATCCATAATTTTCTTAATTTTTGCATTGTTGATCCATAAATTCAAAATACAACAAAATCAAAAATTTTTTTCAGCGATTGATCAGGATGAACATGCCTGTTGGAGGTGATCAAACGGTGACATTCCATGCAACTTTATTTGCATTGATAAGAACGAGTCTGGATATCAAAATGAAAGGAAACATGTTCAAAAATGACCAACAGCTTAGAAGATCGATACAGCTAATTTGGCCCAACATGCCAGAGAAAAACATAGAGAAAATTTTGCCAAAACAGACAGGTTTGTTTTGATTAAATTTTGGTTTCCAGTAAATCAGTTTTCAATTTTTTTTAATTGAAAGTTTTGCAGCATGCCCATGATTCATCATATAGATATCATTCTCTAGATTCTTATTATTATCTAAATAGATAGAAGAATGCAGATTTTTAACAATTGATTGATTGTAGAGGCTACCCAAGTAATCTGGCTCTTACTATAAGTACGCAAAACATGCAATAGACGAGGTTATATACTCCAGAAAATTGTCTTTGTAGGTACCGAACATATAGAAATTAGCACTCGGAAAATTACCAAGCTTCGTACAGTTTTAACCCTATCCAGACTAGGCTTTTTTAAACTTTTGTGAGACTAGGGGGGGACACCCCCTCCGTAATTTCTTTGTCCCTCTAGCTAGGACAATGAACTTTGTTTGGATAGTACTCTTATCTTTTCTCCACATTTTAGTATTATTGTTCAATTTTTAAGTACGTGGTTTTACGATGACGTCATCATAATGGTGGCCGGGTGAAGCAAAAATTTAGAAAATTTTAGAAAATCTTAAAATATTCATTAATTCCAAAGCATCGGGCTAAAATATTAAAATAAGCAAATTTGATGCATTTTCTAATAGAAACAAGAAGATTGACACAATTTTAGTGTTACTTCTCAAAATTATTAACATTCCTAACAAAAGAACTCAACATATTTTGTATTTGGCTATAGTTTTTTCTATATAACTTAATGATCGATACAACCAAATGTCATGTTTGAGTTCATTTTTAATGCCTTAGCAGACAAATTATTCTAAACTTGCAGTTTTATTAATGTAATACCTATAAATATGTCAACAAATGGGTGCGCATGTGCAGCAGAAAAATCATAGAAAAGGATGTTGAATTTGAATTTTCTGGTCAGAATCATGAAAAGAGCACAAATTACTGCCTAGATACTAATTTTCATCATTATATCTACTTTTGTTGCGAATCCGTGGCAGATTGAACTATTTTTTACTTGACTAGTTTTGAAAATGCCCCTACACAACCCCCTGATTAATAATAAAAAAATTATCTTTTTATATGAACATGTGTCAGATAGGTTAAAACTAAAAGTCAGGAGGTCTGAGGGGTATTGCTTTGAAACTCCTGAAGTTATGAAAGAAAAACCAACTAGGGGGCACTTTGTGCCCCCCCCCCCCCTAGTCTGGATAGGGTTAAAGTATCCGATGGGTGAAGCTTTTGCCTTTTCCGCGTGGTCTAAAATGATTTATAAAATCAAATAAACTTCCTTTCTGACAATGTAAAACTTCCTTTCAGAAAAAATAATGAAGTTTTTCTATCGTTAGCCGCATCTAGCCAGCAAATGACAGTCGGAAAAATTTATTGCGTCAAACTACTTGTGACCAATTACAGGGCAACCAAAGCCAAAGAGGTAATTGTTTACATCCAGGATTATATAACTTTCTTTTTTCATGTCGCTGTGAGACGCTCTTTGTTGGTTTCTATTTTATATGGAAATCTTCCAACATGTAGGATCAAGTTGTCCTTCCCTTCAAGTCTTTCATTCTCCTTTTTTGTATAGTCTCCATTTGGAGACACCTTCTCGTTTTAGTGTGGTCTTTAGATATGAAAAAGCTGTTTAGTGTTTGATATTCAGCAGATGGAATCGAAAATACCTAAAAAAGCATGTAGCTACAACTTACTAAAATTAAAGCTGCAAAAAACAGAATTTTTGATTTTTGTGGAAATTCTTGAAGGTATCTTGATATATTTACTAATTTTTTCAAATTCTTATATGACCAACTAGGGGATATTTCGCTCAAATAGGTTTCTATAAAATATCAATACAGTCTTTTTAAAGAGGCATTTCAGTTGTTCTTTCTAATGTTTCCAATCCTTCAAATCACCAATGCTCCTTCTAATGTTTGATAAAAGTAACAAATCTTTTATTTCCTTATTTTACAGGAGGTTGTTTCGCAAAAAGACGAACCACAGGTAAGAACATCTATTAGATTATTTTCCGATTTTATGCAAGCAAGAACAATCGTAAGAACTTCCGAGAGACCCTTATTAAACACTTACTTCTTTGTTTCCAATATCTTCAGATACTTGTTAGTGCAAAAAAATCTTTGTATGCAAAGGAAATGCTTATAAGGAATTAAACTTACAGTTGCTTTTATTTGTCTTGTTTAGGGGACGCCGTCAGTTTTCAAAAGAATAATAACGTCGTTTAGAAGAAAGGGCTCAAAAAGAAATTCAAAAGACGAGGAAAGAATTGAACTAAGATCAAGACCCCAAGAAGATTTGCAACGATCCAGAACATTCTCTTTTAAAAGGTAAACCATTCTTCTATGCTAGATAAGTTTGTGGTACCGCAGAATTTCAAGACAAGTGTTGGACGGAAAGTTCTCCAGTGTGTTTCCGCTATTTTGTGCCGAATTACAAACTTTTTATGTTGTCTAAAATAGGATTTTTTTGCAATCTTGCATTAATAAAGCAAATTTATCATGACGTCAATTCACATTAGCAATTCATAGTGACATCCAGTTTGTGGGATCTTTTCTTTATTGTGATATCGATAAAGGCTAGTAGAATCGATAGAGGCTGGAACTTATGATATTTCAACCGATAGAAATGATGAAGTATTCTTGGAGCTCTTAAGCAAAAAAGGCAAATTGCTAGCCAAAGCCGAACTCGACACTGGTGATTTGTCCCCAATCTAAACTCGACTCAGAATTTTTCCAAAAAAAGATTTTTCTGGAGAACGGCTATCCAGAGGATGTCATTTCGATTAACATGAAGAAAAAAATCACAAGTTTCTCGGCCGAAATAAATTTTGGTCCCCAAAAGTGCCTGGTTATCTAAAACTACCCTGGATCGGTAACAGTTCCTTGCGATTTGAAAGTCAAATTAAACAGGCCATTACAAATTGTTTCTTTGCTGTCAATCTGCGTAATTTCTTACAGTAAAAAATGGCTCTTCCATCCATTCAAAAGGATAGTGTTCTTAAAACGTTTCGTTATTTATGAGTTTACGTGCCAGTGTCATTCTGGTCACGTAGGACGCCTTACCCAAAAACTGGAGGATACAATAGCATGTTCCTTCCACCATTAGAAACAAAACTCTTCCCCAAAAAGAACAGCTTTCTCGGCCTTGCATATAAAAAGCAACTAGTAAAAAAAGCGATTTTGATATCGGATAGATCATCGGCCATCGCATCTTCTCTATGCATCATTTTCCGAATTTTGTGATTTCGAAACGTTAGTCTATTGCTTAGGAATAAGTCTATAGAGAACTTCCAGCGAAGCACTGTAGCATTTGAAAGTCTTATGCTTCCACTTGAACATATCGATATCTCAGGTGGACAGAAGCCTCGAACTCGTCAGCCCTTGATCCGAGTCGTGCGCTTTAACTGCAGAGCGACACGTCTGCTCGCTTTTTTTCTGTTCATTGTCACTTTCTACAAATCCTGCTGCCTAAAAAAGTATACTGCATTAATTTTTCTAGTTAAGCTTGACATCTACGAATGCAATCTATTACGATTAGCTGTGAATTTTTAATGCGCAGATGATATAAAAATTTGTGGTGTTACATTTATCGTAAAAAACTTTGCGCTAATTTTCGAGTGACGTCATTTTAGTACCTGCTGAAACTGGACAGCTGGTTTTCAACATCTTTGCAAAATCGTCATATAGATATTTTCATCTAACTTAAAAGGTATCGTTCTTGACAAATTTTTTACGCTCAGAGAACCTTCTCCGCAGTCCTGCCTTTTAAAAATTTTCTAAACTATATGCGGCGATACCTTTCCATACTGATACGCGTAAATATTTTCCTTCTCCAAATTGTTTTTTCTCCAATGCATAGCTTATAGATACATGCATAAAAATTTGTAGACTTTGTTTGCAAGAATATGCAAAGCCATTGAGCACCTATCGTTACTGTACGTTAACCTTTTTTAGATAAATTCACAAAAAAACATTATTGAGTAGATCTAGATGCACGAAAGTCGGATTTCGGCAGGAAAATTAAAACATTGATAAAATAACGCTTACTGGTAAAATTGCTAAAAGATATCGACAATAACTGAGGATTAGGTTAAATCTGATATTTTTAAAAATGATTCGCAAGAAAACTGAAATTGGAGGCCTAGTTTGGCGTAATGAATTCTGTAAAAGTACGTTCATTTACGTTTTGCACTATTGAAGAAAGAGGGGTGGCTTTGACTATCGCCATTTTCTCTACGATTAAATTTTTAGAAACAGAAAAAACAGCTAACTTTAAGGAATTTTCTTTGCTTTCAAAGATTTGTGTACGCTTCAAGAAATGTTTTAATGTAGTCAAATTTTCTTCGTTTTTAGGTATATCTTCAGGTTAGAGATTAAAATGCTGCCGTCTTTTCTCTTTTTCAAAGAAACAAGATTCTGTTTTCTTTTGATATAAAAATAGTAATTCGAATAAGCTATAAAAATTTGCCTCAAAGATAATATAATAACCGGATTTTAAAGACAGCTGCAGAGATAACGGAGGTACTCCAGGCGCAAATAATGTGTTTCCAAGAACATAGATGGAAGTACCTGCCATCAAGACAAGGCTCAAATTCCGTTAGCTGCATAATTTATGTGAATGGAGGTTTTAGATAGCTAAATTAATTATTAATGAGTTGAGGGCCACAAGAAAACTCAATCTAAGCAAAATGCTTACTAGGTAAACAGAAGGCCGATACTATTTTTCGAAGTGATTTATTGAGAGCAGAGGGATGCAAATATCGCCTGTGAAATCCTTTCACCAATTTTATAGGATTTAGCTATTCAGCATGAAAATTCGTCAAATAAAGACAAAAGCAGAAATATTTCTTAAAGGCTTTCATGTCAAAAAAACAGTTTGAAGAAGTAACCGACAGCAGAAAGCATAAATTTGCTCTGATCCAATTTCTTGCGTTGTTTCAGCTCAACTTTCTTACGAGCAACTCATTATCCTCACATGTGAAAATATGTTGACGTCTGTTTCGAGGGTCACGTTTTAATACGGTTCGAAAGAAATTACAAGTAGATTTTTTGTTCCGTGAGGATCTTTGATATGAATTATCAGCCTGATTTGTTTTAAATTTCACATTTATCCTTTATGGTGAGCTAATAGGATATGCTTTAATAACAGTCTTTGATGGACACTTCATGACCTAAAATTTTTGTAAATATAAGCGAACAAAAGAGAGAATGACTTGCAATTTCTATGATAGGTAACTATAAACATCGGCGATATTGTGAATAATTTATGAAGAAAAGCGATGTGCTGACTTTAGGCATTCATGAAAATGACAGTACATTGTTTAGAATTTCATTTATACCAAGCCATGCGTTTTAAAAGAAACAGCCGCGGCCAAGCTGCTCTCCTCTGGTCATTAATTTTTCATACCTAGCCAACACAATGATGAGACTTAGAACGGTTCAGGCAAGTGTTTTTTCAAAGACCAATTTCATCTACGAACGAGTCTTGGGTTTGTTTTAATTCGAATCTATCAAAAATGGTTTCGTTTGCTAAGTTTAAAGAATTTTTCAACGATATTGGTTCAAGTATCAATGAAATGACAACATTTTCGTAAGTATTCGATCTTTGATCGCAAATGTTTAATTCAGCAGCTGCCATGTTTTCAGCGTACAACATGCTTAAAGGGAGATGCTATTTATCACTTACATCATTGCATCGTGTATTGGTGAGTTAATGATGCCATACTGCCACATTCATTTTACCAGAGCAATGACTGAAGCTACAAACAGTTATTTAAATCTAGCTGTGGTTGTCGTTTATTGCTGTGACTGCTTTCACCTACATCATAGCTTGCTGGATACCGGACTAATTTAGTTCGAGTTTAGATCGAGGATTTTTCCGTAAACATCCTGAAACCTTATAAACTGCTTAAGATCGAAAATCAAAACAGCACAATTTACGGTACTGCATTTGATAATGGTACTTTAATATACCGCACTTTAATTCTAGATATAAGTTTAAACCATTTTTAGCTGATGACAACACGGCAATCGTTGTAATTTTTTTCACCTAAAATTTTATGAAACTTAAACAGGCAATGGTTTTGGCTATATTTAAAGACAACACAAAATACCCCCAAACGTGCAGCCTCAAATTTTGCATTTCCAAAAGCTTTTTTGGTTTTGGCCATGTTTGTTTGGAACTTGAAAAAAAATTATTTCATGCTTTTTGTTAAATGAGAAATTGTGGGTGCGCATACCATACTATCTGACCAAATCCTACCAACATGAAATGGTATCAATCCTTCATTCACTCAGCCTATTTTAGAATCCGGAAATCGTTTCGTCGCTGGTTCTTCGTTATTTATATAGCGTTGAGCAAATTATATCTCAATAACTTTCCACAGAGTTTGCTTTTCAATAAAATGTGTAGCATAAGGCTTAAAATATCACTTGCTGTGAATGTTTTTTTTCTACTTTGCTTTTTATCTATATTTTATCAATATCTTTATTTTTTTCTACTCTGTTAACCTCTACTTTTGTGTATTTTTGTAACTTTAAAGTGCGAAATACATTTGAAAACAGACTACGTATTGTCGTTGTTTGGCCTAAATAGCGTTCTCTTTCCATGGCCACAAGAAACAAATATGGTTGGTCATCTTTTGTACTTCTCAGGCGTTTCAAGCAACAAAGAACGAGCATTTTGTAATTAAATTCGTAAAAATCCTTAAAACCATTATCACCAGAACAGCATATTTAGCAAAGATCTGGCATAGTGTGCTTTTCAAAGTTGATTTTAGTGTGTTAGCAGAAATGTTCTTGTGCGTTTTGCTGGTGGCTGACACATTATTTGCCTTGCACCTAATCAATTACATGATTTTCTATAATATTTCTGCTTACTGATTCATTTCACAGCCAAAGTGCTTCTATTTACGCTAGCTGTTTGACATATTTTTCTAGTTGTTGTTTTTCATAGGAACTGAATTTGCTTAGGTAATTATTGATAAAAACCAAAGTTTTTTCATGAACGCACCCTTCCTGTAATAAACCTGCTCTTTTTGTTTCGAAAAATTAATAATATAAACACGCCAAGTCAATAGAAGCCTTGCACGCTGTCTGTAATTTTCACACTGATTATACGTATTCAGCTTTCTAAACACAGCCCACCAGTATTATCTGCAACGATCATGCCACCCTTAATGCGCAAGCCAGTTTCTTCTGTACACTTTAAAAGATAGTGGATATTTTAAATCAAACTAATGCAATTTCATTTGAAATTACCTTTGCAATCACCAGTGTATCTATTTTACTTACATAAACAAAAAACTAACCTTTGTTCTGGAAACATTTAGTGAAGAATGGCCTGTACAAAACATTTATATCAGGCATGGGCGAAACTGCTGGGGGTATAGGAGTGTTGCATCCCCCACCCCCCCCCCCCCCCCCAATCTTTAAAAAAGAAGATTGTGTCGGGCACATTTATGGCTGCCAGTATATCGGTCAGGCAAATCAAGAAATTTTCTTTAGGTCGCACTTTTACTACTACTTTTTGCCCTAGCTTGGTTTTTTAATTTATGGTCCTTTTTCACTCTCCGCCCAGTTGGGAAAACAAAACAGAAACGAGGCAAGCAACAGCAACATATATATATTTCTGTCTTTCGTTCCGAGTTCGACATGTACATGTTTATCTTCGCCTCGAGGTGCGGAAGTAGAGTCTGAAGTATTCATCGACAGCGAAATCATAGACGGAAAGTAAAATGTGTTTGATGCAAGAAAGAAATGAACACAGGGCATGCCCCCCTCTATCCTGGGTACCAGACTCACTATATAAAATAATAGAGAGTCTGGTCTAGTGCGCCCCATTCTCGTTCTGGTGTGCTGATATTAACCAATCAGGAGCGAGTGTACAGATTTCTGTACGTTCAAAGGTCACAGCGGAACAATAAACTTAGCTCTGGTGTAAAACATTGAACAGAACAGAACATAAATAAATGCTAGCGACTGTAACGATTTAGTTTGAAGATGCTGTTATAACTGTACTCAAAGAATATTTTCCGCATGTTGTGGAACTTAACACAGAACAGCATTGAAAGCCTTGTTTGTAGAGAGAAGAGACACCTTCGCCATATTGCCAACTGGCTTTGGAAAGTCTCTGATATTTAAGGCTGTGCCTCTCCTTGGAAAGAAATTAGGCCTTGTAGTGAAAAGCAGTAAATAATAAGAAACACCGCAAGGCGCCGAGAACAAACAACAACAAACACAAGTAAATCAGTTATGGCTAATATTTCCCCCGGCATACGGGGCTTCGCTTGTCATATTGGCCATATTTGCTGTGGTAAACTTCCAACGTGATGATTCTAACCGCCGCGGTGTCCAACCGCGCTGCCTTCACAGTGAGGAAGTAGACTTTGATATACACAAAATTTATGAGGAAAATTACAAAATACTTATTTTAAGTTGTATACGAAATTTAATAATGATTAACATTAAATAACTGCATTGTGCTAACTTTAATTTCATGCTTCGCATATGTTTTTTGCTACCAAATGGCGTTTTAAATCTGATTTGATTGGAATCTTGAGGCAGAAAAGTCTATTACCGCTGTATTAATAATGTCGACTTTACAGAACTATATAAAACACATTTGCTTTGAGATTTCCCAAACTCCTCTGACTACTGAGTTTCTTTGTTATTTATCCGACAGTCTTGTTTCACAGGCCTAGTCTGTTAAATAGACTTCAGTTCTTTCAAGTAAGTTCACCAGAACGAGAATGGGGCGCACTAGACCAGACTCTCTATTATTTTATATAGTGAGTCTGGTACCCAGGGTAGCCCCCCTCCCACTTTTCGCAAAAAAAGTTTTAAGCTGACAGTTCAAGCGGGAAATAATATAAGATTTACCAAGGGATTATAATTAAGGTATGAATTGCAAAAAACTTTCGAGTTTCTTCTATTTCTGAACAATATCCATGATTAGGAAAACACGAAAATTGAGCTTTAATGATAGGTGTACCTGTGAGATACTTCCAATAAAAAAACTTTTCTTTGCTTGAGGGATTTTGTTATGGTAAATTCAGAGATACTTACGTTGTGCTTTGGTGTCTAAAAATATTTAAATTCCTTACGGAGCAACCGAAAGTTGAAAACAAACTAAAAAAAGGAAACTGGAGCCCTTTTTGGTTGAATCATTGTAATCTGCGTAGCTGTTTCTGAATTCCGAGATTTCAAAGCTGTGTTTTGTTGTTCCACTGTGATAAATTGAGACCCTACTTCAATTTCTTTTTTGAATTGCTCTCTTAATAGCTAGGTGATTTAGAAAGTGAAGACTATTTTTCTTTTATAGAAAAGACAGGTCTATAAGTGCTTGCTTTTCGGAAACAAATGTTTATAGCCAACACCAGAAAAACTAGAGGCATATTTTTTTGACTTTGAAAAAGAGCCTGAGTCTGAAGGCCTAACATACTTAGTGACCCTCTCTCGGGATCCCCGATGATTTCAACCCTCGAGGCGATGTGCTCTAAAAATGATGTGTAGGCATGAAAAGCCCTTTCATCCAGCATGACACGCCCTTTCGTCGGGCATCAAAGCTTTAATAATAATAATAATAATATCATATTTATACAGGCTAACTTTGGTCAGCAACAACGTGCTGTTATCAATAAAGGACCTGTCTAAAATATACATGGATTACCGAAATAAAAATTAAATACAATATTAAAATAAAATGAAAATGAAATCTTAAAAGTCGAAGTTAAAATTTTTACAAAAAGTTTTAAATCTTAGGATTGAAGTTTCACACTTCATTTCGTCTGTTAGTTTATTAAAAATCTTTGCTCCTTGAAAGTAAAAGGCCTTCTTGCCTGCTTCTGATTGTACTTTGGGCAAAACAATATTTTTTGCATTAGCACGAGTACACTGCCTGTGTTTTACTCTAGTGAAGTAGTTTCGAAAGGCGTGTGGCGATACGCTATTCAAACTTTTGAAAACTTCAAGAGCACACATCTTGTTTCGTATACTACTGACTTTCTCCAGCTGTACACTGTCTCTGTTGCCATTTATTACTTTCAGTGCCCGTCTCTGAATGTTCTCATACACCATCTTTTTTGATGGTGCCATGTGAAGGAACACATTGTTACAATAAAGCAGAATTGGTAAATTGTTACCTTGTCTTTCCCCCTAATGAAAATAGTACCCCCCTAATGAAAATAGTAAAGTTTGGCTCCTGATATCAGGTGTCACAATTCATCGTAAAGGGTATGTGAATATGTTAAAGTGGAGGTTCAAATTACTCTTAGTGAGAGGACACCAAAAGGCTACTCATAATTTTTAGTAATGAGCTCTGTCGTATCTGCAGCAAAGGATGCTTTGCAAGATGTGTTCGTCATTTTTTGTCATTATCTCTGCTAAATCTAAAGAAATTAAACGTCTTTTCTCAATATTTGTTGATGATACTATTTTGTATTGATCTACAAGCGTTGCATATTTTGGCCAAATGTGGAACTTGAATTGTTTTAGTTGTGAACAATTTTTATACTATAAATTGTATATTTTTATATATTTTCACTATCGCAGGTCTGACAGTAAATCTGCAGATGGACAGCTGACCAGAGAAGGAAGACGACGTTCATCTTGGCATGATCTAGGAAGCTTTTTTCGTCAGAAGGAAGGAGCATCACTCGAGGCTGGAGACCCAAAAGTAAACAGCACAGATGCTGTCGACGCAAATGTACGCTTCAGCTTTCATTTGAAGTTTTTTTAACAAGACATGATTCCACTTTTTGCGCATGCTTTGCTTTTATTAAGTTAGAAAGGATGAGCCAAATATGAAATAACTTATTGATCACAAAGAGGTTGTCTGTCTAATTGAATTGCCGTTAATTAACTTCCATGGTAAAAATTATTCTTACACATTTTTCTTAATTTTTTGCAGAACAAGCCTCAAGGATCACAGGCACAGTCCACTGTTATTCAAAATAGAAATGCCACTGGAAGGGGACAAGGTATCAGCAATCACAAAGGAACAGCACGAGCTTTTAGCTCCGGTGCGACAGCTGGCTCGACAGCATCTCAGTTGGGGCCTGGCGGCAGGCAACAGATGGGTAGCTACCGTCATGCAGACGTCAATCGCAATGGAATGGTACGCTTTAGCAATAACAGAGACCAACAGCATCGTGGTGTTGGTTCAAGATCGCAAACATCAGGGTATTCTGGTGGAAAGCCGGTTACAAGATCTTACTCTGCTGGTGCAGCGGATTATCAGAAGTCCAATATTCATCAATATAGACATGACCCAAGAGGTATCGCCTCTCCAAATTATAACAGAAATCCTACCGCTGTCGCAAGGCAACAGCATTCAAATTCGGTTGCCAATGCAAATCCACACTCTTCAATGATAGGTCTATCAAAATCGAACAGTGTATCTCAACATTCTATTCACTCGCTGCCCAATTTATATCCTGCTTCTTCTGCAACAACCATGGCGGGTAGTCAAGCTACAACTCAAACACGATCTGCCCCAGTATCAATGGACGTCATTAATTCAAATGATTATCGGTCACACACCGTTCCTGTACATAATAAACCTAATCCACAAGTTTGGCATTCAGGACCACCATTTTACGGACCTCCTAACACGGCGGATCCTCCCAAAATACAACAAAATTCTCGCCCAGGGCCGGCACCTAGGAATTCAGCACCATACGGACCTGTTTCCCAGATGCAGCCTGGCTATGCCCAGTCCCAACAGGGTATTCGCCAAGGAACAGCACGCGCGCCGATGGTCAGTAGTAATGACATGCAGTACAGTCAAAGAAGTGCGGATCAGTCAAGGTTAAATAATCAGCAAAATGCAGCATTGGCATCAAGGTTGGCCGCAGATCCAAATAGTAGTCATATCAACAGTAATCGCAAAGGTATAATTTTATGGTTCACCTTTGAAATTAATTATGGTGCTATTGTCATTACTAGTTTTATAGTTTCATTACAGCAGTTTCATTTCGCTTAGATTTTTCTTTGGAAGAAAGAAACATAAAATATATATAGCATTGTTTGATGATTTCATGCATACTTATATGTAAACAATGCGTTTGCTTGTTTAACACTTCGGGCACATTCAGATAAAATGAACAAATGATCTTCCAACGCAGCTTTATTTGATAAATTTCAGTGTCAAAGGGTCTGGATCAGGGGGTTCTATAGAGGGATAGAGGAAGTTCCAGGACACTGCTTAATAAACATAGCTTCTCAGTTTCCTAAAAAGTATTTTTCATTGTTTCATATAAACAAATTAAAACAGAAATAGATTAAAGCAATTAATTAAGAAAAGTTCGAAAGCAATCTTTTCAGTGGGAGAGCAATCATTATTGTAACACCAACAAAAATTGCAGTTTGAAAATCTCATTTAAGGTGTACCTAATGCAAAGTTGCCATTTGAAGACGAGGAAGAAATACTAGATGGAAGGCAAACTCAGCAATACTATGATCAAATGATTGCACAAATCAATGACAAAATTGCAAAAGCGGTAGAGAGGGGTCAAAGTCCATACGCTGTCTATGCCGCCAACGACGACGAAGAGAGTGACTGGTGTTGACGTAAGTTTGAATACCAATATCTGGTTTGAATTCAAATCGAGACAAGTCCTAAGAAGAATTTATTTTGGCTGCTGTTGCATGGCTGAAGAAGCAGTGTTGCCTGGCAAACATTGCTGCCTTTTTTCTATAATGAAATCTCATTTGGACCAATTGCTGATCACGTGTCAGACCTGGCAGCTGCCAAGAGGGAAGAATGTAAATCAAAGAACGCTTATATCGATTTTCATTGATTATTCTCAATAAAAAGATATATTCTCTATATGTTAACGAGCACAAGTATTGCAGTTATGAATCTTGTGACCTTGCCTTATATTCATTAATTTTTAACGGCAATTGCAAAAACCATTCTTATTGCGAATTGTTCTCATGGCAGGCCCATGTATTTGCGCCTATTTTGCTACGATTCATAGAGCTTCTCTTGATAATAATCGTATAAACTTTAAATATGGAATATAATAGGCATTAAAAGACTAAAAGTAAACTTCAAAATGGCTTCTTTCGAATAATTCCTCTCCCTAAGTAAATGTTTACTTCTTTGACGTGAAATCAATTTGAAACGTATGACTGAAAATTTTTTCAAAAATAAGAATTTCAGAATGAACTGTAATTTAGAACACTCTCTCGTTGGGTGAGAAGCTGCAATGGTTTAAGATTGCTATACTTGCATTTTGTCAGTCATGCAAATATGCAAACATATTTCTGTAGTTGCCTGTTATTGTATTGGTGGTAATGTAAATAGACTGTATGTTATCACTGACATAGACTTTGAAGAATTTTCTTTATTTTGTCACATTTGACATTTGGTTTATTTTGTTCTTGGCTCTGCACCTTCAAAACCTAATCCACGATAGGCCAGCAAATCAACCAATACATGCCTAATTACAATTTGCAATTAAATCTGTCAGTCTTCATCCAAGTTACTTGTTAATATTAGCAGACAGATAAAAAAATGGCTTCTATAATATCTAAGCATCGAATGAATCTTTATTGCATTAACCCTTTATATGGCATTAACGTAAAACATAAGGCTGAACAATAATTTTTCTCAATTCATTGAATTTTGCCAATAACTTTCTCGGTGTACTAAGTGTACTTGTCTCCACTCATAGAAATTTGCCCATAATTCTATCTAGAATGGACACTGAAATTCAGAAGAAATTCCCATCATGGTCAATTAAGTCTCTAATCAGCTGTTGACGTTTGGTAAACAATGTCAAAATTCCCATTGCAACTAAAATTTAGAATTTTTTTTATTGTCAGCTTCTTTAAGCCATCATAAAACCTACTTTTGTGCAACGTGACAATGAAAATATCGCATGCAAATAAGTCAATTACATTTCATCATTAATCTTATGGTAGACAAACTCGCAGATGACACAACAATAATGTGCAATTCAAAATCAGAGTTACTGAAGCTCTTGAAGGAAATGAAAGAGATCAGTAAGAAATAAAGTCTGCTTTACAACACCAAAAAAGCAAAGTTCATGGTTGAAGACAGTAATCGAGTGGATACAGAGGAGTTTATGTTAGATGAAGAGAAAAATTGGAGAGGTTGATAATTTTGTGCATCTGGGATCAGTTATTGACACGTCATGAAAAAGAAGCAAGGAAATAAGAAAAAGGCTGGCTATGGCCAAGTCCACTGTGCAGAGTGTGATAAACATCTTGAAAAGCAGAGGAGTATCCACCAAGCTGCTGTTATGGCTGCTACATGCCACTGCCTTTGCTGTAGCATCATATGTGTGCGAGTCCTGGATATTTACAGAAACAGACAGGAAAAAGATTGACTCCTTTGAGAAGTTATGGCGTTATGTAAGGTTATTAAGAGTCTCGTGGACAGATAAAAGGGCAAGCCAGTAGGTGCTAGATAAAATTGAGACCATGTAGAAAAGTCATGATCTTGAGGAAGATGCGTTTCTTTGGTCAAATTGAAAGAAAGAGAGGTATGGAAAGGTAAATTGTCGAGGGAAAGGTTGAGGGTAGGAGAAGGAGAGGAAGGCCACTAAAATTGTTAAATTGGTTGAGGAAGTTTGGCTGTTTCAGTTCATTAGGCTGTTGACCGAGAAGGGTGGCGTGCTCTGGTAATGGCCACAGCAGCGCATTGAGCGCTAACTGACTTTAAGCCAAACTAAGAAGAAGAAGCCAAACTCGGATTCCACATGTGACAGAAACATTTTCTAAGAATTTTAACATCCGGGAATTTTAGATTTTTCATAAAGCAATTGTGAAGTCTTGAATTGCAGTTAATAAGAACGGAAACAGAATACGGAAAATTTCAAAGCTACCTCTTTCTGAAAAGAAAGAGAGTTCAATATATTAAACGATTTAATACAACGATAGCGTTAAATTACATTCTTTGCACATATTACGTTGGGCTATCTTTATTCATGCATTGTTTATAAGTGTTATGATTAAAAATGCAGCGATCAGTTTGTGGTTAAGTGGAGGAATCTCTTTTAGTCTTCATCATGGACTTTTGCAGGCTGAATATGGGAGGGCTCAAGGGCTCTTGCGCCATTAACAGGTGGATACAAAGAATTAAAACCTTTCTCCTGGTACTAGAGTCCCCGTCCTACGCATCATACAAACTTACAAAGCCTCCTGATGTTAAAGTCGTGTTTATGATGCCGACGGGGGATGTGATATCCAAACGCACACAAGTCCTGTTTAGGAAATCTTGCAAGAGAGAGCTACTATAACAAGAAATTGTTGTTTGCGGTAAGAGGCATTGCAAAATGAAATATGATAAGATAAAACTTGTAATCTAAAGAGTGATGATAGCCAAGGAAATTTGCTTTTGTCAAATTAACGCACAAACTACAAAAAATTAAGTTCAGGAGATTGAAAACTTTACAAGAAATTCAAAACACAATAGAAGAAATCAAGATATGTGACGATATAGTTTTATTGAAGAGTGATTTTCATGCCAAGATCGGAAAAAAGGAGGAGGTCGTGGGATCATATAGTCTATGTAAAAGGAACAATAAACTGGATTGAACCCTAGAATCTAAATTAAATCTAATATGAAGTATGCAACACATAGTTCAAACAACGGAAAAATTTGAACGGAAATAAAGAGGGAAAACAGAAATAAAGAGATCGCATCATGATAAATAAATATAAGATTGTGATTCATAACATAGCGTGGTCGTTATAAGTATAAAACAACATATAAAAGAATGAAAAAAGAACACATCTACAAAAAAAGTGGAATGCTTCAAGACTTGATCAAAAGATAGTCAAAGATAGTCCAATACTTTAAGAATATATGCAATATAAGTGAATTGCTTGATTATCCACACAATCCAAAACTGTACGAAAGTTAAGCATCTGTGAACATAAAAAATACAATCAGACCAAGATGTGAAGAACAAAGATGAACAAGGAACTGTTTTCTGAGAGTCCTGCTTTACTTATTAAAACAAATAACCTGCATAATACAGTGAACATTTTAGAGATGAAAATGAGGCCAATTCGTCGCTAAACAACCAAAAGGAAAATTCACTAGATAAGACAAAACCCTAGCAGAACTTTTGCAGAATATGGGTAATGAAGAGGTGACAAAGACGATGGCAAACAAAGTAATTTTGAAATACGTGCATTTAACCTGAATATCGCCTTAAATCAGATTACAATTAACTTCCCAAGACAGTACACAGCACATACATCAGCATTGTGTCACATATGATCTTACTACACATGCTCTTGCTAGAGTTTCGCCATTTATGGGTTCTGATAAACTGCGTCTCCTAATGAACAGCTTCATAAAAGCTCAGTTTAGCTACTGCCCCCTAATTTGGATGTTCCATGACAGATGTCTGAATGCTAAAGTAAATAAAATCCACGAAAGAGCACTCAGAATTGTTTACAAAGACAGTCATGCTGACTACGAAGCATTGCTGACTTTGGATAATGCAGTATCAATTCACCAACGCAATCTACAGTACTTGATGATAGAAATATACAAAACCAAACATAACTTGAACCCTAGTTTCATGAGTGAGATTTTTGAAACAAGAAATGTACATTATGATTTGCGAACTAAAAATAATCTTTGCATTCCAAATGCCAGGACAACTTCCTATGGTATAGAAACTGTGAGATATTTAGGTCAAAAACTGTGGCAAACACTACCTCACAGTATAAGAGAGTCCCAATCATTGTCAACATCTAAAAAAGAATTAAGAGCACACCCTATAGAATGCGACTGTAGATTGTGTAAAAAATTTATTGCTGGGTTAGGTTTTTTTTAGAACATTATACCATAAACATTTTTAATATTGTAACGCTGCATAAACATTTTAGCCATATACTATATCAATCGTTGCATAAACCTTTTTAATATTGTATCATATATTTATTTAATACTAACTCTTTATAGATAGTTCGCCTTAATTAGCTTCTTTATAGCTATCAGCCGTTCATTTAGTACGCCAACTTTAAACAAATTATTTATTATTATTATTATTATTATTATTATTATTATTATTATTATTATTATTATTATTATTATCATAATGATTATCGTTGAGCAGTGGCGTTCACACGCACATTGTACACGATCTCGTTTCTTCGATTTTTCAAACAGCCTGGATGTCTACAACGCTTATTTAAAGATACGAATTAGTATATTGTATTCAACCGAGCCAGAATCGTTATGCTGCGACCTCGCTTACTATGGCTTCTAATAATTTCGGTGGTTTGTTCGTACTGCGGAAAGGATTTTCAGGTGCTAGGCCGCCACACATGGCGCTGCAGAAAAAGATTGCCCGAGAGTGCTGGACCAAACAACACGATTAATATCACATCAGAATCTGACAAAAATGCCCTCCAGACGTCGGGTATAGTTAAATGTGTCTGTGGGAAAGAATGTTCGGGTGCTAAAGGACTGAAAATGCACCAAAGACGATGCAGAGTAATTGAAGGCCTAGAGGATCAACCGTTGGATTTTGAAAATTCAAATATTGGCGCCAACCAATCACTGATCAGCCATACGGAAGTGACAACGGATACACTTTGTGATTATGAAATCAAACCTGGTGTACGTCTGCCTAAGACTGATGATCAATGGAATACTGCTAACAATTATTTTAAATCTATCTTTATTAACACAAAAATTGAGAAAGTCTCTCTTGATTCCACGATTAAATTCATGAACGATTCAATTTACAACTATTTTAAACATTCATACGGAACCGTCAACGGAACTCATGATAATGATCTACTTAACAAATATAAGGACTGCTCCAAACAATCACTCAAGAAAGAATTAAAACGTCTGAAATTGTCAAGTGCTCCACCTACTGAAATTAAATTTGTATCCCGCCTTCTTCGATCAAAACTCAGCCAGGATCGTAACATATGCAGCTCTGCAACAACATCCCAAGATTACGATAAACTCATCTCGAAGAACCTCTGGAGTTTCGTAAAAAATGTTATCGAAAAACAATCTGCCGTTCTGCCATCATTCTCTGTTAACCGTTGTACACAATTTTTCGTTAAAATGTTTTCAGCAGTCTTCCCAGACCGGCAATTTGTCATACCTCCATGGATTCCTTCTCTTTCTCAACCTTCAGTTCCATTTGATACACAACCCCCGTCTTATGAAAAAGTGACAAAAGTTATTCGCAAAATGAAGTCAGCAGGATCTCCATGCCCTTTGGACAAGATTTCTATTATTTGTTTCAAGAGATGCCCTTACCTCCGGTCATTTCTGACTGAAATAATACGTGTTGTGTGGACCACGGGCCACGTTCCTAGCGAATGGAAAAAAGCTTGTACAGTCTTAGTCTATAAAAAAGGCAGCATTGATGATCCGGCAAACTTTCGACCTATTACCCTCGAGTCTGTACCGCTAAAAATATTTACCTCTTGCCTGCGTGATGTTCTGTTTTCCTTTCTCAAACAAAATAATTTCATTGAACACGAGATCCAGAAAGGGTTCACTCCTAACATCTCTGGAGTGCTGGAACATACTTCACTGATGGCCCATATTATCAATAAAGCACGCATAAAGCAACGCTCTGTGGTTGTCACTCTTTTGGATTTAAAGAACGCATTTGGAGAGGTCCATCATAACTTAATCATTAAAGCTATGGACTATCATCACATCCCTGCTCACTTTCAAGATCTCGTGTCTAATCTTTATACTGATTTCCACACTTCAATTATAACAGATAATTTCAGGTCTCCGGCCATTCCAGTCAAAAGAGGAGTACTGCAAGGGGACTGCCTCAGCCCTCTCATTTTCAATTTATGTTTCAACACCTTTATTCAGCTGGTAAAACAAGACAAATATAAACAACTTGGATTTTCTCCTCATGACGGCAATGATCGCTTGTTTAACCCGGTTCACTGGTTTCAATTCGCTGATGATGCTGCAGTTGTCACAAGTGATGAACGCGAAAATCAATTATTGCTAAACTGTTTTACAAGATGGTGCCAATGGGCAAATATGATCATCCGCGTAGACAAGTGCATCACCTTTGGAATTAAAAAGTTTGCAACTAAATCTGCACAGTTTCAGCCTAAACTCTTCATTAACAACGATCCTGTCCCTTTTGTGAAACATGGCGAATCTTTCAAATACCTGGGTCGTTTCTTCAATTATGATATGAAGAACCAGGAACACAAGGATCACTTGACCTCTTCTCTCCGTGAGATGCTCAAAGTTATCGATTCCTTGAAAATTCACCCGCGGAACAAAATTCTACTGTTTAATCAATACATCCTTTCAAAGCTCTCTTGGGATCTCACAGTTGCTAATCTCTCCAAAACGTGGGTTTGCGAAAACTTAGATCAGCTTGTCACAAAATTCGTTCGACAGTGGCTCGAGCTTCCAATATCTTCGACATTGAGTGGCATAGTTCTTTCTCGTAAACACTTTGGTCTTGAGCTTCTGCTTCCTTCCGTAAAGTTTCAACAGTGCCAGACTGTTCTTCGAAACTCACTCAAATCTTCGCCCAACGAAAACATCAAATCCCTATGGATGAACACCAATTATGGACCTAATATACAGTTCGACGCATACAAGAACACTAAGGCGGTACTGAAATGTGTAAGGGATGAACACACTGAAAAGCTCAAAACTCAGTTAACATCTCAAGGCTTCATCATTTCATTCCTGCTTGAGCATTCATATACAAAGTTAACCTCACTCTGGTCTGCAGCTCAAAGTAAACTTCCAAAAAACATCTTCAACTTTACGATAAGGTATCTCAACAACACACTAGCCACAAGGAACAACCTCTGCTTATGGAAAATTAGCTCTTCTCCAGATTGCTCATTCTGCCTTCAGCCTGAATCACTTCTTCATGTCGTAGCTGGATGTAACAAATACCTTGAGCAAGGGCGTTTTACTTGGAGGCACGACTCTGCCCTGCACTTCATTGCATCGTCATTTCAATGTATCCGAGATGTATTCATTTATGCTGACATTCCCGCTTATTTATCACCATGTATCATAACTGGCGATTCGCTCCGTCCCGACATGCTAATTAAAACTGCTTCTAACTGTCTGTATGTCATCGAATTAACTGTTGGGTTCGAGACTAACCTGGACAATAACGCTTCGCGTAAAGCTGAGAAGTACCGTTCCCTTCTAAAGGAACTACGCCCTAAGTTCAAAAAAGTAAACTTTGTTAATCTATCTATCAGCTGTCTCGGTATCTTTGGTAACTCCTGTGATTCTTTCATCGATATGTGTGATGAACTAAAACTTGACTACCAACACCGTAATTTTATAATTAAAAAACTGTCAGCAATAATTATACGCACATCCTATTATATATTCTGTATGCGCAATAAGACTTGGACAAACCCTGAACTGCTCTCCTTCTAAAGATTCTTTGCACTCATATGATTTATTTAAATGTTATAACTTTTGTAAAATTAGTAAACTTGTCACCAGGCTAGCCGATAGTAACTACCTGTAAAGTGAGGTTACTGTTGTAAGTAGAAGAATATAAAATAAAAAATGTTTTCATTATTATATCTTCTCGTCTCGTTCTCGGTCTCGATCTTCAGCTACCTTCTGTCAAATTCACTCAATGCCAAACTGTTTCACGCAATGCCCTCCGAACTTCTCCTAACACAAACATTCAAGCTTTATGGAAAAACACCAGTAGTAGGATGAATCTGCAATACGACATTTACCGTAACACCAAAGATGTACTGAAAGCAGTAAAATCAGACAGTAGAGAGCGCTTGGCATACCAATTACTATCCCAGGGTGCTATTATTTCATTTCTGTTGGACCACTCTCTTAAAAAGCTCAATGGTCTTTGGTCTGTTGTGCAGAGCAACCTACCCACGAACATCTTCAACTTCACCATCAAGTACCTGAACAATACTCTCCCTACGCGCAAAAATCTAAGCCTTTGGAACCTAAGCCAATCATCTGATTGAGAATTCTGCCTTCTTCCCGAAACTTTACTCCATGTCGTTGCAGGCTGCAAAGTTTATCTCGAACAAGGTCGTTATACCTGGCGTCATAATTCTGCTCTAAATTTTCTTGCAACCTCCTTGAAAGCAATAGAGGGATCCTCTCTTTTTGCCGATATACCTGGCTTCTCCTCACCATCCATCATAACTGGAGACAATCTGCGCCCAGATCTACTTCTGCGTACAAAGGAAAACATTCTTTATGTTTTGGAACTAACGATAGGATTTGAAACTAACCTTAACTGCAATGCAGAAAGGAAACGTTCAAAATATGCTCGCCTTGTCTCAGATCTAAGACCAAGGTTCAAATCTGTGATATTTGTAAATCTCTCCATCAGCTCTCTTGGCATCTTCGGCGACTCATGCAGCTCATTCCTTGAAATGTGTGACTCTCTTTCCATCGATGATCAACACAAACGATATCTCATTTCTAAGCTTTCTACGATATCCATTCGTATCACCTATTACATTTTTTGCTGTAGGAACAAAACATGGACTAACCCAGAGCTACTCCCCTTTTAACGTTTTTTTTTCTTTTCTCTTTACTACGATTGTAATAGTCTTATTTTGTAAAAACAGGCTAGCCAGTTACAAATTACCTTGTAATAGTGAGATTTGTAATTGTAGTTTTAACTGGAATTGAAAATGAAAAGTTTCCATTATTATTATTATACACATTTTGTCCACCAACATTGGAGAAAAGAATGATTGAAACCAAACGGATCCAGATAGGTGTAAGGAACTAGACATGCAGAATGTCAAATAAGGCCAATTACAGAGAGAATGGCCTTCAAAAACAGAAAATTTTGGCATGCTTAAAAGACTACAATAAAGCACTTGTCAGATTGAGCCAAAGTAGAGTAGTAATTCACTACCTAAAAATGTCAAGGTGTCGTGTTAGTATAGAGTCTATGTTCTAGCAACAGCATTTTTATTAATCGGGCTTGGAACTGAATAAAACACATGCCAGTGATGACATTGAATTACTGGCTACCATAGAAAAGCATGTACAAGCTTTATTGAAAAGATAAATTAATGTTGTACAGAATATGTTATGGAATTAAACGCGAGGAAGATTGAAGCCATAGAAAACATCCAGCAACGAAAGTTGAAATAAAATCAAACGAGATAGCATTAGAACAAATAAAGCTATATAAGTATCTTGGCACACTTATTAAGGAATACGCTAAACTCTTTTAGGGAATAAAAAGGAGATTTGGAATAGCAAAGAAATCATTCCAGGGGCCTGTGAGGCATGAAAAATAGGGGGGGGGGCAACAAGGAGGACTAATATATTTGAAACATGGTGTTATCCAAGAAGATTGAAAATTAGCTGGATAAAGGTAGCTACAACAATTGATACATTTGAGGGGGAAGAGAAGCTGATATATTTGGCAACATAAAAGAGGCAGAAATTGAACCCTGTTCCTTAACATCATGGGAGGAATATTAAATGCAAAAATTTAAATGGAAGGCCTTGGAGAATGTCGATAGACGGCATTAAAGAAAGACCAGTTTAGGCTGATTTTTTCAAGGAGGGAGGAAGGGTAATGGCTTGATGAATTTGTTTTATTGAATCGAAACTGGAATATGCTTGATATCGCATTGTAGGATGATATTTTCTGCTTAGGAAACTTAGGGACCGGTTAAGGAATCGGAAAACCGGGATTAAGAACCAGTTTCACACCCTTTCCCTGATATAAAAAAAGGAAAGAAAAGTAATGACTCAAAGTTCTGAAGTGGGCTTTAAACCGCTGAGCTCTGACAGTGTTTGCAAGAAGAGACTTTGCTTTTTCTGATACACTTTGATAAGAATGAAGCATCCAAATCTCAGTACAAAATATCTTGACAGAACCTAGCTGACATTTTTCTCATCTTTGTTATCGATTTAAACCTAATTGTCATAAAATCTTACATAAATATCATTAAATTACATTAATTTTATATACAGTTAGGGCAATAAGCAATTCAATAAAAATTTTAGTTCTTTGCTCCTTCATATATTCCATGTCCAAATACGCCTGTTCTGGAGGTACAGTCAGTTGCATGATGCGAAAATGCCTTGCCTCGAGCGCCGTCTGATCTAAATGTTTCTAACTGTCCAGGAATCTAAAAAACAAGGAAGCTGTATTTAATCACATATAAAATGTATTCCTTAAAGCAAATACAAGTGCCTAGTTTCTAACTCTCCTCGAATCCGGTCTAAAATTGTTGCATTTCCGAGTATTCTATTAATTTTTCTGTCAATGCTGTCAGTCAGGAAGCGAAACGCCCCCCAATTTTTGGAAAATCGAGTTACAGTTTGAAAACTTAACGGTTGACTTGGAATTTTTTTCTTTAGACCAAACTTTTGAATTTTATATTTTAAGAAGTTTTTTTATATTAAAAGTAAAAATTCTAAACATTAAAATTCACAGGCTGAAGCTGACCCATCCAGTAATCGTTTTCTATTGTGAATCCCGTCTCCACTGGATCCAAATTGCACAATTGTCCCGTTTGCTTTCTGGCGGAAGTTGAATCAAATTACGAACAGACAAGGTGAATTTCCGGATAAGAAACTTGAAACTTTACAGTTTAGAATGATAATACCCGTATTGATCAGAAAATATTAGAGTGGGAGTTTTTTAATAAACTACGAGTAGTTAATCCAATAAAAAATTAAGAATCGTTCAGTACTAAAAATTAGATATCCTTATCATAAGACCTATTCCTATGACCTATGACAAAACTGCTGTGAAGCAAGAACACATTGCAAAAGCTGCAGTAGAAGTATTTGATCAAAGAAGAGTGTTTCATCTTTCGAATCAGGCATATGCACAAGTTTGCTCTCAAATCATCATTTCAATTGTAAAGAACGAAAAGGCATCTGGGCCTCTGAAAATTGTTAGACGTTTTCTTCGATCAAGAACAAAAATAAAAGGCTCAAATTCTTGGTGCTTCTATATCGTGAAAAAATGTATTTTAGATAAAATTGATCTGCATAAATTGGTTAATTGATCAATTTAGATAAAATTGATCAAGTGATCTGAAACAGTACTACTAATCATTAAGTATATCTAATACTGGTTTTGCTTAAATGTTGCTTTATTTCTTACAGTAGGTTTAAATGTTTGTTTCATGTAAATCAAAATTTAGAGATTTAGGCTTTTATGCTTTAGGCTAATTATTGAGTAAAGTTTTGGTAATCATAATGAAAATAGAACTATGGTGTTCGGGCTTTTAACAAATATCTATTTAGTAGGTACAGTAGATTTACTGGTCGAATGAAAAATTTCTCACTTAAAGTTGGAATTTTCATCCTTCCACGCCCCTCCAAATTAGCAACTTGTTTTCGTCCCTGAAGAAGTGTGTGCACTTTCTACCGTATTTTACGGTGTTTCTGGACATAATTGATTAATTTTTTGAAAATGATGACCAGTGGAACAAAAAGGCAATTGATCTTGCTTTTTATCAAAAATACAGTTTAGTGGAAGTAAGTTTTTAGTTTGCTTTCATTTATTGAACTATTGAACAAACTTGAAATTCGCTTAAAAAGCTTTAATCTGAAAAAGGTCTCCGAAGAAAACTAATGAAATAATCGAATTAACAATCCTAGAGGTTGTTAATTCAGGAAATTTTCACTGAATTCGAGCTAATTCGAGCGGGAAGGCTAAAGAAAGGTGTGGGTTATAAAAACGGTCCTCAGGTGGGTATGTTAATAGCTGGTTTTGAACTTTCAAGCTCATTTCGCTTACAATTTCATTCAAAAAGATTCTAAGAAATCAAGCCTAAATTATAAATCAAAGCATAAAAGGACATTTTATTTCGGATTATTGATCTATTTGTTGCCTTCGGCGGTCTTGTCGTTAATACCTCGTAAATTTTAGCCCTTTTCTATTTCTTGCTGAATTCAGTTTAATAATGAACAGAAAGGGAGTACTTTATGCTGCATCTCGATTAAACTGCATAGAAGAATGGGGAGAGGGGAGTGGAGCTTTTTCAAGGGTAGTGGTTAAAACTAAGGGAAGCATGGTTGGCAAAAGTAATGACCTAAGCTGATTAGTTTGATTTTGAGACATGTATTCTCAGATCGGTATAAAACAAAACCAGCGGCGGGGCCACAGGGTGGACCGGGGTGGACATGTCAACTCCAAATGAAGACGTAAATTGTTTCTAATACCTTGAAAACCATTGAAAAACATTGAGGGGGGAGGGAGGGATTTCGATTTCATACTTGCAAAATAGCACTGTTATGAAAAATTCTTGAGATAGTTGTTGTCTAAAAATTTCGAAATAGATCAAAAAATACTACAAAAGGCCTTTCCAAGTGTCTGAGCAGCATGACTGAGAAAATTTGTTTTTGTCCACCCTAGTTTTTTTCCGAGCTGGCGACGTCACTGAACAACAAAAAAGGAAAACTATATTTAAGCTCCGAATTAAAGAGTCACAGATAAACTAAGAGCATATTGCTAATTGCTCTATGCAAATTATGTTAAAAGAGCTTCTTCTTGGTAATGCCAAGTGATAGGTAGTATGCTACAGATCAACTTTCTTGAGCTGAGTTAATCGACATACAAAGAAAAAATATGCTATTTATTTATCAAAGTGAGTTTTTATAAAATTAGCTTTATCAGCAGCTAGAAAAGACTTTGAGCATGTGCATTTCAGTGTGGCAAAAAATTTGTAGATCTTCTTGTATTTGGGACAGAGCATCTTATTTTTCAAAAACAGATGCAAAGATGGAAAACCATTGAACATGACATATTTTAGGTAGGCTGAACAATGTGGAAAAACTGTGTGTTTTTTGCAGGGGGTTTTTCATTGGTTGAAATCAAATGTAAATTGATAATCATGAAAAGATCATGTGTTACTCACCTCAAGAGATTATTAGAAAATACTCACTATTCAGTTTTTAAAGTACTCACTACCCTCCTCAATCTCCCATCAAGGATGCAGTGCCATTCTAGAAAATCTTATTAAACTCTACTGATTAGGGTAAGGAGAGGATAAAACAGTATATGTGGACAAATGTACCTTCTTGAACCGTCTCATTTGCCATAGTGGAGGAGGATCAACTGGAGGTGAATGTCTTCTCATCATAGATGCTCTGGTTTCATAATATCCTTTTCCACTTCCTGATCTTGTCTAATAAAAAAATGTTAATAAATTGGTAAACTTAAACAGCAATTAAGATAGAAAAAACCAATGAATATAATTTTGAACCGATTTTACATTAGATTAAACTGTTAAGAAACTGTTTACCAAATTTATGACATTACCTGTGTTTCATTATTTTTCCTACTATTAAGTTCTGCTTGTTTTCTTTCATTCAACCACTTGGATTGGTATCTGTGTTCAAGTAAATCAAAGACAGGTGTTGCTGTCCTCCTGAAATGGAAATGTTGAATGCATGGCTCACTATTTTTGTGCCAGTCTGCTAGAGGGGCAAGAAATTTGAGACATGGAATATGGGGGGGGGGTGTGATAAAGTATGAAAAATTTTATGTGGACAATTTTTGCAGTATAAAAATCTAAAAATGGCTCTGAAAAAAAAGGAAATATTTTAAAACATAAAAACATATATCAAAATATCTAAGCAAAGAAATATATTTACCCATTTAAGAATCAAAATTGCCTGATCAGAATAACAAGCACAGGACTGGTATGAAAGCCATGATTTTAAAATTCTTTGGAATGAAATGATTTTTAAGGGTTTTTTTAACATGGAAGTACAAAGCTTTTGTCATACTTACTGTGTTGGAACACCAAAGACCATTGTTGGTGGTAGCCTTTTGGGCAGTTTCATATTTTGTTCCTTTGCTGAAGGTTTTCTCTTCACATCATGTGTTGCCCTGTACTGAGAATGCTCCTGGGCAGTGACTAAACCAGCTTGTGTTGCTGCTTTATTTAAAGAGATAAAATCCCTTGTACGAGCTGATGCATTTCTGTTGGGAAATTTTTGGTTCGAAGGTTTCCATGAAGATAGTGCTGTCAAAAAGAAACATGGATATCTAATCTATGTGTCTAAAATCTTCCATAATTAACATTATCATTTGCATGTTATAGCAGCATATTAGCTTGAAACATCATACTTTTTAGGATGCAGATCAGTATTTTGTATCATCTATATCTTATCTGCTTGATGAAAATTATTGTTTTACTTATTTTAATATAGTTCTTGGTGCAGTATAGGCAGGGCATACATTATTAGATGTTTAGAACGAGATTATTCTATCTAGTCATTCCAAGCAATATCAAACATAGTAATGCAATCATTTGCTTGACAATATATCATCTATCAGAGTACATATAAATATATATATATATATATATATATATATATATATATATATATATATATATATATATATATATATATATATTATATAATGTAAAGTTACAGGGTGTATAGCAAACAGCTTGAGACAAAATTACAGCAAAAGTAAAATTGTATCAACATAGAGCATAGAACATACTTAAAGTTGGTTAGGTAAACTAAAAAATCCTAAAAATTTGAATATAAAGTGAGTTGGGCCTGTAGGAGGATGATCTAATTCTTCCTTAACTGAATTTACAGTGCTGCATTATTAGTATCCTATGGGTCCCAGAAGCTTATGAACTTTAAGTTCAAGTACTCTAAAGGAGAAAAAAAGTGCAAAGAGTCCAGTTATTTGGAATGACAAACCCTGGAAAGCAAGGCAAGTAAATTGCACATACCATCAGCTGCTCCTGTTTCATTACCAAAACTCCTTTTACCATAAACAAAATCTTCTGGTGGCAATGTGAAGCACCTCCTTAATGGTCTCCCCAGCTCTGACTGATTACAAAAAATGAGCAGTTATATTTTTGACATGTTTTATACAATCTATTAAGCACAATAACAGGGTACCTTGGTCAATTGGTGGATGTATTAATTTATCAACACACAGGCAAATGATTTCCACTTTAAACCAGAGTGGAATCAATGTAACTTAGGTTGGAGAATGTGGACATTCTTATTATCTGTGATGTATTTGTGTGTAATAAAGAATAAAATACTGTGTTGGCGTAGAGGTTGATGTTTTTGTTGCTTGTGTTTGTGATCCCTAGACCTGGAACCACAGAGCACTTGCAACTCTTCTCACTCTTGAGTGAAAATTTTGTCCTGTCAGGGGTGCAAACCACACTAAACACTGAGCCATCTTTCATCAATTTACAGATGCCGGCAAACTGGGACAAGATTTGCATTAGATTGGAATTGCCAAGTGTCCTTTCATTAGATTGATTCATTGTGGCACATGTGGAAAATAAACACAATGTCCTTGAAACTCTCGGAAGAAGAAACTAAAGAGTGCATTAAACTCCTAAACCTCGAGTGCATAGAAATTTATTGCAAAGTGGAAACACCTTTGCAAAGAACATGATGAAAATTATTCTTCAATTATTTGCCAAGTTGAGCTATCAGTGTAGGGATTAATTTTAAACATAATAAAGATAGTAAAATGTAATGCCACCTCTTCAAGCATTTGATGATATTAAAATTAATCATTTCGTTGCTTTTGAAAGGACACATAGATAATCCATGACAACTTTCCGAGAATGAGCATTAATTGCACTTCAAAAATACAAGCTTCACATACCCTTATCAGTAGTGGATTGTTATTCAAGGATTCCCTCTGAATGCCAAGCATCATACCTCCATTTGAATCCATATCTGCTTTTTCCTTAAAAAACTATAAACAGCTTAAATGACAAACCAGTCCAATGATCTAGACTCTTTAACTAAAGAATCGATTACCAAATAAATCCCTAAGAAAGAAGAAAATTGCAGCAAATAGCAACAAGCAGTCAACACAGAAATTGCTATAGCAACAGTCGATCTCCTATCCATCGTGCCTCGTATTGGGGTCAGGTTCCGAAACCGTTTGTATACCGGGCCTAGGCAGTTGAGTGCATTGCTCTAGGGCAACGAAATCCAAAAGTTGTTTGCGGCATTGAATGTTAGGTGTTGTCTTTTTAGACTTCTGCCTCGTCAAAAAAAGCTAAAATATGTCGGCGACAAACTCTACTGTAAGTTCTGGTTTGTCAACAACTGCAAGCGCTGTGCCCCAAAGTCAAAGTCATACGCACCCACAAGCAGGAACTGCCTCTGCATCGGTACAACTCAGCTCCGATTCTAACTCGTCCAAACGGTCTGGTAAAAGGAAAGTTAAGCAAGAACCGCCAATTTTCAGTACATTTTCGAATACATTCACAGACAAGAATAATGATTTTGTTTGGTAAGATTCCTCGAAATGCAAACTATTAATTATCCTTCCTGTGCACACTATTTAGACCTAAACCAAAATTTTATTGAATAATTTTTAAAATTTCTATAAATCCGAAAAAAATTTTTTCGTTACGTTTGCGAATTCCTTGATATCAATTTGTAAGAGTAAACTATAATCAAATTCAATACAACATCGAAGGCTGTTGGAAACTTAGATTAAAAATTAGTTGCTTTTTTCCTTTTTGAAAATGTGGTAATATGCAGACAAACAAATACAATTTAACCATATATGGATCAACATGAAAACATTTAAATATTCAATAGAATTTGGGAGAAAACCAATCAAAAATAACATTGGAAATTGCATGTTTGATCAATCAATAGCTGCTAACCACTCACCCATTTCCAGATTGCAAAATATTTTTGCCTGATGCTCCTGGAAAGATTCTAGATTTCACAGTTGATTCATTTGACATCATTTGATTCATTAAGTTTCATCTTACCATTCCATGCAGAAATAGCAGACAGTCCCATGCAATTACACTTGACACAGCTTAAACAATTAAGAAGCTGCCTTGTATTTTGAATGCAAAAAAGTCATCAGGCCACCCAAAACAATCGATAAAATGAGCCATGCTTTTAGTTTTGTTAAGTAAAAACTTGAATTATAAAATTGAAAACATGTTGCAATGTTCAATGTCAGATTCTAAAAGGACAAAATAATTTTATAGCCTTTCAATAATATATTTTAGAACTGGATAATTTAAACTATTTTTTATGCAGGAATTTTTTTGGTTACTGATGATTAACAATATCTGTTAATTATTTTCAGTCCAGTTTGCTTTGAAATGATTAAGGAAGCATACATGACCAAATGTGGACATAGTTTTTGGTATGTACCATCTGCTTTTACAATTACAACGTTTGTACTAGAAGTTTTAAAGGGCAACAGAGACAAAAAATTTTAAAATACATATATACATTATTTGAATAATTTTTTAACATATTATGGTCACACTGTTGTTTTCAGAGCATGTTTCTTTATAGTTATCAGTGCATTGTAAGTAGTTTGGAAGAGAGCAACAGATGCCCAAAATGCAACTGCATCATTGAGAGAAAAGATCAAATTTTCCCAAATTTTCTTTGTAAGTAGTCGTGTCTTTTTTGTCTAATTTTATTTTATTGTAGTCATGCTTTATCAAGAATGTATTGATAGGCAGGATAGCATTGCCCTGACTGAGTATACCTCAGAACATGTGGAAATCTTTTAGGAGATTAGAATTAGGCTGTGACAAAAAAACCAAAATTATCTGCCTCCTCCAATTTTAGTAAAGTAGAACTGCATTTTATATCAATGTTTCAGTTGTTAAATGAAATCTGAAAGACTCATCTTAGATTCGCATATATTCAAGGCCAGCAAACAGTTGTTTTTCTTTTCTATTTCCATTTTCTACTTCTTTTGTATTTACAATTTTCAATTCTGAAAAAGTAAATTCAGTAAATTTTTGAGCCTCTGTTGCAATATAGATATTTTTATGTCACCAGAATTCCCTGAAAAAATTTGTAATTTAGGAAATATTTGACCATCTTTTTTAAAAGTTTTTCAACTTTCACCTTGCTAGGAAATGGGTAAGAATGTGTGCGGTGCCCATGTCTTGCATATATGTTTGTATAGGGAAATATTTATATCTTATTCACTAGCCTTAAGAATTGTGTATCTAAGCTGCTGGACCATAGGGCTTCCTGTTGGAATAAGTGCCACAGCAATAGCTTTACATGCAACTATCTTATTAGTCAAATCTTTCGTTGTAGTAAATGATGTTATTTTGAAGTATAAGCAAGGAAAGATCTTGCCGAAAAGGAGAAAAAAGGAAGGTGCAGTAAGTACTTTTGTTTCATTATTGTATAGCAGAATGTGAATCAAACTGAAAATTCAAGAAAACTGAATTTCCTTTCATTGCTGTTGGCTAAATCAAGGATCAGCTCAAAGTCCATGTCTGTTTTTATCAATGTTGCTATCTTTGCTGCTTACCATTGCTACATACCTCTAGCATATGACTTATCAACTGCTGTTTAATGTTTCATTGGATTTGATGCTGATTATGGTGATGCTGTCAGCATCAGTGGTGGAAATTCAGGCTGTCATTTGGGGGGGGGGGGGCCAGGCCTACGAACTAAGAACTAAGTTAAGAGCTAAGGAGTATCCAAAGAGGTCAGAGTACCATTTCCCTTTCCCCACCTGATTGATATAAATGTAGACATAGCTGCTGCTTCATAGTTCTTTTAATTAAAAGACAGTGAACCATCGCAGGTCTTTGATGAGCCAATTAAAGATAATTTCAAAGTCCATGAATATGCATCAGAAAATACAGTTACTAGTTTTTCTTCTTTGTTCGTGATTAGATTCCCACAAATATCTATACTTTTGCTTGAAGCTTTCAATGTCCTGCAGTCTGTATAATGATTATTCCTTAATTAGTGCAAATGCCATTTTCGTAAACACTTTTAAAGTCTATAGCTCATACTGCTACCAACATTTTAGGTATTACTCCATCATGTTTTAGGCAAATTATGTTGCTGAATTGAAAGAAATGATATCTGCTGAAGGCCTGGAACTCTCTGATGTAAAGTTTTTGCTTGGTGCACTGCAAAGGAGAAGAGATTTACTCGAATCTGTACGTCAGTGTATTTTTTACATTTGCTTGTACCTTCGCTTGTATCTTATCTTGAATTTTCATCTTCGCCTAAGCCAAACCATTTGGGACAAGCAGTATCTCTTCGGCATATATTGTATTCAGCATCACAAATACGTTTTGGCAGAGATGTTTATTCACATTGGCCACTGTGTTATCACTACTAGTCGCGTTCAGGCACCTTCTATAGGCTAGCTTTCACGTGAATCCTGCTATACGCTAAATATCTCACCTTAGTCTCCCAGATACCCGCCCTGATTTCAACTTTCTACAACTTTTTATGCCAGGGGGTGCCATCCTAAACGGTAGGTAGGGATTTGTTGTAAGCAATGTCGATGCCATTTCTGGTCAATTTTCATTCTTCTTGCAATTTTTTTCAAGGATGGTAAAGCTGCACAATTGGAGATCTTAAAAGATTTTCTTAATCAAGTTAAGCAGCACAAACAAGAGGTAGTTTTCCGTTTTCACCAGCAATACAGCTTTTGGTAGCATGAATTTTATACGGTATTTTTGATTATTCAGCAGCCAAATTAAGCATAAGTAAATCCCCGATATAACGAATCCCTAAATAGCGATACATTTCAATCACTGGCTGATAGACTCAGAGAATGAGATAAAAATTGGATTAAACATTGACAGTGTTGGATAACTTCTTACAACTGGGACATTGGCAATGAGCGACGATAAAAGTTTTTTGAGAGACTCAGATAAAGAAGCAGAAAAAGACAAATAGAGTCTGAATCAAAAATGTCTTTCAGCCACCACCTAGAAGTGAAGTGATATCAACTTTGCCAATGTCCATGTCCTAGATTATAAGAGGCACGGGACGATTTTCATTTTCTATGACTAACCATTACGAATATTTGAATTCAGCTTAGTTTTTGGAGTTAAATGTCCTCAGAAGTTTAAAATAGCCTAAACAAGCCCACCGTATTTTTTTAGGCGTGTACTGCAAAAAAACACAAAAAACGCTTTTTTCAGTTTAACGAACTCCCGATATAACGAACTATTTTCTTATGTTAATCTTTATAAGAGCAATGCGTTTGTTCAGGGCAAATGTTTACGTGGTCTCTATATATTGTTATGTTAAAATCATTTCTGCGATCTTATTACGACCCTTGCAGCATTGATTAATCTTTTTTAAACAGTCATCTGTATAATTCGGGTATATGTCGTTATTCTTAGCAAATGGATGGGTTAATGAAGGAAGTCAAATGGCTGGATGAAGATTTAGATAGAGTTAGGGTATGCTTGTATTTGTTTTTTATTTGCCTTAAATTCTTTTCTTTTGAACCTTTTTTCTGGTGTCTTTTTTAATAAAATGTGCTCCAGGTTTAAATGGAGTAAAGTCTTTTTCTTGTTTTGTAGAAGAAAATTACGAACCACAACACGGAATATCAAAACCTTTCATTGGTATGTCGTTTGAAATATAAAATCATGCCCATAGCCTTTTAGTAGTTCAACCATTTTGTCATTCGGATACCTGTCAGTTTTCCCATGTCTGATGACTACTTTAAATTTCATATTTTTGTAGCCACATGTTGTGCCAACTACACCTACTGGACCACCTCCGCTTAGCCTTTCAAGCTCCAGGTAAGAACTTTTTCTTCAGTTAACCCTCCGACCCTGGCATCAAACTAGTGATATTGTAATGAGGTTGCACAATGGCAGGCTTTAAAGTTGAAAAGATGGAACAACAGCAAATGTTGACGTTGCACAGGTTAAAGAATGCTGATGTAATCATCTAAACTGAAATGCTGCTAAACTTTTATGTGCTAAAATGGCTAAATGGTTAGTTGAAAAATTTACGTAGAATGGTGATTCAGTGATATAATAGTAGATAGACCAAAAAATGATAAACTGAAATTTAGTTCAGCTAGCAAAAAATGGTAAAAAAATTGCAAGCAGTTAACTTGACCAAAGAACAAACAAGGGATGGTGTAATGCGAGGGCAATGTTTTACATAATGGTTAAGTAAAGTAATAACTATTGCAATTGTCAGACTTCTAAGTGTATAAGACTTCGCTTTTATTGCGCACGAGCTGCCCAACAATTACGGCAAATAATAGGAGTAACAAATTGTCAAAGACGTGTCTCGGTTGCTTATTAGTTACTATTTTGCAATTTTACAGCTTTCAAGTTGATGAATCTTCGTATGATTGCCAGGAAGGATTCAATGCTAGCCGATGCGTGAGTTGTTTACAGGTCCTTCCTAGGTCGTTTTCATGTCTATCCCTAAATTTGTCAATTTGAGGTATTTTTAACATTGTCTCTTTTGAATTTCATCTATTAATGGTTCTTGAACAGTAATCAGAGAAGCTTTGCCTTTTTCTTCTGATAGGCATTTGTCCTTTACCCAGTTGTATGATTTTATTTCAACAGTGTGATCTTTCTATTTAGGGTAATCAGCCAGCCATGTCATCAGCAACTTTGGCCGCTAGACGCAAGCGAGTCCACATGCATTTCGAAGACTTAGAATCGTGCTACTTCAATTTGAGACACGGCAAAATGAGTTGTAAGTAGTGCTTCACGTTTAAAGATACACCTTCCTCTCAAGATGTATTTGAATTGACCACAGACCGTATTTTGACAGACAAAAATAGTTTCTTTCTGATCTAAATTGTTGGGTGATCAAGGACGGCGCTTGAGACAGAATATTTAGATGCTTGCTTACATAGCTGCCGAGAACTTATTTATCAAACAGCTCAAAAACAAAGTTCGATTGCTTGCATCTTATAAGGCTTTTGATAGCATATATTCATTTGCAAATTGTTTCAATGGCCTTTTGTAAACGTAGCCCCAAATCTTTTGACTGTTTTCTTTTGAATCTTTTGAATCTTTTGACTTTTGACTGACCCCAAATCAAACGTTTTGACTGTTTTAGACGTTAGATGAGTCCAGTTTAGCTATCAGAAGTTTTGTTGTAGCTCAGCAGGAAATGTTCTTAAAGAGATCAAAATCTGTGTGAATATAATATATTTCTTCAGACTCCATTTAGGGAGCAGCGAAAGGAACTTCCCAAGTCATTTTCCACATTTGTCCAGCACGATGTACCCCCATATTTAAGAGTTTTATGTAAAAGAACTCCTAAAGACCATCTACAATACTACTGGAGAAGTAATCTCAATCAGCTATTTAAAAACGTATAACTTTCTGCCATTTCAACGGTCAGTATTCAGACGAAACCATTCAGCATCTTCGACTGCCCAAAGGGATGGACATGGGCCAAATTACAGAAGCCCGATATCTAGGTCTGAAAATGCTGTTGATACTGTCCATATTCCATTTGGAAGATTCATAGCAAAAGTTTCAACAGAGTTAACTTACACAATGACACAAGTTACTTGCTTTGAAGGAGCTCTAACGAAAAGAGAACATAACAGATGCCGTCCCCTACGGTTCAGCAGAACTTTTCCTCACTCATATAAACGACATCTAATTCTGTATTTATAAATGCAAAGCTGCAATGTCTGCTGATGACAACGATCTCTTGTTTTCGGATAAATGACAGGCTGAGATGAATAAGGGATTCAGTCACAGCAATACTCGTGCAATACTTGGTTTTGCAATATCAATCTCGTTTAGAACACAAGCCGAAGGATAGCTAGATTTATCGAATTTAACAAAGCAGTAATGAAGAAGAAGATAGAATGGCAGAAATGAAATACCAAAAAAAATAATTTCTGTGCCCATAAAGAATACTGACAATAACAAATACCCAGGGATTCATATCGATCTATTATAGAGCGGTATCATTATCCCAGAGTGACAAAATAATTGATTTCGCTAAAGAAGCTAGACGCATTCGACCAACATTTAACATCCATGCTACCTTCTACTTGTGTAAAGCAACAATACAGTCATTTACAACATACCGTTAAGCATGTTAAGGACAATAGCAGATTGAAATGTTGAAGAAAAGAGCTGCCAATGTCATATTTTGAGCACGTCATTAATAGGAAAATGAAGAGTCGCTCTCTCGCCATTATCCAATGTGCGGATTTTGTGTTAACTGCTGTGTTGAACTGCTTGAACAAAAAATTCTGCAAATGTATTTCATGACCGCTTTGAGGAGGTTGACAACTAAAAGCCACAAGAATCATTATACGAACTTGAAAATTATAAAGATAAACAATGAGACCGCTTTCAAGAGTGTTTGGTTTCAAGACTGCCAACGCATTTAAAGTCTGAAGTTTATTTATTTAAGTTTTTGCTTTTAAACAGGGGCTCGACAGAGTTGACCTGCATTCAATTTTTTTTCAAGGGAAACGTTCTCCAGCTGATTAGAACAATATCCATTGCACAACAGGACAACAATTTTCTTTTGCATAGGGCTTGGTTCCTTTTTGTTGAAAGTAGAGCAAAACGAATCATGCTGTAAGGGACTAACAGCTTATACTTTTACACAGGTGATAAAGGAGATGATGTTTTGGGAACTTTCGCTGACAACCTTTTAAAGTTTACTCGATACAGCGAATTCAGACCCCTAGCAACTTTGAGCTACGCAAGCGATATCTACAATGGGTCTAGCATCGTTTCAAGGTTCGTTCATTTCGTTTAACTTTTGCATGCTTGTTTCCAGTGGCGTGGTGGCTCGAAATTGGCTAGGGGGCACACGCCTTTATGGCGCCTCCAGAGATTTATATCCTTCATAGAACTTTATCAGGGCGTGTGAAACGTGATTGAAAGTGGGGGGCTATCATGCTAAGATTGTGCCAGGGTGTTCGTTTTCATTTTCAACCTCGATTTAGACTGAAGGAAGATTCTACGCAATGAAGGCCGCCATCATGGCTTGTGGCAAGAAAATTTCCAAGTATGACGTATTAGAATGGCCGAAACTCATTCAAAATAAATATAACACAGATAAAGACCCGCAGAGTATCCTAGGAAAATTTACATTTATCATTTCCCAAAATCTCTAAATTTAAAGGGTTTAGGGAAGGCTGCCACTATGGCAGGCGGCCCGAAAAATTGGGAAAGTATTGTTCCTAGGGATAGCCGGGTACGCCATGACGATGGTAAAGATCTTGTAAATTTTTGAAACCCCTTTAACAATAAAAGGGTAAAATAAGAATATCATAAATGAACTATAGTTCTAAAGTACAAGGCTAAGTTGCTTTGTAAAGCCGTTTTTTGAAAGCAGCTCGTCATGCTTTATATTGCTTAGGTTTTGCTTGTCGGGTTAGCAAACATGACTCGAAAAAATTCAGAAACAAAATGGTTAATAGATACACTTTGATGTAAAGTCAAAGAGCTTGGATATGGTTGTTCAAATTTATGGTTGTTTAAAATCATGAAGAAGAAGGTTGGTTGTTTAAAATATGAAATGATATGATATGGTTGATATGATATGATATGATATGATATGATATGATATGATATGGAATATCATATATGATATTCCATATCATATGATATATGATATGATATATGATATATGATATGATATGATATGATAATGATATGATATGGAAGATATGGTTGTTTAAAATCATGAAGAAGAATGAACGACCAGTTTATAATGGTGAAGATATCCAGGCTCTTTGGCAAGTTTCAGATATCACATTGATTTCAAACAGCTCACTTTTTGACATTAGAAATGTAAACTATTTTTTCCGAAAGACTTTCAATTTATAATCTTTGTTTAAAGGCTTTCTTTTTTTTATATGTAATTGATGATCTTATTTATTGTAGCATTGAGTTCGACCGTGACTGCGATTTTTTCGCTATTGCTGGAGTTACAAAAAAGATCAAGGTGAAAAATTATTTTATTATTTTCTTTTTGATTTTATTCAGTGCTTGTGTCATATATATATATTTATAAAACGTTGATTTTCGTTTGACTTGTAGCCTCGAGTTTGACTTTTAGCCACGAGTACAACTTATAGCTGCGAGTGAAACTGATGACTTGCCTATAGCTACGAGTACGACTTACTTACAGCACGAATACGATTTATGGCAACAAGCACGACTTATAGCCACGAGTACAACTTATAGCCACGGGTACGACATATGACCACGACTAATAACCAATAGTTCAACTTATGGCTTACCTATAGCCACAAGTACAACTTGCTGATAGCCACGAGTGTGACTTACTTATATTTATAGCCATAAGATGACTTATTCATAGCCATAAGATGACTTGCTTATAGCCATAAGATGACTTATTTATAGCCATAAGATGACTTATTCATAGCCATAAGATGACTTGCTTATAGCCATAAGATGACTTATTTATAGCCATAAGATGACTTGCTTATAGCCATAAGATGACTTATTTATAGCCATAAGATGACTTATTCATAGCCATAAGATGACTTGCTTATAGCCATAAGATGACTTATTTATAGCCATAAGGTGACTTATTCATAGCCATAAGATGACTTGCTTATAGCCATAAGATGACTTATTTATAGCCATAAGATGACTTGCTTATAGCCATAAGATGACTTATTTATACCCATAAGATGACTTGCTTATAGCCATAAGATGACTTATTTATAGCCATAAGATGACTTATTTATAGCCATAAGATGACTTGCTTATAGCCATAAGATGACTTATTTATAGCCATAAGATGACTTATTTATAGCCATAAGATGACTTATTTATACCCATAAGATGACTTGCTTATAGCCATAAGATGACTTATTTATAGCCATAAGATGACTTGCTTATAGCCATAAGATGACTTATTTATAGCCATAAGATGACTTATTCATAGCCATAAGATGACTTGCTTATAGCCATAAGATGACTTATTTATAGCCATAAGATGACTTGCTTATAGCCATAAGATGACTTATTTATAGCCATAAGATGACTTATTCATAGCCATAAGATGACTTGCTTATAGCCATAAGATGACTTATTTATAGCCATAAGATGACTTATTCATAGCCATAAGATGACTTGCTTATAGCCATAAGATGACTTATTTATAGCCATAAGATGACTTGCTTATAGCCATAAGATGACTTATTTATACCCATAAGATGACTTGCTTATAGCCATAAGATGACTTGCTTATAGCCATAAGATGACTTATTTATAGCCATAAGATGACTTGCTTATAGCCATAAGATGACTTATTTATACCCATAAGATGACTTATTTATAGCCATAAGATGACTTGCTTATAGCCATAAGATGACTTATTTATAGCCATAAGATGACTTATTCATAGCCATAAGATGACTTGCTTATAGCCATAAGATGACTTATTTATAGCCATAAGATGACTTATTCATAGCCATAAGATGACTTGCTTATAGCCATAAGATGACTTATTTATAGCCATAAGATGACTTGCTTATAGCCATAAGATGACTTATTTATACCCATAAGATGACTTGCTTATAGCCATAAGATGACTTGCTTATAGCCATAAGATGACTTATTTATAGCCATAAGATGACTTGCTTATAGCCATAAGATGACTTATTTATACCCATAAGATGACTTGCTTATAGCTATGAGTCCGACATGTAGCCGATGCCTTCTGCCCCGTACTTTAAAATTTGGTATTTCTTGACAGGTTTTTGAATATAATCAGGTGGTCAGGGATGTTGTTGATATTCATTACCCTGTGCATGAAATGACTTGCAACTCTAAAATAAGGTATCTCACTCTTTCTATTTACATTCGTTTTTATCCTGTCATGATTCGTGATATTTTCCATTAGCAATATTTGTAAATTAGCTGAAACTCATTAAACTAAAATTCATTAAAGACTCATTGCTAACAATAAGCCTTTGCGAGGGTGGCAAATTATCCAGGCGACAATCCAAACAATGGTAGAAAACTTCTACTGATTAACCATAATTGATTTCAGACTGTCTGAAAATGCATTATGGGATGCTTGCGTAGCGCAATGGCTCATTGTTAGCAATGAGTCTTTAAACTGAAATTCATTAAGCTGAACTGGTTTTCGTCATTGCTCTATAAACTCTAAAGTGCTATTAATTTTATAGCTCCATAGCTTGGAACCACTATCACAAAGGTATGCTTGCTAGCAGCGATTACGAAGGTTCCGTGACCCTGTGGGACGCATTTACTGGTACTCATACAAGACTCTTTCAAGTACGTTCAGTGTATAAACCGCTTAGAAACTTGTAATCAATGCTTATTTCACATTGTGACTGTTAGCAAATTATTTTATTCTATTTCGTGTCTAATGCACCATAGTAAACCGGTTTGCATACGTTCTGCCTGAAAGCTGCATATTATATAACAGTATATAGCAGTTTTCTTTTGGTTTAGGAACATGAAAAACGATGTTGGAGTGTTGATTTTAATACTGTGGATCCAAAGCTTATCGCCTCAGGGTCTGACGATGCTAAAGGTTTTTATGCCATTGATTCTCTCAATATATTTCAGTAGAATAGAGCTGACAAGAGCAGTTCTTCCTATGAAGTTGCTACCCGATTGTAAATACTGACAGAATCAAATTCCAAGAAGCAGTGCCAGAAACCAATGATCACTCTTCTAAGCCCATAATATTTTTACAATTAGATTGCAATATTCTATTCGTGAAGAAGTAGATGCGAAAAGGTATAATGCAAATATATCAAACAAACTTTAGTGGAAACAAGAAGAAATGTGCACTTAAAATATCCTTTCTAGACGTTTTGTTTTATGATATGGATGTACTTAGCGTTCTTGCTGTCATCATAAGGAACCTGCTTCCTTTCTCCGGTGCCCAGGTTTACCTGGTTTCTTTCAATTGATGATGTGCCTGATTCTTGGAAGAATTTTAAGAGGTTATCAACACCGTTTTCTTAAAACTACTTCATTGAACGTTTTCCCTCTCTTTAACAAACCTAATAAAACGAACTGTGTTTTGGTTTCCCTCGAAGATTGTTTTATTTATGCAAGAATCCCATTATGTTTTGGTTATTTTAACTCGACATAGCTAAAAAGCCAGGTAATTTGTTATATTGTTGTCCCATGGAAACTGTTTCACATTATTCTTTATAGTACTGCACTGTGATTTTCAATTATTTATTTTGAGTATTTTGCAGAAAATGCGTGATATTGTAATAGCTTGACGGTGCTCTTGAGTTTTTTGCGATTTAAGGTCAAAATTGTGAGGTAGCCGTCATTTCTCTTGCAGTTTTCTATGTTGCAAAGAAGTCATCTCCGATAGTAATTACCTCCGAATCTATTTTAGTAAAACTTTGGGCAACCAATATGGATCATTCCGTGTCAACTTTGGAAGCTAAGGCAAACGTTTGTTGTGTTAAGTTCAATCCAGAAAGTAGATATCATTTGGCTTTTGGATCTGCAGGTATTCTATTATCTATTTTTGTTTGCTTTTGCCACAAAGTCTATTTCATCTTTAAGTGATTTAGTAAAGGTAAAGATATTTTTTTGAATCCGCAAATTTTTCTTTTCAATGTTATCAGTACGTATTTGGTGAATCGATCATTCTTGAGGCCCAGATGTCTGAAATTGAGGGTGGACACATTTGAAAATGGTACAAATTCAATATCGTGTCGAAGCTGAAATCCGAATTCTTGATTATTCGATGTCTAGATATTACAAGGAGTTCAGGTGTGTGTGTGAACGTGAAAGTTGTTACTTCTACAACATATCGTATGTGGATTTGAAAGCATCTATATACAGATGGCTGTCGCCTTTTTCCAGACTTCAGCAAAGTGATAATCCAATATGTAATTCAGACACTTCTTTCGAATGATGCATGTTAGCATGTCATCAGGCTCGGGGTTCAGAACTCAGCAGACTCGAGGCTGGAATCTCAGAGAGAGCATGAAGACATGCCAGTGAAATCTTCTTGCCTCCACAGTGAATAGTTCTGCTAAGCTTCGTTCGCATTCTGAGTCTACAACTGACATTGCAATATTGAAGGAGCACCATCAATTAATGTTTCTTGTTAATTGTTATTCCTGTATCTGGTATACTGTGATGGCGAATTCTGTGTTTAGAAAGATTTGCACAATTATCACTTCCAGCTGCTTCTTATTGCTTTGAAGATCGCAAATAGTTTTAGTTATATGGCCTCTCCCTCTCGAAGGCTAGAGTCACGTCATCTGTTCTATTTTGGTTCACTGAAAAAATTAGTTTAAAATTGTTGCTCTTACTTTGAAATATACATCGTTTTCGGAATTGTTTAATTCAAAGCTTAAAGCCTGCTTGTGAGAAGCTACGGGTTCCAATGTGACTTTGTCGTGAAGTCTTTGGTTATGTTTGGAACAATTTATCATTTTAGTACTCCTTTTAGACTGATTCAATCAGCTCATCGTACTGATGAAAGTCCCAGTTATACTAACATATCTTTGCTGACGCAATTTACTTTTGCTTAACTGGTCCGCTACAAGAATATAGTTTTGTTTTTTTTATTGAGCGCATTCTTCTTACGATCCTTGAATTTTATGATCCTTTAACTTGCTCCTTGAGTTTTGCACTGTTTTTTTCAGATCATTGTGTTCATTATTATGACCTCCGAAATAGCAGGAAGCCTTTGGCAGTTTTCAAAGGACATCGAAAGGCTGTCTCATACGCAAAATTTGTCACACCAAACGAAGTAGTTTCTGCGTAAGTATGTTTTCTAAGCATTAACTTTTGTTCGAAAAAGCTTCATGTGTTACTCCTTTGGATTGGTTATTACAATGTTTGTTTACTTCATCAAACATGGTGTTTTTATGCGAAGTGTCCAATTTAAGTCCAGATAATAAGTACTTTTGTACAAAGAAAAGGAACGCTTAGATTAAACTATTGTTGAAGAAATGCAAAATATGTATCCTCTACTAAAAAACAAGAGGAATAATTTTGCTGGTTGTAAAGGAGAGCGGAAATTTGCCCTGTTTGAGAGAAAAGGAAAGATAAGACCAGTGTAAAAAGGATGGTAAAGATTTTATCTGTATGAAAAGTTATAGCAATTTTGCTAACAGAAAAGGTGATTAATGGTTTATACTGTGTGAGAAGATTGCAAAAGTTTTCTCTTATATATTTATATAATATAAATATAGAAAACTATCGAGATTATTCACAAGGATATTCGCAATAAATTTAATCCTAAGGCGGAAATGATTTTTTCCTCCAAGTTTAGGGTTAGGGTTTAAGTACTTCTGTTTTCCTCGTATCAGTTTTTTCAGTGTTCAAGTTATTGCATGCAATAATGGTACATGGCATTCAGGGTTTTATCAACTTTTTTCATATTAAACAGGTTGATCAATGGCAGCTGTGGACATGAATTCTAAAATGTTTAAAAAGGAAATCATTTACATAAGTTCAAATATTCAATAATATTTGTGTCCATAGCTTATAGGTTTAAGCTTTTAAAATGCTAATAGTCTAGACAGATGCAAGACCGATTCATATTCTCGCATGTTCATTATTTAAAATCAATTTGTTTTATTTTCTCTCAATTTTTGCATTTTCCTTCAGTTGCATATAACTAAGATCCTTCCATGAGCCATCGAATGAATTCCATATGACTGGATCTCTTAATCTTGTTGAATTCTGGCATTTCAACTCGTCGAAGTTCTTTTGTTTCCCTAGACTTTAACGATTTCTATTTTTCTCAAACATTTCAGAGACCAGGTTGACCGTGTTGTCATTTTTATCTTTTAGCATTAATATATTCAGTCTCTACTAGTACATATAAAACCTGAAATCCCATTTTTCACTCTTTAATGCCCTCTCTGGTGGTATTCTTTTGTCCAACTTGTTAATCGTCCTTGCCACAGATATATGTATTTTTTCAATTTCATTTCACGTGCTTAGGGAGCTGTTCCCTTACACCAGTACTGTCTACAGTACCGCTGTTTTTATTGTTTTAAAGTAAATTTCCTAATATAATTTCGTTGAAAGATAGCTCATTGTCCTGATCCTTTTTCTGTTGCACCAAAGACTTTGGATACTACCGTTGCTTGCTGATTCCAGTTTAACTTCTGATCAACTAGGATGCCAAGACATTTCTCATTACTTTAACGCACAATTTTAACACATTCCTCATCACATACAAGACATCGTGATAATGAAACAGTGAACTTTTGTTGATTTAAAATCATTACTTTAGTCTTTTCTGCGTCTCAGTTTTGCCTTTTCAAGTATTGTTTTCTTTGCAGATCGACGGACAGTCAGTTAAAATTGTGGGATATTTCAAAACAGCAGTGCCTAAAGACTTTCAAGGGTCACATGAATGAGAAAAATTTCGTAGGACTTGCAACTAATGGAGATTACATTGCTTGCGGTACGTTTTGAATGCTTTGGCAGTTTTGCTAATTTATTCTGCTTTGCCAGGACGGCCGTAGAATTGTTATTTCGATTGACCAAAATGATTTAGAAATTTTTCTGTAAAACATTTTGCTTTTCTTTTTTCTTAGCGTCCGTTTTAATTTCTAAAAACATTACTCCATTTTAATTTACATTTACCCCGAATTATTTGTTACGTTTATCATCAATTTTTGGTAAGTAGGGCATGTCTGAAAGTAGCTAAGTTAAAGCTTGTTAAAGGCTACTTTATGAGGGATAAGAACAACATAGAACATGCTTTGAATGAAAATGTATAAAAGCACATAGATAGGAATGCTTGTGAGAATTGGGCTGACCTTTGTTTGAGCATTTATGGTTGAAATAACAACATCACCACCGAAGTCGAAAGGCAATCAGGCGCTTCAATGTATACACCAAGGATTTTGCCTCACTCTTATCCAGACGATGTTGACGATTATATCGATTCAAAAATCTTTTCTGTAAATCATAAGCCTCGAAATGAGTTTATGATTTTTGGAGGCAATGAATTGGAGATGCATTGTTTCATTTGAAAAAACCGAATGATTGTGGATGTACCTAAAAGACTGGCTTTGATAGAAGCGCTATGTGGCATTTTAAATCCATTATTCTTGACATCATCATTGGAATTTTGCCACTTCTTGTACGTCTTTAACACACCATTCGCTCAACCAACACGACTTTTATCTATTCACCTATTTTCCATATATCTCTTAAACTGGGCCTATGACACATTTTGTTGTTTTTGGCCACGTTTCCAATCTTCATTTCTTCTGCAATAATTTTGGACCCCCAGAAACCGTCTCTACGTTGACCGACGTGTCTGTTATTTTTCAAAACTCTTTTGATCAGAAACTCATCCATTTGCAAAGCAAAATACCTGCTTGAATTGACCGTAAAATCTACCCTCCTTTGGTCATTTTTGTTACGTTTGAAACATCGTTGTTGCCCTTATTTCAGTGCAGCCGGTTGCTTCTTAGCTACACTTTACACTTAGCTGAAAACGTATTGAGTCAACTTCGAAATTTGTAAGACATTTTTTGCAATGTATTTTGAAATCATTTCTTGTTGCACAAGAATGACGATATTTCAATAAACTTTTTCGAAGGCTGTCAAGTTCACGAGCAATTGTTGTTGCCTCGTAGGAAGCGAAAATAATTCCCTCTGTGTATACTACAAAGGTGTTTCCAAACAACTGCTGTCATTCAAGTTCGACACCATTCGCAGTGTATTGGTAGGTATTTTTGCCTATTTATCTTCCTACAATTGACGATGCATGTGCTTCTTTTCTTTTTAATATTTTACCCTAGTTTTTATGGATTTTCAGAGACCTTCACATGTACTTCTTAACATGGTTGTTTCCTGAATTAGGTAATTGCACATCAGTTCAATTACCTATTCCTAGTTCTTCGGCAAACTTCTTTTGGTTAAATGTAAATTGTTGCGATTTATTGTGCATGCAGGAAAGGCATTAAACCGGTAAAAAAATCTTGCGAAAAGAATTGAAGGAAATAGGTCAATCTCATTCACTTTCTTGTTGAAGTTATTTCAACATTAAACTCGATGTTTGAGCGATTTTCAAAGTAGCTTTGGCTTGTAAAAATCTTGCACAGAAATGAGTCTCTACCAATAAATGTTGATAATCCAGCAATCTTGTAAAATTTGCAAAAAATGAGAACATCTATATGAAACTATGCGCCCCGTATATTTGAAGAATTTTTATTTCGCTTTTGTCGAAATATTGTCATTGAATACCCCTCAAATCGTTTCCTTTGCATACAGGAGCGTGATAAGAAAGAAGATGACGTCAATGAGTTCGTGTCTGCTGTGTGCTGGAAACCCGTAGGTTTTTTTGCTGCATTCGGTCTGATTCGTCCAATGACCTATCTGCTAATCTCTTCACATGAATTTATGCTCTACGATGATCTTTATTGAATCTTATTAATTCGTTGGGAATAAGTTTTTTTTCATCTCTTTGGTCTTGTATGAAGATGAAATAGTCGAAGTTAACCTTTATTAAGACTTAAAATTCTTCAATTAAGCCAGTGCGATTTTGTTAAAATAGTCAAGGTAAAAACTAAAGAAAAAAAAGCTCACGCTCGTTCCGCACTCGGTTCTAGACCTAAGAATATACCTGAAACTATGGAATGCATATCGCCTTTTGAAAGCTTCTTTACATACGGCAGAAGTTTCAAGTTAGGCAGATTGAATGTGGACTTCTTTTTTTCTCTCTATAATTTTTTGAATGCTTCACAGTTAGCCTTGCTTATGTTCTTCAAAGTGCTTCCTGGGCAACCCAGGCCACATGTTAATTCTCTATAAAGCCACTTGTTATTTGTAAGTTCCAAATTCTTAGCGTTCTTAATCTTCGCTTTACAACTTTTAGGATTCAAATATCGTTGTTGCTGCAAATAGCCAAGGATCAATCAAGGTCGGAAATCTTTCTTTATTACCTTAAAAGATCACTTTTTATTCTTTTTATCTAGAATCCTTCGAAATCTTTGATATTGCATGAAATTTTGAAATCATGAAATTTGATATTGATTTATCAAATAAGTGTCTTTTTTATTTATTATTTAGTTAATTATATTCACTCTTTTTTAGGTCTTGGAACTGGTTTGATATAATTGGAAATGCGGTAACTTCATTCGCCGTTTAAAATTTGAATTCGTTTTGTATATTTGTGTGTATCTGGCGTACCAGGGTTGATTTGTCTTTCTGTACTACTTCTGTGACGAGTAATTAATGTTCAGAGATGCCTGGTGTTGCATGCAGTGCTGGATGTAAGTCTCGATTTCATTTGAGCAAGACAGTGCCATGTTTGTTCTAATTTTTCGTTAAGAATGAAATGTTATATCAAGCTCCTACTCGGCTCGGTTATGCCGGGTCAAGGTAGCTATTAACACCCTGAGAGTCCCTATTCGACTTTTCCAAATACAGCAGTTCCCGCATCGGCTGCTGCATCCGCCGTCTCTGAGGCACTTTGTCTTTTGGAAATTTAATCTAAGTTCTTCGTGCTAATTTAATGTACTGCACACGTCCAATGAACAATTTCATTCAGTGACAATTATATTTTCATTAGTATTATTAAATTGGGACAGTTCTCTGGAATTGATTAATTACTAGCTTACATTTATTTGGTCGAGTATTGTCGTTTAATTTTTAAAATGATTGATTTTATAGTTATCTAAAAAAATTGTGTCCATTCCTTGTAAGAATTACTTTGAATTAAAAATTATCTTATGGTTAGCACTGAGTTTTTTCGTCGTCTCCTTTTTTTGGACGTAAATTGGTACAAGTGTCACATTTTTTATTACTTACCTCAAAGAAATTTGCAAGCCAATAAAATCGCAAATTTTCGGACAGAAATTTCCAATAAAAATTTTGTAGAATTACTTGAAACTTTCGAGCGAATAGTTTTGGCTGATACCAGCATAAATCATCGGCAATTTAATCTAACCATAAAGGTGCAGCAAGATAATTCGATAAAAATTAATACTAGCAACGATCACAACTAAGGAAAGATTAGGGAAACTCGGGGCATCACAGGGGGGTTTTTGGGGAATCCGGAAACCGTAGAACCTCCTGAAATTTTCCAAAAACCGTAAAAAAGTGCATTATTTTTTTAAACCGCTTAAAAATAATCTATTTCCAACTACGTTTTACTGCAATTCCACCTTGAACATCATCATAAATACGTTTAATGTGTAGATTGTTCTTTCATGCATGCAAGTTGTAGAGTTTAGGATGTTAAACCCAAAAAATATAATTAAAATTACCTACAACTCGAAAAATAGATTTGCGGTTGCCGTAAAAGCAACTTGTTGTTGAATTTTACTGTCCTTCCATATCTACCCTGGGTACCAAAGCCACAAAATCCAAGCAGAGGAGCGTCCAGATTTCTGCGCTCGAATTCATGTGACTTTGGTACCCAGGGTATTCCATATCGGGATAGTGCACCCAAGAGAAGTCGGTTGATTTAAAAATGGCTTTAAAAGAGCAAACATTTAGTAAACTAAAGCTTTTCGTCTGACACTCTTCAGAGTTTAAAACGTCAGAACATAGATCGAAAACTCTACGCTAGGAAATATATATACCCAGTTGTGGATCGAAATAGGCCAATCAGAAACACGAGCACATCACTGTTGAGGTTAACCAATCAGTGCCACTTGCCCATTGAGAATGTTACCAATGGAGTCCTAAGGTGAAAACGAACTCCTTATGTCTACACAGTAGCGTATGTAGATAGATTCCAAAACTGCTAGGTGGAACGACGATCGGGCTTTACCAATAATCCGAAACATGTCGCTATTATAGTTTTTTGCACAATCTGGGTTTTCCAGTAAATGCTGCCCGATAGCAGAATCGCAGGTATTAGTTGTACTTTAAAATCTGCAAGACCGAGGTGGCTGTTCTCTTCGGGGACGAGTTTTGTTTCTAAGACTAAGCGGAACATGTTGTTTTATTCCATCCTCCAATCTTTGGGTAGTGCGTCCTACGTAGCCAGAATCACACTGGCAGATATATACCCACAACTGGGTATATATTTTCCATCGTGTTCTTTCGGAACCTTATTCTGACGTTTTATGCTCTGAGGAGTGTCAGACGAAAAAGCTTTTAGTATGTCGTAAAATGTTTGTATTCTTCAAAGCCATTTTCAAATTCTGTACCGCAAAAAAATTGTTCACAATGTTCCTATCATGTTTTTCCGTAGTCTGTTTTCGCTGGTCAATTTCAGAAATGTAGCGGCAAAGTCGAAAATTATCAAAGAATGTGAGAAACGGACGCGTTTTAGACCATTGGCGTGTATATAAACGTTTTAGATTCAGAATATTAGTTTTAGTTTTCTAAATTTCATCTTGTAGAAAAGCGCGCTCAATGGTTGTGTCTAACACCAGACCTAGAAATACGAGCGGTGATAAATTTAGGTGCAACCCGATTAGTCAAACACAAACTGAGAAAGGATAAAGAGAACCTGGCCGACCTCAGCTTACTTCTAAGCTTAACCAATGCGTTGAGATCCTCAATCTCATCTTTTTTGTACCTCTGCTTGAAATATGCAAACAATCTTTTGGTGGCACAAAACTTGAAATTGTGCATAAAGCTATAATGGCGACATGTTTCGGATTTTTAGTAAAGCCCGATCGTCGTTCCACCTAGCAGTTTTGGAATCTATCTACATAAGCACGAAAAAACCGCTACTGTGTAGATAAGAGGAGTTCGTTTTCACCTTCAACCTCAACAGTCATGTGCTCGTGTTTCTGATTGGCCTATTTCGATCCACAACTGGGTATATATATTTCCTAACGTCGAGTTTTCGGTCTATGTTCTGACGTTTTACGAACTGTCAGACGAAAAGATTTAGTTTACTAAATGTTTGTTTTTTTCAAAGCCATTTTCAAGTTTTGTACCACCAAAAGATTGTCTGTTGATTTACCAAATTCACCGTGTTGGATTGGCTTGTGGACATTCTAATCCCCCATCATCCTCTCCTTCGTGACTTTTTTGATCAGACTCGTCTTCATTTACGTCTGTGTCGCTCGCTTTTTCAAATTGTACAGTAAAAACCCGCTTATAAGAACCTTGATTTTAAGAGTCTGTTAGGCCAAAGTTTCAAATTTAAGCCTCCTCCCCATAATGACCTTTTCAGGCTAAAATTTAAAGTTAGGTTCTTACCAGCAAAATTGCTGTAAAAGTTTCTAGATGGAACTGTTGAATAAAGTTTCATTATCTGCTTATATATAAAATTAACTTGGCAAAACAATTTTTCTTTGAAGCCAAAGTACAACACAGTGTCTATTGTTTCCATCATTCCAATAAATTGATCCATCTTACAGTAAGCCTTGTCTTTTAAGTGAGTTCGTTTGAGTATATATTTGATTTGTTAAGTCTGTTCTGTCTTTAGGTACAATTTTATTGGATGATATGAAAATTAACATTTTGCTACATAAATGTAAGAACCTATTTCAAGAACTTTGGTAGACTAACGGTGGCTTTTTTGCCAGTGCAAAAATCAATATCGATCTGATCAGCCCAACTACCCACCAAAGCTTTTTGAACGGATTTCGAGAAATTTGAAAATCCACTTCTGGGAAAACTGGGGTGGACATGTCCACCCCAGTCCACCCCGTGGCGACGCCACTGTTAATTTCAAGTACGATTCATATAAGAACCTGTTTAGGCTAATTGAAAAAACCAGTTTCTTTTACGCGGGTTTTTACTGTATCCTCGTCACCTTTCTTTATGTACGAGAAACATGCAAATTCGTCAAGACCATGATCCAAAAACCGCACATTTTTGCAATACAGACCGGAAAACTGACCCAAATAACGTCAAAAACTTTTCACTGAAGCAATATTCAACACCGCAAAACCTGTACAGATTTTGATGCAGAAACCGAAAACCGAGCCGAAATACGGGCCGAAACCGCGTAACCGTGAAACCCAAACATGACAAAGCTGGAAGCATATTCTCCCTTATTCTCCCAACATGTTTGCAAGAATTGAAATGCAAAATTTCCAGCAGTTATAGATATAATACAAATTGCGACAATTCTTGAACCGCACCGCATGAAAAAAGATACAAACGAAGGAACTTCTAAAAGCTTTCATATTTTTATAACCCAATATTGAAAGGTCATAACATTAGTGAAATTTCGAGACAATTGCTGCACAACACCTAGGTATTATCTTTGCGTTTTCTGTTGCCTAATAATGTTAAACTTTCATACGAAGCTAATTCAGGACAAAGCTGTATATTTCGGACAATATTGGACATAATTTTATCTGAAAATTTGATTATGCGATATATTTCGATTATGGTGTAATACTTTTGACCTCTGAAAATTTGATTGCTCCTTCGTAGCAGTTGAAAGCTCGCCTTCGAAGAGTGCATAAACAGCGTAGTAAAGTCGTAGATCAAGGAAGTAAAATGTAATAAAAATCAGGAAGATTGCCATCAATCTTAGTTGTTATTTTGAAGAATGACGAAATAACGGATACTGGATGGAGAATCTCCCTTTGTTTTGAAAGGGATCAGGGTGTAAACAGGCAGGAGAGTTACCAACAAGAATGACATTTTTTAGTCGGCCTAAGTGACATAAAACCTGAAAGCTCACTGATCGCTTTCTGGAAGCAGAATTTTAGCAACTGTGCAAGAGATCAGAAGAGATGGGAACTAGCGTAAGTAATGTTGTAAAACTCTTCATGTTTATGCAATTTCTGTTGCATTTTCCCGAACCTCTTCGGTACTGATCCAATGCGTGATGTTAAGGGGTTCTTTCTATGCGGTTTTTTGTCTTCGTTTAATTAAACGAAAGTTTTAATTAAAACAGTCAAGGTTAAATGTATTGTTAAAATCTTAAAAATCATGAAAATACATAAAACAGGTGTATTTTGAACCACTTTCGTCCGGTCAGAGGTAGAAGCCTGTCACGGCAAATATTAAGAGCAATTATTTTTGCGTCTAGTGATATTTCGCATTCCACAAGAAATGTCACGAAAAAATTCAAAGAATTCAACCGAGCATTGCCATTTGCTCCCTTCGGTTCGATGACATCTGTCGATCAAATTTTATTCACAAATAACTTCTTTTTTGTCTGTAATTTTGATTACTGAATTGCCAAATTTTCACAGGAAATTCTGAATGACTTAGCAGGTTACCTGCTTGTGAAGCATCATTACAAAGGTGAGTCAAATTACAAATACCTCGACGTAGGCGTGGACATGTATACAAAAGTATCAAATATAGGTTTATTCTAACCGGAGTCACAAAATCGCCAACAAGGAGCTTAGAATTTTTGTAAAAATCTTAATTCCCACTCTTTTTCATAAAAACAATTTTATTAGAAGCCTCAAAATTGGTCAAAAGTTAAGAATTATTAAGAACAAGCTGAGAGTGAGCTACTATGAAATAGCGTTTCATCTCATTCACTTTGTTGTCATATCAGGCCTGAACACCTCCCTAGAGCGAAAAATCTAGCAATCGCATTGCTTACCCCCTATTAATTTAAGAACAAATTAAGAACAACCCAGCCTCAGATTTTGGAAAAATTAGAACAATCACCATGAACCTAAATTTACTGGTTCTTATTAAAAAAAAGGTGTAAGAAACATATTCAAATAAAATGTTCTTAAAATTTTATGCTTAATCCACCTTTTAAGTTATAGTTTATTACAAAAGTTTTTGTTTATTGACTTTTTATTTCATCAGCTTGTTGAGATTTTCATTCAAGCAGCTTGTTTCAAGTTCTGCTTGATATTTAACCTTATTTCTGCCTAGGGATAAAAAAGCTGATCCCCTCCAGAAAAAGATACTGGTGAGTCTTTCAATAATGTTATCAATAATACACTTTTCAATAATATTATATACATTGTTCAGTTCTTTTGCCTACTCTAAAAGCCACCTTTGAAATATCCATGCTTCAGTTATTCAATATTTTCATTACAGGTGTGTTTTTGATGAAAGTTCTAAACAGCTCCAGCTCTTTAAATCATCAAAAGATGCCTTTGTCAAGATGCCATCAGGGTAAGGATTCTTTCAAATTTCAAATGCCAGCACTGAAAGATATTCAGGAAAGCGTATATTTAGACCACTTATATATTGATGGTTGTTGCTGTATCTGTTGATCTATTTCTTTCCTCTGATTATTTAGTGGTTAAACATAGTGAGTCATGATAAAATGGATTGAGTATACCCAAAGTGCCAAAATCTGCTAAGTCATGATTTTCATAACTGTGATGCTATTGGCTGACCTTAAACTGATCACATGAACTCACCTCCTACTGATTAACAAAACAGTTTTGATCAATATGAAGTTGTCAGCAATGGATGCCAATATTACATGAAACAACAACGATCACCCCAAAACCAAAGTGCCCTTTAGAGAGAAAGCCTATTTACCATGACTCAATGCCTTTTATTTAGATGCCTTATCTATGATTGCTGAGGGAGTCTGATAATAGAGCTATTTGCTCTCTGCAATTAGCATAGTGACAGTGAATGAAAAAGACATCATGCTGGTGGCTAATTATATTGTTTAAGCTGTTGAATTGTACCATTCTGCAATATTCTTATTTCTGTCATTTTTAGCCTTTAGCCATTTAATCTGACAAAGAATAAAGGAAATTCCTCTTTGTGATGGAAATATCATTTGTGCTTTTCCAAATTCAGCATCAAATGAATACTTACCCTTCACAAATTAGCACTAAGATACTGATCTGTTACTGAAATGAAACACGTTCATGCTAAAAGATAGCAAAAGATATGATAATATTGAAATTTACTCATTCTTCCAAAACAAGCAGAAGTTGACAGTGAAGCAATAAACCACATTCAAACGCTTGACATTTTTTAATGCTTCACTTTTTGCTGTAAGTCTCATATTTTGCCTGTTTCTTTTGGCCAAGCTTTAACTTTTATCCTTTATCAAAATTTACTTTCATTGCCTTTGAAGGTACTACATCAGCTTTCCAATTTCAAAATCGCTGCTTCACCTTCTGTTTGCTTACCTTTTCAATTCTTTGTTTTCTGCTTCAATTGAATCAAATTGCTTTCCTTTTGTAGAATTCTTGATTTGCATGGTGCTCACTTTTATTATGAAAATGCAGAATTATTCAACTTTGTCATAAAGTAAGTGATTGTGATTATAGCTGGAAATGCAGCTTCTAAAGTAATTGCCATCATTCTATATAGCATGAAAGATATTCTTCCTTAAAAGTATCGAAAGTAACACTTGAACCTTTATTGTTGCCCACTTAAAGTATTATTTTGTTGTTATATCTTCAAACAAAGTTATACTTTTGTAGACATTATCTACTTTTATGCTCGATAGTGAACAAGCAAGTGAAATATGCAATTGGTGAAAATTTCCAAGTCAATTTGCAGGGAATCAATAACCCTGTTAGAAGCTTTGATTTCAGCCTTCTGATAAACCTGGTCAGTGCGTGGCCTCTGTACCCATCATTTTGTTTAAAATTAATGGAATATTTTCAGTACAAACAGTGACATTTTCTTTGAATTTTATCACAGCATATCCGGAAAAGAGCACCATTTTAAAGCTGACAATCATGATGTAATGATGGACTGGTTGCGAGGATTAAAGGTAGGTTCAAATTTAACTTATTTCTATCTATGAAGACCCTGGACTGCAGACTTTTGCTGAGAAATTTTCAGAACAAATGTTGATGTAGATTAGAATGGAACGATTTGGAGGACCCAGAGGGAATGTAATTGATCATTGCCAAGTGTAGAAGATCACTGATATAGACAGCAATAATGTAGGGATGTAAAAATGATTGAAGAGGAGTTTCTTTTAGTGACAGGATATGCAGAAGGTGAATGAAGAGTTGGTGGAAAAGTTAGTGGATTTACATATTGACATGAAAAAACTGCACCAAACATTGAATCAAAGGTTGTTTCTTATGTCACGAACTGTATGATCAGGCGATATTGTTGGGGCTCCTCTTGAGCAGTCAGTCAAGATGTTTCGTCAGAAGCATACCTATTGAATCAGATTATTGATGGTCAAAATTTGCTCATAGTTTCTTAAAATTTATCTGAAAAGAGGAGGTGCTCTTTCCTCGATTAGCTTAGCCCCTCGTTAAGAATTCCCCTTCATACAAATCCTCTGGTGTCATTTATCTTTATCCCTTTATGTGTGTTATTGTCTTATTAATTTATAGGTAGTTATTTATTATTGTAAGTTTTTAGTTTAGAGAGTGTTTGTATATAGTGGAATTTAAAAATGAACTGAACTGAACTGAACTGAACTGAACAAATATAGAAATGCTTGGGTCGAGTTATTTTATAAATACTTATGAAGTACACAGTTCTTGGAAAACAGCGTGCATACATCTTTTATATTTACAGTAGAAGGTAATTTGTTAGGTGCTCTTTATGCAGATTGAACAAATAAGTACAAAGGACCTAGTGGCTTCAATATAGCAAATGTGCAGACTCTGTTGACAAAATTGAAAATAGGAGAAAAAATAGAGTCTGCGAAGCCGAGCTGATTTTCTTGTTCACAGGTTCCTCAAAATCAAGGAACCGAATTTGATTGGTTAGGGGAATTTCAATTGCTTTTTCAGTTTTCAAAGTGGCGCCTTCGAGCAGAAGTATAAATTAATGGTATCAGGATAATAGAATAGGTCTGTTTGTTCTTTTGAACAACTGAAATTACAGAAAAACATTGCACGCTAATGGATTTGTTGTTCTAGTGCTTAGAATAAAATGTTGATGTCAGCGAACAAGAAAAGCGACACTGTTGCCCAGACTCTACTTCCGCTTCTCTTTTAAATTTCCGAGTCTGCACGCAGGCAAGTTCAGTAAGGTTGCAGTTTTCTGGAATTAGCAGCTCAAGATCAGTAGGGTACAGAAAATTAATTCTACTTATCACAAAAAACGGCATATATATCGAAGTTAATTTTTGAGTTAGGACTGAACAGGACTGGGCCTACTATAAAGCAACTTGGTCCAGGGCCGTAAATCTGTCTTGTCTATTGGGGGAGGGGGGGGGGGTCAGCAGAGCAAATGAATATAAAGTGTGCAGTGGGTCATGGCACCACCAAGCAATTTACGGTATGTGTTCTGGAAACAGCTTGAGCGGCAAACGACTTAAAAAACAAAAAGAAAGATTATTAGATTTAGTAAGGTTTTTCAGCTCTATAGAAGATATTTACAGATATTCCTTAGCACGTTGACTTTTTTATAATTGAGTTGATAACATTTTTCAGAGACAGCTTGAGGAAATTGAACCTGAGGGGGTTGAAAATCGCGCTTAGTGATGTAGGAGGACCCACCATGGTTGGGGCCGACGCGAGAGAAAGTTTCTCAGAAGAACACTCATTATTGTTCTGGGTGAAATTGGGAAGGGGAAGAGTCATGCTTAAACTCTAGTGATAGACGTCGGGGAAAGAAAGAGAAGGTGTTTTCTATTCGAGAGCAAGCGATTTTTTCCTGAAATCATATCGGATTAAAAAAAATAAGGATGTATCTAAGAACATATTAGGGCTCAAAACGAAACTTTTCTTAAAAAAATAGAGGCTGAGCAAAAATTATTGCATTCTAATAATAAAAAGTGTAGTCATTGCTTCTCTCACGCAAATTAATTTTACTTCTTTCCCTTTTTGTCTTTTGGCTTTGTTCCTAGCTACAGTTGAAAGCAAAACTCAGAATTTAATTTGTTATGTCTATGCTATTATCATGCCACTAAATGTGCATTAAAATTAAGGAGCTATTATGGAGGTCTTGGTACCGCAATTTGACTAATGGTACCGCACTAGAGGTTCAAAAATTCGGAACTTTAGGACCTAGGCTTTGAGTTAGGATTTTTATAAAAAGGCGTGTAATGAAAATATATGTAATGTGGGTTTGTGAAAATATGTGTAAACGATTCTTTTCGTACATGTTTTTTAGATTTATTCAAGGGGTGATATTTGGGGCTAATCCCCCACATGGGCATCGTCACTGACTCGATACCACTCTGCAAACATAAATATCTGCCATCAACAATAGTCAACTTGCGCTTGACACCATGACATAGAGTGGCTGAGGTTTGTTGCAAGAACACGTAAAAACTTAGTTTAGTTCTAACCCAGTTATCAGGGATTCCTTTCTTTTAAAGAAAATGACAATAATTTCTCAAAAAAGTCGTTTTGCTAAAGATTTTTGGGGGGTCTAGTCCCCCCTTCCCCCCCCCCCGGGATTTACGGCCCTGACTTGGTCCTTTGTTACAAAATTTACATAGGAGACAACCCGCCATCGTCAAACCAGAACGATGCCAGATCAATTGCTTCTGTTATATTATGTTATTTTCTTTTTCTCCATTTATTTCAACTATAAAAAATAAGATACAAGCACAGCTTCTAATAAGGGCCTCCACTAGACCAACTTAAAACAATCGCCAGAAGATTTTGAGATAAATTTCTCATCTCAATTAACACATATCCTTTTGATGACACAGCTATGATACCGCAAGCCTCGTTTCAAAATTAATTTTTAACTTTCAACAGTGTTATGAAAGAAACAGAAACCCTTGATGGGTTAGAGTTTTCGAATTTTTCTTCATAGGTCCCTGTCGCGTGTCTTATCAAAACAGTTGCTCAATAAAATTTTGCCCTACATTAGATCGAATAATAGATAACTATTTAGTCTTGTATGAATGAATTCGCAAACAGGCTGACTGGATTCATTCGCTGTGGCAACACTCCCATTGTTGACGATCAGCTGTTTTTTAGTGTTTATCCTAATTCTTCTCACAGTAGTCTGTGCTGAGTGACGTTTATACTCTTTTACAATAACGTAGCTCTCAGCAGTCCAGGAAAATCGTTTATTATTTTATTTGCCAGTATCAAATATAAATGCTTCTTTTGTACGCATACTTCACTTATTAAGCCTGTTCTAGCATTCCTTGCATTCCTTGCTAAAAACCTTTTTAGGAAAAGGTCTATCCAGATAAAGATATACAAACGACGTTACTAGAAAAACGCACAAAATCGTTGGATTTCAATACAATCGATGATGACGAGGTTCGTATCACTTTTAACTGAAAAGTAATCACGTTTTTATTCATGGTAAAGGACTAGAATTTATTCACTACAAAATTGTTATATGTTTTTCCGTTGATTTTGCAGTTGTCAAAACTGCTGAAAGAGAATAGGGGTAATTCTATGAGTTTTCATTTGTTGAGTTCTGTTGATCCTTGTTAAAGGCTTTATCTGTATCTTCATCAAAGAAGCTTGCCAAATATTTGATGCATCTATAGTGTGCTATGAGTTAACCATTCACGTTCCCTTTTTTTATAAAAATTTTTAATGTTTCACCTTTGTGCTGTAATTCAGTTGTTTATATTCATTTATTGAGATTTATCATATCGCCGTAGGCCCTTTTCCAAAAACCTGTGCAGTTAAGCATGTCTTTGAGTGACTTGAACGAGTCTCCAAGACGCCGTAAGTGTATATCCGTTAATTATTTATCTAATTGTATTTCTTGATTTTTATGCAATACTGCTTGTGCTCTTTTTCGATTTATTCGGCTATCTAGAAAGTGTGCAGTTTATAATTCTCACATATTTATTGCATGAATATTATCAGTGATATTCTGATTAGTTGGATTTAAATGAAAAATCAATTGTTAAGTGATGTCAGCTTACAGAGATTGTGACTTTGATAAAGATGCAATATTCGTTAGGAAGTGAAATGCTGAGATTGATGTTTTGATTCAGGTCATCGCCGAAAGCGTCGTGTCTTTCTACCCTGGAGTTTTCGATGGTCCAGTAACAGCTCTTCCAACGTGAGAGATAAGGAAGATGTCGACATTTCTGCAAATGAAAATAAAATTCCGAATTCACAGTCATCAGGAGACTTTCCCTCAAAGTATGTCAAATTTTCATATATATACTCTTTTCAACGTGCTCCGACTATTAAAGGAAGATAATTCTGATTATTCTCAAATCGTGTTTTTATGATACCTTCCAAAAAGTAGTTGCTGATGATAGCAGCACTCGTGCACGCTTGCTTGTGTTGTTGCCGTTTGCATTCAACCCTTGTGATTACATAAATTACAAGAATCGTATTACTTTGTTGCAAATACCTTACGATAGATGTACTTACTAGAGATGACTATCTGTGACATTATTTTTTTCAGAATATAGTATTGTATTGCTAGTTTAAGAATATAGGTTATACCAAGAAACTCAGAATTTGTGATTTTCAATTCTAATGCTCGAACTTGATCAGGTATTATTCACATGTGCTTTTGATTTTTGCTAAAACTGTTGCTAATCACGGTGCTTTATTCAGCAGCTTTTCCGTTCCGTCAGCTCGTGACTCAAGTGCTTCAACCAAAAAGGTAAGCAGTAGACTTTGATTAAAAGCTTTTTTTGTACTTAGCCTGTAATTAATTTTCTTTTAGTTCTGAATGAAAATAGGGTCCCTACACGAGAGGGCTTGACTGTCATTCCCAATAATTCAGACAAGCTTGCCGATGCTCATTTTAAGCGATCCGCTTGCATGGTAAATAATTTTTGGTATGATAACTGTATGTCTTGGTTTCTTTGAACAAAGTCAATAGAATGGTCTGGAAACCTATTGTCTTAACTTTTTGTTCACAATTTCACAAGTCACGTGGTCCTCCCTTCTATATTGACTTTGGTTTGAACGAACTTTCTTTCGTTTCACAGCAAAAATGCTGACTTTTATGTTGTGATTCTTTTGTTCTCTCTCTCTTTCTCTCTTTCTCTCTTTCTCTCTTTCTCTCTCTCTCTTTCTCTCTCTCTCTTTCTCTCTCTCTTTCTCTCTCTCTTTGGTGCCATGTCATGAGACTTTTGCGATCATGCTTTGCCACAGTTCTCTGTTCTTAGTCATGTGTATTAAATCCGTCTCCTTGATTGTTATACCATTTGTATGGATCCATCCAGCTAGGCTATTCATCCACAGTATTCTCTGCCTTCCTCTGCTTCTCTTCCCCTCTATCTTTCCAGTTAGCTCAAGTCCCTCTTTCCGAAGCACATGCCCCAAGACACGCATCTGTCTCATTCTGATGTCGTTAATAAGCCTTCTATTTACACCGGCTCTTGCAAGAACTTCTTCGTTGCTCACCTTGTCTGTCCAAGGTATTCTCATCATCTTCCTTAAGAACCACATCTCATAGCTTTCGAGGCTTCAAATCTGCTGTTAATGTCCAAGTCTCAGTCCCATAGCACAGGACAGGATAGACATAACAGTTTAGCACACGAAATCTCGTTGACATACTCACCTTGCAGTGTCTCAAAATGTTATGAAATTTTTGAAAAGCAAATTTTACTAAAGCTACCCTTCGTTTGATCTCTGTACCCATCTAGCATCTTCGGTTATTACACTGCCTAGATAGCTAAAAGACGAGACTTGTTTAATTTTCTGGTTCATTACTCTCAGCGTGAACACGGGACGTTCCCTTCTCTTTGAAACGACTAAACATTCTGTTTTTTTACAGTTTTTAGTCAAACCTTTATTCTCACTCTTTTTTACGACAACATCAAGAAGCTTTTGTAGATCACTGGCAGATTCGGCTAACAAAACTGTGTCATCTGTATACCTTATGTTAGTGATATTGCTTCCACCTACCCTCAGACCCTTCTCGTTATTTATCTATCTCAAGATCTTTTCAGCGTAAAAGTTGAAAAGATTTGGCGACATCACATATCCTTGTCTAACTCCTGTCGCAATATCTGTGTAGTTACTACATTCACCATCGACTCTAATGCAAGCAGATTGATTCCAGTAGAGATTCTGCAGCAATTGAAGATCTTTTCCATGCATATCCAACTTTTGGAGTTCCTCAAACATGTCACCATGACGAACTTTATCAAACGCCTTGCTGTAGTCAATGAAACAGATGAACACATCTCTTTGCATTTCCAAAGCTCTTTCTGTTATAATCCTCAGCACAAAAAACACATTCCTAGTTCCCTAGTCTTTCCCAAAACCGAACTGCTCTATATTCCAATCTTTGGTGAGATTCTGTTTCTAGCTCTCATGAGGAGGATTCTCAAAATGATCTTTGTGATGTGACTCATGAGACTAATGGTACGGTATTGTTCACATTCCACCGCACCTGACTTTTTCGGAAGAGCTATGAAACAGATTTTCTTAAGTCATCGGGAAATTTTCAATCATCATACATTTTATTGACTACATTCGTCGATATTTCTATTCCGTACTCTTCTCATGCATTTACCATTTCGACAACTACTCCATCTGGCCCTGCCGCTTTGTTCTTTTTCATCTGTTTAATCGCAGCATGAACTTCTGATTTTAGATTCTTGGGTCCCTCAATTGGATCTTTAATCTTTGGTATGGCTTTTCACATCGTGAAATAACTCTCCAATATATTCCTTCCACTGAGCTAGAGTATCGTTCTTTTAAACCTGTATTTGATTCTTTTGTTAAGTATTCCTAAATTCTCCCCCACACTTTCATTAAATTTTTTATGTGTTGTATACAATATCAACACATATCAATAAACATCTAAACAGCTTCCTCGTGCTGTTCACAAAGCCTCTTTTGCGGTATAAAACTTTTATCATGAAAATACTGGAAATAGAATTGTTTACCGCATTCTGAAGAGTGTCAAAGTTAGAAACGCGGTCTTTCTGTTAGGCTTCTTTTGTTGCGTATTTTTTAAGTATTTTCACACCTTAAAATGCAATCAATTTGAGTTGCTTTCTTATTTTCATTAAACTGATGGAAACTGCGACACCCTCAGTTGAATTCAGTTTGAACAATGAAATGTAGCAACAAAAGGATGGTGTCGCTATTGGTAGCACTTTGGGACCTGCCTTGGTCAATATCTTTGTTGGCTTTCATGAAAAGCAGTTGTTCGACTACAACAAAAAACAAGGTGTTTTAAGTCTGGTTTCCAGACATCTTTCATGCCTCGCCGACGAGAGAAAGTTTTATGAAAATACTCCCACAAGCAATGGCGAAGCCAGGTCTGTTGGGACGGTCAGGCTCAGATACGAATATGCCACGCCCTTTTGAACACGCCCAAATGAATGAATTTGAAATGTGAGATGGTGATGCCGGATTGGTGGATGTTGAATTGTGTGAATGCAGCGCAGTGGAGAAAAAATGGGATGATGGAAGTGGGGGAGGGAAGCTAGTTTGTCCGATGTATTGGCAGTTTTTGTTTCCGTTATGTAGACAGCGTTTGCATTGTAATGCGTATATGATGTTGGTGGAGTTGCAGTCCAGTCGTTGTTTTATGTCCTAGTATTGCTTTGTTCCTGTATATCTTTCATAACAACACTCATCGCAAGATTCACAGAATCTGGCGGACAGCCTATCCTGCGTTTCTTCCTTCTTACACATTTCGAATGAGCCTGACCAAATTCATGTTTTCCTCTAGGTATTATTTCTGCACAACACAAAACATATATCCCTAGCCAATGAAATAAGGCGCCTGATTGTTCTCAAGACAGTGACAAAAATGATTATCCTCGAACTTTATTGTTTCCTTAACAATTAGTAAGGCAATTCCGAAATAGCCTGACCAAAACACAAAATGTCAGAAACAATAAGTCCATGTGGAACTTCTGACCAATCACCTAGCTTCATTTAGTGAAAATTTTGACATTAGTCAGGCGAATTTCTGAGAGTTTGACCTTGGCCATAATCATAATCAAAAGTGAACCACTGCTCCGTAAATGAAAGCGCTCCACCGCAGGATAGCGAATATCAGGAGATCATATAGAGGGATGCGAAGAACGAATATTTTTCGCTCTTTGAGTTACTTTTTTAATTTATCGGCGATTTTATGTGAACACCATGCCCACTCTTTAGGCACGGTCTGTTGTCAAAAGGTTCCCTAGAAAGCCTGGATTAAGAGTGTTACCGATGCGTCGACCAGGTTAGAGTTATATGGAAACCAGGCTCATTTCTTTTAATTCTTTATACACAAGATCCCTTCAGCTTACAACTAAATTCCAAATAAGAAAATAAATTCCATGGTTACATAAATATAATCTATATACAGTTAAAGCCCAGTTATGTACAGTAATCTATCTTATAGCAGCTGCTCTTCCAGGGAGTCATGTTTTATGTTATGTTCAGCTCGTATAATAACTTTTCAACTGCTTTTTGGATTTACTAAGTGTAGAGAGCTCTCTGATATTGGTGGAAATATCGTGCCTGAATCATTAAGTTGCAGTGGTTTTAAAATTTTAACTTCATTTGTCCTCCGTGGATGGCCAATAATCATGTATTCAGTTTTTTCGGGTTTGCACTTAGTTTGTTTATCCGCATCCATTCCGAGATTTTTCTTAATTCTTTCTGAGATGTTTCTTAAGGCTGAAGAGAATCATCGGTGATGCATCGGTGACGTGTCATAAAAGCTATATGGAGACCAGGCTTTAATACAATATGTGGACGACATTTTTCTAAAATGCCTTACTAGCCTACACCCAGCCCTCAAGTTTGGGTTTAAATGGAAGAAAACAATTCCTTGCCATTTCTGGACGTTTGGGTTGAAAAATCTGACACTGAATTTCTCACTAGTGTATATCGCAAGCCAACGTTTACCGGTCAGTACATACGCTGGAATACCTTTTGCCCTAAATAACGCAAAGTCAACGTCATCAAATCTTTAGTACCCAGGGCATTTATGATCAACTCGAAATCCCAACACCACGGAAAACTGGAAAAACGATTTTTCTGGACAACGGCTATCCTGAAGATGCTATTTTTTCTTACACTAGGGAAAAGATCGCAAGTTTTTTCGGCAGTATATCAGTGGATTGGTAACATCTCCTCGCAGTTCGAAAGTCAGATTAAATAATCACAAATCATCAGACATCACACAATGTTTCTTTGCTGTCAATACTCGTTTTTATTTACAGCACTAGGAGAGCCCTTCCATCGTCTATCCATTTTAAAGGATTGCGTTCCCACCACCCAAAAGAGTTCTGTTTATGAATTTTCGTGCCACTGTGATTCCGGCTACGTAGGACGCAGAACCCAAATCTTGGGGGGATAGGATAAAAAACATGTTCCTTCCATCATAAGAAACAAAACTGTTTCTCAAAGAGAACAGCCTCCTCGACCTTGTAGGTCTTTCAACAGCGTTAAAACAAGTGACTCTGTAATCAGACAACATCTTTTAGACAACCCAGATTGTACCTTAGTCTATAATGAGGACATGTTTCAGATGATTGGCAGAGCCTGGTCGTTCATCTAGCAGCTTTGGAATCGATCAACACACAAAAGGAAAAGCAGCTATTGTGTTGACAGAAGGAGTTTTCTCTATTGGACTTCAGTGATGATTTTTCTATAGGAACACCGTATTGATTGGATAAATATACCGGTCATGTGCTTGCGTTTTTCTGATTGGCCTTTTTCGATCCACAACTGGATCAAATTTTATCCCATTTTTTTCGGACCCTTGTTCTGACGTTTTTTCCTCTGAGGAGTGTCAGACAAAAAAGCTTTACACATGCTGTAAAATTTTTGCTTTTTCAAAGCCATTTTACTATTTTTACTTAGTTAAAAAACAATCGTTAAAAAATATATGAAACTCGAAAGGTCCAGCTTGTAAAGTAAGCCTACTACTAAGGTCATTATTAATGGGTATGCAAACCTCATCCTCAAAATGAACCAGCATCAGCAGCTCTTAATTTACTAAAAAATAAAATTGTTTAGCGCACTCTGGACAAGAACACTGGGAACGGTTACGAACACTGGGATTAGGCTGTGGAGCGTTTTCAATGATGGGAAGAGTGCTGCCTTTTTGTTACGTTTCTTTTGTTACGTATTTTTTTATTTTACGTGCGTCACACTTTGAAATTAAATTGATATGAATTACTGTTTTTGTTCTTTATTAACCAATCTCGTGTTTCGCTCTTTCTACAATAATTTGGCAGTCGGCTGTTTGAAATAGATGGATAAGAATGTATGCAGTTCTTTGTAGGCCAGTCATTTTACCTGTTGACTCTAATTTCAGTGGAAATGCAAATCATGTGCAGCCTTGTCCTCAAATAATGAATATCTTGGCGACGAAGTTGAAAAGTTGACAGAGAGAATTCGGGCTTTAGAAGAAACTGCTGCAAAGAGCGAAATGTAATTTTTTCTTATTTTGTAGCATTTATATCATGAATTGATTATCTAATTATTTTCTAGTTTTTTGTTGCAGATTGACAATATTGCAAATTTTGATAATGCAGCAATTTTTTTATTTTTCGTTTCATTTTCAATTTTTTAGGCATGGTAACCCCTCAGTTAGAGATAAACTGATTTACGGGGGATCATGCATTTAAATACCATTTAAGTAAAAATAAATATAATAAATACAATATAATACAGTAAGGTTAAAAGAATTGAGATTGAAAAATAAACATTTATAAAAAGCATTGGAGAAGCCTAGATTCAATCTATAAAATCAACTCTGTTCCAACGCATTTCGCTGACCCTTTTAAGATCTGATTGGTTTAACTAGACATGTGACCTTTTGCTACGTACCCAATCAGCAGTTGTCTTAAGGCTAATCCTTATGTTATCTCGATCATAAATGCGCTGCAAAGCCTATTGTTAGCTCTCAACGGTTGACTGGCGTGACAAAATGCCTTTATTTGTAAATAAACATAAATCGGCAAAAAACATTGTTACAGTTATACATCGACATTGAGTCATGTAAGAGCATATTATGATAAGCTATAACTTATTGATATCATGATTGCAGTCTTATACAAACATTGAAGATTGAAAATCTTGCCTTAAAAAAGGATCTTGTTATTGTCACCCAAGAAATTGTCACTCAAGGTATGCATTTCTTTTGTTTATTTTCAATTTTAGTTCGATGCTTCAGCATTCCGATTGAATATTTAATTGTTAATACATAATAAAATAGCTGCTATAACATAATAAAATGATTGAAGTTCTTTTTTGTACAAACCATCAAGTTGTTAAAATAATTTATATCGTACCCCTGTTTTGTTTATTTTGCTTTTCTGTTCACTTTGTTAAGACTATTTTTGAGATAGAGTCTTAATGATTTTGTTTATATATTTCAGAGGAAGAGACTGACGCCAATCTCGAATACAACAGGGTATATGTTTTGAGTCAATTTTTCTCTACTTTGTTGCAAAAAATCCTTATTTTGTTAAATTTTGCCTTTTCCTATTTAATCTTTTCCAAGCTGATAAAATCTGAATTCAGGTTTTGATTTTTACAGAATATTCTCTTTTAGCATTGCAACAAAGTTCTACATATGTTGGAATCTGCCAGAGCTATCAGTCAAGATCTACCTGACTTTAAGAGGTATTAACAATTATAATGTATTGAAATAAACACATTTCTTTTTCTCCCTCTCATAGATATGATAGTTCCCAAAAAAGGGGCTCCACGTTTATTGAACAACGTTGTAATATGAAATTAAACCCTTTTTCCTTCGCTACTCCTCCGAGCACAAGTATATTTTTTATATTGTGACTTTGAATGCCTAGGTGTATACTGAATTTCGGATGAAAAACCTTCATCTGACTATGGTTGGAAACTGACTTTTGTTACCAATGCAGGCTCTAGGCCAGTAATTTTTACAAGCCATTGTTTAGAATTACTTATCGATTGCTACTCTTCATTTTTCTGCCCAGCTCGATTTCCACAGTCTACACGGACAAGCTAGGATTCATTCATGGAGAAAGGGAAAGTCCCGTACAGGCCTTTCATTTTTGTTGTGATCAACTCAAGGAACACTATACTAAGGAATCAAAGGTGCTCTGATTGTGGCTACTTATTTGAATTTGTTGATCATTTTTTTGTATTGTGAGAATAACCTGAACTTTCAGTGAGGAAGGCTGTTTTTAGTCCTCTTCTTCCTGGCTTATTGTACCCCTTTTATACACCATCTCTTTTCCTTGCACTAGGTATAACAATGAGTACATTGACTCTTTTAAAGCGTTCCTTTCAAAACTTAATATCTCTTCTAAGATAAAATTTTGATTCTTCGAAGACAATGTGCTACTCAGATTGCGTACGTTTATATTTCCTAACAACCTTTAATAATATTTTAGGGAGTGGATTTAGAAATAAAATGGAAGGAGTTTATGGAAACGGCGAGTGATACTGACTGGGATTATAATGTGAGTGTTTTTTTGTCCAGAATAATTAGAAATTTAATCTGTTATGTTATTTGGTGAATTTCGCAAGGCATCAAATAATCTGCCCGATGTTATTTTGAAGTGACAGAAACAAATAGCAGCTGCATCGAGATAAAGATCTTTCTGAATCGATTTGAAAATTCTTTCTGGTATGTAACTTATCTGTTCATCCTTGATGATGCTACTGAGTATCAGCCATGATACTGAATGTTATTATCTGCATCAAATATCATCCGTGATATGTGATATTCACATTAGTAAACATTGCACTCAGTAGCAAATATACGTCACAGAACGTGATTAGGTCCATGGTAATAAATATCGTGCACGTGCAGTGCAGGAGAACGATATTTTCTAGCGGGAGAGATAGATTAAGGATGCAGTTTAATTTTATAGTACCACTCTCGGCCGGAATCGAGCTCCAATTTGCTACGTCGAAAAGCAAAGGCCATAAAAATTTATGCTCTTTTCTTGCTTTATGTTGACTTATTTCTCAGATACTCGATCTATTTTGCTCAAATAACCGCAGGTATTGTATTAGGCAGGATCAACTTAGATTTCTTTTGTTTGTATTGTTCTATTAATATTTAGGTTCATAGGTAAGTTTCTTTTTATTTCATAAAGTTGATACTGGCAAGGACGAAACAGGTAAACGGAAAGTGTTTTGTGAGCAACATAATAACACTGCGTCAGACGAATACTTCTTCTCTTAGTGGGAATTCATCACCACCCTATGCAAACCTTTTGATTTTATCTTCTATAATTTTCCTTGCTAAAATTTAATAACTATGATTTCAGAATTAACGTCACGCCTAATTTCGGAAGTTTTATGAGTTTAGATTTTCCATTCATGAGTTCAACTCTTTAACTGAAATCCTGCTAGATTCCCAGTTAAAATATTGTCGTATCCAATTGATATATGTTTTATTTCAATGCGTCTTTGCTTTTACTTGCAGAAAGAGTTGATGAAGTTGGTATTGGATGGAGTACCCTCGGGTCGTCGCCCTGAGTTATGGAAAAGGTGAGAGGCCCTCATATCGTCATCTACTGTCAATCCACATCAATAATGACAGTAAAAGTCATCATTTCAAATCTTCTAGTTTGTGGCTAAATTCTCCTTGAAAACAGGTCAATATTGCCAGCTATGTGCCGAAAGAAAGAAACTGTATACATTCTGTTTTATATGTTCAATATTAACAATTTTTCCAATATAGGCAATCTTTAAAATCTTTTCTGCGATATTGGCAATCTTTGCAATATCAGCTATCTTTAAACTTTTATAACAAACAATTAATTACAAAACGATACCAGCAGGGAGCATAGAAATATATAACAACCCTGCGGCCATAACATCTATTACGAAGAAACGGTTAAGAAAGAAGAAGAATTCCCCTTCTTTTCTATTAGAAATCTTTGCAATATCAACACTCTATGCAATCATTGTAATATTTTAAGTCTTTGCAATTCTATCTGCAGTATTGGCAACTTTACTGCAGTATTGGCAACTTTTGCAATATCAGCTAGCTGCGTAATTTCAGCAATCTGGCAACATTTTATTTTTTTGCATTATTGCCACCCTTTATTGCAGTATTAGTAATCTTAGTGGGGATTCATCATTCTTCTTTTTGAAAATCCATGTCACAATTATTCTCTTTTCTTAAGATTCTCCACATTGTTTCCAGATACTTGAGGCTTTTATCCTAAAAAGCTAAAACTCATTGCAGAGGATTATGGGGTTTCTCATTTTCTCCCTTATGTCATATCTTATTTCATTTTTTCATTTCCTTTCACCCATTACTTCTTTGGTTCTACTTTTTAAAGGGCATGTGTCGTGAACATGATTGGCTAATGCAACACAATTATCTTTTTTGTTTAGTACAAAGCAAGAAATCGGGGTGAATTTTTACGGCATTTCAAGAAAAAGAAATGAAAAGTCACGTAACAATGGAATTCCACTAAAAATGCTTTTTTATTAGCCAGCGCTTAATGGAACATATGCTCTTTAATGAAACGGATAAGAGAGCGAGATTTGTGAATTTGCTGTGAAAAAGAAACATGCTAAAACTTGGACTCTCTCCAGAGCAGAAAACCTCAGATGATCAAGAATTTTTAGCTAGAAATTATATATGCCCAGGCCCATCTAGCTCTGCCAAATTCAGGTCGCTATTTTCCTCATGACCGTGCAACCATTGGTCACGAGAGATTCACAGTTTTCACGGGAAATTTTGAACCACAATTGAATAATTTCACTGTTTTATACTCTTTTCCAGAAGTTGGGCAGTTCTGTAGGAAATAAAATGTTCGCAAAAAATTACTTCGTTACACCGAAAAATATCAAAACTCTGATTAGCACAGTGATATTGTACTAGGAGGGCTCAAGGGAATCAGCTTCCCTTGCAAACAGTGACAAATTACTACTTACAGTTATGAGTGTTTGAGATATTTTTCGAATGCAGGATATACGGAAGGGACTATACAGAAAGAACTAACCCCCTATATTCATAGCATAATGAAATCCATTTTAAGAATAGAATTAGTCAAACGTTGCAAAAGTATGTCCAAGAAAGTAAAATGTTTAAAACGATTCCAAGAAATAACTGCAAAAGTTATACCAGAATGCATTTCAAGCTTATCTTTCTAAAGCATGCTCGCGAAAATTGTCTTCTCGCTCTGCTCTTAGAAGGCTGCATTTTTCGATTTCGCCCCAGGACCTGAAAGAACTCCCCGCGGCCTGATTATTAGAGTGGCAAAAGTTACTGATAAAATCCAAAAATGCTGTTTTTCCTATTACTTTCTCGCTTTTGTGGCGGTTCCCCTATACCTTTTGGAATACCATTCAAGACATGTACGGAACTTGCTGTTCCTCTTATTGTCTCAAGGCAAGTGAAAGCATACCTTTGGTTGTGTTCTGCACCCTCGTCTTGCTTGTTATAAAATAAATAACATTTAACGAATTCAATAAAAATATAACAAACATTTGCATTTGGATACAATTTTCTCGAGTATTGACAGTAGTAAATGTTAGACCAGGGATTTGGGGAGCTGCGTGGGAGCAATTATGTGCGGTTTTTAGATGAACTCCCTATTGTATTTCAAGTTATTATTGCTGTTGTTTTGAGATATTAATGTTGATCAGACCTTATTTTGATATAAATGTTAAAAACTGGGTATCGCCAAGAAATGATTCAGTAAAGCAATTTATGACAAGGAAACCTTAATATAAAGGAAAGATCCTTCCTCACAAATATTTAATTTTTCTAAAAGTTGGAAAACACAATTATGTGCAGGTGCAAGTTGCTTCCCAGTTCTCCTGCGATCACTGAAAAGGAGAGAGTGGTAGTGAACAAACACCTTTCACGAGAAAGATTTGATAAGGATATCGATGCCATACCAACGTTGAAACTATTTCATGTCAGGAACTGGAATTGCCATATCAAAGGTTATGTTCTGCACCCATAACCTCACTTGTAAATAAACTTGAAGCCCTCAGCGACCTTAACTCTCGAATATTTTTATGGTTTCCGAGACGAGACTCGATTCTTCTTTTTCAATACAGCAGTTCCCTGTAGAGGGATACGCTTCTCCCATTTGATAAGAAAGAGATTAAAATGGTGGATGTTTTTTTTAGAATACATCAATCACAATCAGTTAGCTGCACATAAACTCACGCCTTATATGTTCGCAAGTGGATACAGTACAGACTGTGCCAGAAAGTCAGCAATAAATTATATGCCCTTTTTCGCATTGGACTTTTCGTGGCTCAAATTAAACCAAGATTGCTAATGAATGCTAACGAGAACGTAAATAGTCAGTTCCTTTATTGCTCGTTATCTTGATGTTTCATGATATGAAAATGAACAATAAAATCAATTAGCTTCACGTACGCGTGCACCGAGAATTACGTACAAAGACCACAACTCAAGCTGTGTGTCCTTGCTTGAAAATATAGTTTTACAAGTATGCATGTTAGAATCATGAAGGGGATGCTGACTGAAATGCACAAACGATTGATGTTTAAAAGCCCCCATTTGCACTTTGTTGTATATAGCTGGAGAGTTCTATGTTCTTTGCAACTCAATCCTTTTCTATACCCTGGGTTAAAACCTTCCTGTTCTTCACATTGTATTAATCGTTTGCAGCTCTGCCTATACATCAAACTGCATCAAACATATGCATCAAACATATGCATCAAACACAGTTCATGCGAACAGACCTGTGAAACAGTGATTTCCGCAAACCTCTCATTTATACAAGAAGTATATACCTGTAAAATAGCCACCTTTGCGGTAAAACCGATTTGATATGGGATGGAAACTATACGTGTAACATTGTCACAATTCTTACAATCGCTTACTGCATGTGCCAAAAATTCAATTTCCTTAAGTGACTTCAAAATATAAATCTACATTGTAATTCCTTTTGTATCCCGATTATCCTTTTAATATCCTTTTGTATCCCGATTATATATATTTTCATTGAGATTTTAAAAATTTCAGCTTTATGATGTCATGATTCTTTGATTTTAGTTTATTATCAAATTGGTTACTTTGCTTTTATTTGCTAACTGTGAATTTCTAGACATTTTATGTAGTTGACATAATATAAAATCCCTTATAAATTGCAAGCTGCTATTTGTCCCTGTCGTCTAGGGAGGAGGGTATTTTATCCGCTGACCAAAGCGGATCCAAAATTAAAAACTTAAACAACGAAACGTCTTAAACTATCGCGGATTTAACTCTTTATGCCAAACTGACAACCGAAAGGAGCAACGTTTAACTTGTAACAACGACAAGGAAAAACACATTACTGTCACTTATTTCTGTTATCTTATGTAACATATGGAACAAAATATTCTTGCAGATGATAGTGTAATCCAGCCTGAATATGCACTGTATCTTTGCTGCTGTGCGGCAGCTGCTGTTCAAATGTTTACCCATCTGTAGCTTTCAATTTCCTTGTTAAATATCGTTGAGTTGAGATTTTAAGCAGCCAGTTTAACATCAGCGATCAACGTTTCTACTAATACATTACACTTTTTAGAAGTGCCGCAGGGTTGAGGCTCTTCATACCACAGAAGCCGTGCCTAACTAAGATTATTTTTGCCCGAAAAAATATCTTCGAGTTTGAGCATCTTTGTCGAAGAAAGGATTTCTACCTACAGATGATAATGCGCACCGTTGCAATGATGTCAATAGTTTTATCTTTTGTTGGTAGAATCGATGGATGTGCAGTTGAAAACGTCTTCAAATACTGTCATATTGTCAAGGGGAAAGAGCAAGCAAAATTCCATGCTTGCAGCGTCTTGCATTGTTTTGATAAATGTTTGCGTTCAAAAACCTGTGCAGCCTTCATGTACAAAACAGCTCATAGGACACCAAACGAAGGGGAACTGAGGGAATGCACAATGTTTAGTGGCAGTATTGATATAGTGAAGCATTTCGTTTGCCAGGAGTCGTTAGAATATTACAGTTGGGTGAAAAATGAAGGCTTTCCTTTTGAACACTGTTGAAGACTCTTCTCTGTGCAAACGTATTTGTAGTCTGTATTTTTGGGCGTAATTATGAAATACTTTTAATGAAAATTGTGTACATTCAAGTAGTCTTTATTTGGTATGTTTTCTTTGTTCTGAATAATTGGAAGAGTGAAATGGCGTCATTAAGGTTAAAGATTGATGTTCTTGAATAAGAGAGCTCCACTTGTTGGATCCTTGACACTTAATCTTCATAGCTTTTCCATTTACTGAACAAGAATAAAAAAAGAGAAAAATTTTAAGCACATCGGCTCGCCTGTTTCCCCATTCATTTTTCGTTTTCAAAAACGTTGACTTCAAAACTTGCAAAATGTCATCTGGTCTTGGATTCTAACTTTGCAATCTCTGCAATCTGGCAATCATACCACCTTGCTACCACCTTGCTACCAGCTGGCAGCCCCATTGCCTTTTGACAACAAAATGTTTTTTAGACTTCTACTTGAATTTAATGCATCGTTGCATTCAGATGCCTGATATGGTTTCAACGTGACTCAAATGATTTTTGTAGGTTGATATCAAGAAAAGTCAAATCGGTTAAGGAAGCAAAGGTAGGCCACAGCCTGACTGTTTAGTGTAATAATCTTTTAATTATCAAATTATTTCGATTCTCTTCAAAAATAGTCTATTTTGAAAAAGGTGATTTTTTGTAGGAAGAAATCTGTTGCATTAAATATATGGTATTTTTTTGTAGGGAAAAGACCACTACAAGGAGCTCTGCAGACTTGTACCAAGCATCGAGGTATTAAAATGCATTATAAGATCAATCAATAACGAAGATTGGCACAACATCGTACTTTCCATTAAATTTCAATGTTTACACTGTAACCAATTTCGGCAACATCTGCGGGCTGCTTTCGTGATCGGGCTACTTAAGTTATAAGTGCCACTATAATTGGTATTTTTTCTTCTAAAAGCCATATTGGCCTTGATTAAATATTTTTATCTGTAAAATTCATGCAACGTCAAATCCTCGATCGTAACAGAAACAGAATAAAATTTTCTCTAAACGGGTGCATCCAATCTCTGTGGAAAAGTAGGAGCTGTAACATAAAAATTCATTATGATGTATTTGTATACAGAAAACTGGAGAGGTATTGAAGCCAGTATAATCAGAAAGTAAATTGCACTAACAAAACAGTTTTACTTCTCTGTTAGGACACTGAAAATGAATTTGATGATTCAATTGAAAAACAAATTCGCATCGATCTTTTGCGGACAATGCCGTCACATGTCGACTTCAAAACGCTTGAATCAGAAGGGGTAAGTTCAAAATGCAGCTATTCAAGAAAGCCTCTTAAGAAGACCCTTTCGATTCCAAAATTGCAATTTTCTACCTTCTGGAAAGTTCAACATTTCATTTATTTACCTTTACTTGTATTTTTTTACCAACCTTTTTTTTATTCCTAAGATCGAGAAGCTGTTCCGAGTGCTGAGAGCGTTTCTTTTGCACAATCCAGAGATTGGATATTGCCAGGTTTGTTGCCATGGTTTGCTTGTTTGTTTGGTCAGTTTGTTGAAGTAGAAACCCATTTGTGCAAATCCAACCTGTGTTATACTTGGCAACAACATTTTCGTTTGATTTTAAAATGTTTGCTGATAGTAATAATATAACTGTTTGCTGATAGTAATAATATAACTGTTTGCTGATAGTAATAATATAACTGTTTGCTGATAGTAATAATATAACTGTTTGCTGATAGTTATGCAGCTGTCATCATCGCATAAGCCACAAACGCTAGACCGGCTAACGCTAGTTTTATAATACCAGCTGCAGTACTAACAATCTGAGTTTATTAATATGTGATCATCACTGATAAATCGTTTTTAATTTCTAGGGTATGAACTTCATGGTTGCGATGGGCTTACTTAACCTCTCTGAAGAGGATGCTTTCTGGTGAGCTTTGGTTTTTTAAGCGGGATTAAAGACTCATTGCTAACAATGGGCCTTTGCGAGCGTGGTGACGGTCCAAACAATGGCAGTAATTTTCTAAGGATTAACCAAAATTGATTTTAGACAGTCTAAAAATGCATTATGGGATGCTTACGTAGCGCAATGGCTCATTGTTAGCAATGAGTCTTTAAATTCATGACTATTTTCATGATGCACTTGCCTGTTGTGTATATCGAAAATATCGTGTATAGAGCTTAGTAAAATTGCAAAATGATATTTTTCCAAACAAAGTTCTGCAGCATTTTATTAAAGGCAACAGACCAATAGGATTAAGCCATCTGTCGACCAACAATTAGCCAATCAATGGTGTGATACTACTGATGCGCCTATTGATTGGTCAATGGTTGATTGACAGGTGGCTCAAGCCACTCTAGCTTAACAACTTAAACAGCTACCTTTAAAATAACAAATGAAAAAAATAACTTTTTTATCGTAAAAGGGATTGTAAAGTAGAGAACAATTTAAAAGCTTAAATTTCAAGATTTTGACTGCAAGTAACTCCGCTCTAAAGTTTGGGTTTTTTCTAAGATTATATATGTTATAACAGGGCCGTTATTGATAACAGCACCTTTGTTGCTGGAAAGGCAACCCTGTATAAATAATTATGTTATTATTTAACAGGATGTTGTTCCCAAGAAAGTGCCGCTAGAACAGATAATCAGCATACCTTTAATATCAAACAATGAGACTACACACTTAGACCTGCTTTTCAATGTATGGTATATATTTGAAATTGATTGGATTTAATGCCATAAAGACCTAAAGGTCATAGTGGTTACAAGAGTTTCCAGTTTTGCTTTATAGCGTTAGGCAGAAATAGCCCCAGGTTGAGGTTAAGCCGTAGTTTAAAACCACGATCGTCCTTAAAGAAAACATTTAATTTAGAAAGCAAACAATGCTCTACCACTTTGGAAGAAGCTTTTGGTAGCAACAGGGTCTGGTACCAATAATTTTATTCGGTATTTTAAACATTGATATGGCATAAAAATATTTTTGGCATGGAGAATTCAATGGACAGACTGCAAGTTTAGTTTACTTGTCTCCTTGTCAATGGTTACAGCTTATATCTATTTCTATCCTCTGTTTTCTAAAATTAAGTATATCTACCACTGCAAGTCCGAATATTTAATTTCGCATCTTAAGTTGCCGTGTTTACAACACAAGCCTTTGGCGATTTTTGCAGTTAGTATGGTCCTTTGATATTTCAGGCTTTTGGTCGCTATTACTGAGGTTTATTTCAACAAGAAGCATTACAACCATTATTTGACTGGATCTCAAGCAGACCAGGTACCTTAGTTCTCTTCCTGAACTGTACTGCTACTTTACGTCTATACTTTTATATCTTTTTCTAATCAAAACCTCTTTCTGTATGTAAACGAGGCCGAATAACTTCAGACAATGACTGATATTGTCGTCATTTTGTTCATAGAAAGTTCTCGAAGACCTAGCTGCGAAAAGGTTGCCTAATATAATGCAGTTCACCAAAGAAAACGGCTGTGATATTTCTCCTGTCACGTTCAATTGGCTTATGACTTTGTTTATTGACTCAGTTCCTCCAGAGGTAAGTAATGGTTTTTTATCTATGGAAAAAGAGAAATATTCGTAGTTTTTGGTAGTTTTTCCCAACTTTTATAATGTTGTCAAGCTGTATCAATAATCAAGACTTTCAAAAAGAAAACTTGATTTAAAATTTTCGGCGGTCATAAATTGACTAAAAAGGTATTTTACTCAATGAGAAATAATCTGTATAATTTATTATTTTTGTCATTCCTCGTCTAGGTTGCACAACGGATATGGGACTGCTTCTTTGTTGAGGGTCATACGGTACGACGGGAATTTTACTATTTTCAGTTAGATAATCGAAATTGCAACATTTTAAACACAAAAGCACAAAAAACAACAGCTGTTTCTACTCGTCCACCTTCACGTCCATTTTCATGTATAATGAAATTGGATGGTGTTCTTTTTCGGAATTTTTTGTAGATCTTGCTCATAGAATCATTTTGTTTATTTTTTTACTTGCCTTTACGTTGTGCAGCAAAAAGATGAAGATAGTTAGCGAGAAACTATTCACCTAAAGTTTTTCTTCCACATTCATTAACAAAATGATCAAAAGTCAGAAAATTTATACCTGTGCCACTTCAAGAAATGTTTGCACACTGAACGTGCAATTAGCATCCCTAAATATTTGTTTTTATACAGTTGAAATTATTTTTGTTGTTGAGTCATCACTAAATCACTTTGTCTCCATATCATTTTGTTTTATGATTATTCGCTGGTTTTAGGTTTTGTATCGCTTCTCGCTGGCACTTTTGAAGCTGAATGAGGGTGGCATTTGCGCCAAGACAGACATGCTGGCACAAATGCGGTATCTTAAGAAGATTGGGCGCCAGATTCATGATGTCGAGGCCCTTTCCCAGGTTGCTCGCCTTATTCTTTTTCTTTATATGAATGACGACACGAGGAGTTCAGTTGAATATTATGTCTATGCGAGTAAATACTCCTTAGTTGTATAGAACAGGACAGGTCTAAGCTGCACTCCGAGTGTCACGCTAAAGCCATCATCTGGCAGCACTTTATGACAGACCGGCAAACAGTATTTCCTTTATGCCAATAAATCATTATATAAATGAAAACTTTTTATCATGTTTTCCTGATTGCTTCTGTCTTTGTTATTTATTCTTATTCATTGCTTTAGCTTGCCTATGAAGGCTTTGAGCCATTTCCGAGTAGTGAAGTTTTGGTGAAGATGTATGAAAAGCATTTCAGTGTGATTCAAGAAGCGCATGAGCAAAGAGAAAAGCAAGACAAGGAGTATGAAAGAAAAAGACACCATATGGTAACATGATAAAGCTTTTTTTCTTGTTTACACTTCAAATTTATTCTGTTTGGTCTTTGAAAGATGGCTCCTGTTTCACTGGTTGAGCTTTGTTTGCTTTCTGAATTACAGCGGAATCCTGATTTAACGAACTTTGAAGGGAACCAGAGAATAGTTCGTTGTTTCGGGAGTTCGTTAAACCGAGAGAATATTTATTGTTAGTTATTTTCGCAGTACATTGGTCTTCTTCATCAATAAGTTAACACTTTCAGGCTGTATAGGTTCACAATAAATTCACACTTTTAGGAAGTTTGGTCTTGATTATCATACCCAAGCCCAAATTTCGGCATGCAATGATTTCGGCATCTATTTTCATTTAAGCAAATTTTTAGCCTTTCTTCAAACATTCCTTGTGCGCTGTAAGCCAGAAATGTGTCTTCTTATTTGCAGCGCACACAACCGAAGGCGATTAATATCAATCTTGGCGAAGCATTGGATAACATACCTCAAGATTTCATGATTGAATGCAGTGCTACGGAAGGTATTGGATCTTCATTCATCTCTGCGTGAATGCATGTGAAATGTTATCGGATCATTTGCGATGATCATTAAACTTTCTTTAGTCCTTGTAGAAAATTGTCCATTCCTTTTTTGTTATGAGCCTTTCCTTGATATGATTATTGTTGAAAGTTTTTCAAACACATCAATCTACTGCTAAATATCAAGCCGATGCTTTTGGAGTCTTCGTACGTAAATCAATTAAATAGATACTTTCTGTTAGCTACGTTTAAATTCATAAACCAAGAACATTTAAAGTTTTTCTTCGCCTTTGATATCACCTGAAATGAGGACTACATAAGACATAGGTATGTTTCATGTAACTAAAATTCCGCGTACAGTTTAAGATAACATAACTATACAGTAAATGAAAATGAACAAAAAAATGGATATTAGTACCGTGATAAACCAAATGGGGACTAGTAGCAGAGCTAAGACATAGAACCCCGCCGGGTACGTAGGACAGGAATTTGAAATTCCGTCTTGGCTCTTTTCTCTTGTTTTCTCTTTATTGGATTGGTTATTCATTTTAGCCAATGCGAACAAGGTTTGGCTTTGCTGTTCTACGCACAATGTCGGAAAGTTGTTCGTTCTTGATACTGTGGACAGGTCACTGGATGCGATTAAAGGAGATGTGGGTCTTCTGTTTCTGTTATTTATGCCTTCTTCTATTATCGTTTCATACCTATTTTTGTATTTCCATTCGATAAGCTTATAATTTTTATACATTATCAGTTATTGCTATTTCTTTTCGTAAGCCAACAAACTGACATTTTTCTGGAAATTTTCAATATTAGCACAAAAGCAATTATAACAATATATTTATTATTTGGAATGTGGTTTAAAAAGAAGTGTTAGTTCGGAATAGAGAAGCTTCCAGTTTTTAAGATATTTTAGTGGTTTCAAGCAACTGATTACCGACTTTTTTGGGTGGCTAACAAGAAAATACCATTGGTACCAACTACCTTAAATGATATTTTTGCTAGCTCTTTTATCCGCTCTGCTTTTAAATCTAATGCACTTTTTCAAGCATTTGGTTGTTGGCTATTTTTTCAAGTGACGTTCTGATGGCCCCCTCAAGTGACATCCTGAAATCAACATAAACAAAACCACCTGCCAACTCTTTACTCGTTTCCTTTTAGCAAGTTTAGGCCCCACCCAAAACGTGAATTTATGTTAAATGGCAGATCGACGCCCCGCTAGATATAAAAATGTTCTGACCCCCTTCCTTTTTTATTACATTTTATTGACATAAAATAATAAAACTGCGTTTTTTAAGCCCATCACCTTCTACGGAAATTGTCTGTTATATTCGTATGCATTTCTACGTTTGGGAATTGTTCTAGTCTACCATCCTTTCAGTTATTTTAAAGGACTAAGCTTTAAAAGCAAGATACCTGGACGTCGTTCCATTATAACAGGCTTCCTTTTTAGCTGATTGCATCGGTTTTGTTTCGTTCTTTAGATCAAATCAAGATGCCTTTGTTTGACGCGATCGAAATTTTCAAACACGATGATTGTTGGCACTGCAGATGCTTCACTTCATGGCTTCGACATTGAAACTAGGTAAGGAAGCATCCATATTTTTTCAATAAATTGATCGTGTGTTTTGGTTTTAAGTTTTGATATTTTGTAAGATGTACATTGGACTATGCTGTGTTGCGACTCCAAGATCAACATCGAACAACAAAAAAGTAGAACTTGTGTCATTTTACCATATGACTTCAGGACATTTATTGCAGTTTCAAAAGGAAACGAATAAAAGCAGGTGAAAAATGTTAGGGAAAGCTTGGTAGTGAAAATTGACAGCTATTTTCAAAGTAATTTTTCTTTGGAATGTTCCTAAAACGGGGTTGGTTTATCTTTCTTTGGCAAAGCGCAGATTTAGTTTTATTGAGACTATCTCTAGCATCCACGTCTACTTTTTCTCATTTTTTTAACCCTGGTACTGTTGCAATTCTTTCTTAAATATTTATATAGGAAAGAAATATGGTCCCTGCCTGTAGATGATTCTGTATCGAGCATTTCATGTGACGAATCTGGCGTTATTTTCTCAACTTTGGCAAGTGGATCTATTGCTGTAGCACAGGTATTCTATTACGTTTACATTCGAATGATTTTCGCTGTCATGTTATGCAGTTTAATTCGATAGCATTTTTAAGGAATTTTACTTTCAAAAATTCTATAATTTTTTGACATACCACTTTGCGTAACTCACCCCCATTCCTTTTAAGATCGCAATTTGCTAAAAGTCAGAAGTTCTGGAATGAATTGCTAAAATTTTCGGCGATTGTAATGCTCTGACCACTGAGAGATTGTTATGTTCAGACCACTTCAGTTTAAGCCTATTTTTAATTGTTATATTTCAATCCTAATATAAAGTATGATTTAAATTTTGAGTATAATAAAAACTTGTTAACTTGGTATTGTCTTAGTGATATCTTCAATCCTTATATTGGATCTTTTTTTGTCTTTTCATTATTTCAATGTATTTTTTCGTTTGTTCCGTTGACTCTTGCGAAAACAAGTAATAAGGCGGTGATGCCCTCGATAGCATTCAATGACCAGCAATTTTCAAATTTCATGCATGCAGCAATAAAACACAGGAGATTCTGTATGGTTCTCTCGACGTCTGCAGCAAATTTAAACTCAAAAGCAAAACTGCCAACCATCTTTTTTGCAAAGTCCCCTTTCTCTCCAAAAGCTTTTTCGTAATTGACATCCATACATGCTTACGTGAGTCAAAATAAGGAAGATAACTGATCATTTGCATTTGTATCTTACCAGCAAGATGGCGAGGTTGCCCAGCCAAGTAAGCCTGTATACATGCATATTGGCAGTGCCCCAGTTGTCTGTGGATGCATTTGTGGCAGCTATTTTTGGTGTGGCTGTGGTAATAATATTGTCATCCTTGATATTAAGTAAGTCTGTGCCAGTTGCCAATTTTTACCAAGCTATTTCTTGTCATTCTATTTACGCCTTTCGTGGCTCGATATCAGCAGTGTAATCTTGCAATCTACCCTCATGTTTATCCTTTTTCAGACTTTTTTCCAATTTTTAATGATCAAATACTTTTTCAGTACACTCGATGAAGTTGAGTCGATTCAGGTGTGCCCAAACTTACGCCATAGCATTGCAAAACTGATTGACAGTGACATCGGGGTGTGGTGTTCGGTGCGAGGGTAAGCAAGGCTTTAGTATTTTCAGAACTTTCCTTCATATTTGCCACCCTATATGTCATGTGGTCACCCTAGACTCGATCGCTAATGCATAGATAATTGCACAAATTTGTTAGAAGTAGCTATATGTCGGAATATTGCGGGACGAGAAAGAAGAATCTCTTCCTGCATGTTTTCAGTTCAGTGACACTTTATATTTGTGATCAAGGCCTCTTCAAAAAAGATAATTTTGTGCACACAAACATGCAAAACCTTCCTGGTTGTCTCGACTGGCATATATTTACACTCCCTGTGAGTCTATCCTGGTATCTTTTTTTCATAGACTTTGGTATAATGGTGAATTGTCACAAGACTGTTATTAAATTCCATTCCCCGAAAGTATCCTTGTTGTATTGTATTTTTGTAAGCGAGTTACCCGACCGATGCGTGTCTAGTGAAAATGTATGTCGCTGCTTTACCAACGTTTTCAAATCTAAGCCCAAAGCCATGCCTTGCGTAAGCACGCCATCGCATCATTCATTTCAATATGCACGAGACATTCTATAAGAAACAGCTTGCCACACCGAAGAAAACGTCTTATTAACACAGCCGTTAACAAAACCACGTAATTTTAGCTGAAATAGATCAGATAACTTTACAAGAAAATATATCATTTATCTTTAGAGTCTCTGACTCATAATTGCCTCAGAGGTGAAGTTAAGTATTCAAATGATTTTGAATGGCTTCAACTTCGCCAACACTTTACGCATTTTAAGAAAAACCTTCTAACAAGATGTTTGGTAAATTTTGTAGGTCATCAGTTTTACAGCTGTTTGACAAGAAAACATTTATGTGTATTATGACAACTGACGTTATGGATGAAAGTGGGTTAGCATCAGAAAAGGTACAATGAATTGAAGAGCTTATGTCAAACAAGTTACGTTTTCAAGTAGCATTACGTAATGCAGATTTTTCCTCCTGACGCTTTTGAAATTGAAATGATGGGAAAATAAGTTTGTTCTCTGAAATATATAACTTCAATAATAATGTATTTATAACGATACCTCTTTGTTTTACTGTTTATTGAATTTTGTGCATGAAGCTGTAAGGTCCTTGTGAATTCTCTTACACAAGCTACATATTCCTGCTCTTTCATTTTTCATGCTAGGGTTTTGCAAATTACTCTATTTTTCTTAGTTTTTACCTAGTATAGCTTCTTGCATCTTTTTCGTTGATTTTAATGTTTGCCCATTAACATTTGCTAAGATTCGAAAATTTCGACAAAATATGTAGCGCAGTATACATTGATTTTTGTTTCAATTCTAGATTTCACATCTAAGTAGCACGAGAATCACTGCGGTTTTACCGCGGAAAAACGAGGTTTGGGTTGGACTCGGCAACGGACGATTTTTGATATTCGAGGTGAAGAAAGGCCCAAAGCCACTTGCTGAATCTTCTGATGGCCCTATTTCTGATTTGGTCGAAACCAAGCTGGTAGAAGATTTTGAAGAGGATGAAGCGAGAGAAAGAGCTATTAGCCAGCCGATGGCCATTGCAGAAGCCGCTCCGCCATGTTGTCATGTCACTCTTGTGAAGAAAAGTATAAACAGTGCTTCTTCGTTCAGTCTTGGTGATTCAGGATTTGTCTTCGTTTCTCGCTTGTCAGGATCGAGTGATCAGTTGGATGCTTGTGATAAATTTCACATTGTTTTGAAGCAGTTGCAGCGGGTCTCTGAAGATGCTGTTCGTTGTTTGGTTTGTGTACGGTAAGTAAGCAAACAGAAACCCCTTGAACGCACAACAATTGCTTTCTTTAAATGTTAATACCCAATAGAATTGAAATATGGTAAACCAATCAAAATATTTATTCCCAAATGGTTTTCTAAATCTCCACACGTTTCTAAAACAACGTTAACATTGGTTATTGGTTTTAAAAACCTGAAAATCTCCTAAAGCAGGGGTTCTAAAATCATGCAGATCTTCTCCGGAAGCCCCTGTGTTTTCAACTTTTACATACCTCGTGTTGAAAAGCTGCTCAAAATTAAATTTACCAGGCTAAGTTAGGGATAAGATAGACTGTGTATTTTGTGCCTGCTTATCTTACCTCTAGCATAATACATAGACCCCAAAAATAGTTTTTCACAAAAGTTTGTAACTTTATGTTTTTGTACCAGGTTGAGTCAGAAGAAGATCGTTTCTGTGCTATTTTTAGGCTAGAACGTTAATCTTTGTTAGTCTCTTGGTAGGTCGACATGAAGCGCGCTGATGTCAGGACAAGGGACTATATAGTGTATTTTAAAGAAAGGCTAAAATATTATGCTTGCGGATGAATTTCGTAAAGTCTGCTACCATGGTTGGCGGCAAGAAAATTTTTTAGATCTTAATAAGCTAAAAGTGGCCAGAAGCTGCACCTCAAGCAGAAGTTAACGGGGGAAAATCCAAGAAAGTATTTTTAAGGTTTTTTATTATTAGGTTTCATAGTTTTATCTGTTTATAGGTTGACATGTAAAAGGGATGATTTTACAAGGTTTTAGAATAATCTTAGCATAGCAGCGTAAAAGATGGAGATAAGAAATAAATAAAAAACAGTTAATGAAACAATATAAAACGATGATATAATTAAATATAGCATATTTACGGAATGCATATCAAAATTTACTGCAGTGAAAAAGAAGATATAAGAGCAGACAGAATAAAAACAAAGATAAATCGAGTTCCAAATTTTGAAAGTGTTAACAAAAAATATTTTCGAGGTAAAAGCATTCGGCGGGGCGGATGAAATCATGGTGTGGGCCAGCGATGGCCCGCGGGCCGAATGTTATGAATGGCTGACCTATAGTATCCTTTTTATTCCAGAAATGATTATAAGCAGATATTGAGCTGCGTCGGAGCAATCAACGATGAAATGTCAACCGTTCTGTGGTCTTGCGAACGTCGTCAGGTACATAAAAGAGCTTATCTTTAACCTCAGTTTTCCTTTCCGGGACAATACGTTCAATTATTATTATTATTTTTTTATTATTTATGATATTTATACACAGAAACCCTATCAGCTAAAAAGTAAAGATTAATTTACATATAATGCTGGTCTTCCTAGGGATCGTGCTTCGGGAAAGGATGCTAATTTTGCAAGAATTCCTTTAATTTATTTTTGAACGTGGTAATCGTGGAGCTCATTCTTATTTGTAATGGGATTTTGTTCAACGCCTGTGCACCACAATAGAAAAAACTCTTTTTGGAGAATTCTAGGTTTTGCCTTGGGATGTCTAGGTGAAGGCAATTTCTTGTTGAATAGTTAGTTAGATATTTTGGATCTTGTGACAAGTCTTCCTTACAAATTTTCTGGGCAGAGACCATTTATTATTTTGTAGATCATTACTGCCCTGTCAAATTTTATCAAATGTGAGACCGAAAGCCAATTGCAGCTCCACCCGTCCTTTAATCTTGAGCCTTCTATTAGCGTGCGCGCTCTGTTTTGTAAACTCTGAAGATGATCGAGCTTTGTGTTTGACAATTTGCCCCATAGCTCATCACTGTATCTCAAGTGACTCTCAAGCAGTACCTTAAAGACCTGATCCAGTTTCGATTGCGGGAGTATGTTCCTTACTTTCCACAGGGACGAGAGTTTATTTTATTTTATTTTTTGAAGTATTTCTTCTGTTGTTATTTTTCTACAATTTTCTTATTAAAATCAGATGCATTTCAAATAAAAAAAAGTTATTACCTTTTAACATTAATCTTACTTTGCTTATTTTCCTCAAGATGTAGGTAAGCACAGTTGTTTATCCAGTTTCTTTTGCTTCTTATTTCCGAATCTTCTGAACCTGAAATTGTTTAGTAAAAACATGTTTTGGCGCTATGTTAGAGGAAAATCTTCAACACCCTTGTGATAAAGAGAAGAGTAGAGATTCGATGATTTGCGATACCCGAAACCTGAAGCTTTTTGCTTTAACAACTTTTAGTTTCGTTGGTCGGCCCTGTTACGTAACCTTAGTGACATTCCTCAGTATTAAGGCATTTTATAAAGCGTTTAAAAAATATTGCGTGTATATTTACAATTCACGAGCCTCTGTATCTGCGCATTTTACGTATAGTGGCGGGTGTGCCAACGTTCCTGCTATCGCCCTCATTTTTCAATAGACGTTGCAAGCAAAATTTTATGTTAAATTTCAGTTACCTTTTTTTAAATTAAAAAACTTTACATTTATCAACACACCAGAGAACGCCCATATCAAACCAGTGATGGACACCTGGGGGGGCGAGGAGCTCGGCCGCCCCCCAATACAATGGTCTTTTGTTCTAAAACAATGGGGAAAATTGACGTCATCATTTAAATAAACAGGCTCCCCCCCTCCTCCCCCCAAATATTTGACCAAGTGTCCGCCACTGTATTAAACTACTGAGCACACTTTACCTTTTTACACAAAGGACTGCAGATTTTGTTGTTGTTATTTGTTATTTGATAATTGTGCAAAATCTAGTAAAACTCTAGTGGCTCCCTATCCTCGTTGCTTAAGATGTCTTGCTCAAATTTTCGTTGGTCTTAGATGCTCTCATGACATTGCGATTTGTCTGATTATGCGAAATAGCTTTTTATCTTGTTTATGCAGGGAAAAGAAATGTGGTATGCACAGACAGTAACATATGGCAGCGCTAAGGAATCAGAGTACACCAGTTTAAAGAAATTAAAGAGCTAGGTTTGTCCCGTTCCTTCAGTTCTTGTTATGCATTCCAATAACCCAATAAACTACATTTTACCTCTCTATGGTTGGCTATACTTGTGCCATCAAGGAAGCATTTTACTTTGAATATGAAAAGACATTTGATATATACCATTTTTGTTTAGATGAGTTCCCTTCCCGATGCTCACAAAAGTTAATGTACTAAGTTTGAGTCCATTTTTGCAACCAACGCTCAAAATTGCTTTGGTGAACAACCTTTTGCGTTGATTTGACAGAATATTCTAAACAACTTAATGTTCGAATTGTCATTATTTTACAGCCTTAGTAACGATTTGTCTTGGTTGGGACTTGCTGCCAGTTTTTACTTCCTATGTGACTGCTTCTTTGGATCATACCAGCAAGCATTCATGGACTGTAATGGCTTTGCTGCACATTACATAATTTTGAGCACTTGAATTGTTGAATTCACCTGAGCACTTTTAAGTACTATGTAGGTACTCATTTGTTCCGTTGTATGAAATTAGAAATATATAAAATCTACTTAAGCAATATTTTTTCCAATAGACGCGTTTATTCAACTTTTAATTAATTCAATGTATGGCGTTTGCAAGAGGGAGGCGTTTATTTGAGACTCGGCTTTTACTAGAGGAAATACTTCACCTTTCATTATTTCAATTTGGGCTTCGGCCTTGCAACAACATGCTCAAGTTTGTTAACTAAAGCCCCTTATTGCCGCTATAGAGCCCTCGCTACCTAAAATTCTTTTGGAAATTCAGCTAATTGGAAAGAGACTACAATTGAGTCCAAACGATTCTCTGAATTCGTTTCCCCTGTCCTTAGGATATCTGTATTAAGTGATTGAAAATACAAAATTAAACGGCTTGAGATTTTGGCAAATGGCTGCGTGCCCAGTGCGATCAACAGACAGGTGTTTTTGCCTTATAGTCCCTTGCATTTGGTGGCTTATTCGTAGCTCAACTCTGCCTCTATCTAATGGTCTTATTAAGCCTTTCCTTTCACAGTTTCTTTTATTCAAGCACTAATCTAAAAGAAAGTGATATTCCTGCAGTGTTTTCAAAATTCATTGCTTTATTGAAATTATAGCCTTTTTCGACGATGTTTCCGTAGTGCTTGGCCCGTTAGTAATTAAGCAAATATAATCCTAATTTTTATTAATGTAGCTGAGAAGAAAATATATACCGACTAATGTAGTTTTATGTTATGCAATATGTAATTTGGCTTAGAAATAAGTTTAAAAATTTCCATTCTAGACAGTTGCACAGTTAAGGTAATGTTTTGGCGTCCTTGCGCTTCCTTCCATGATACAAATTTTTGGGCATTTGGGTAATTTTATTCCTCTGTAAGCAAAAAAACCAGTTTAGTTGCTTATATGGTTTGTTTCATTCTCATGAAATTTTAAATAACTACAGAAGCTATTACTAGATAGCAAAACTAGATACCCTCAGAGCCTGATTATGTAAGACTTTTTCAGTCCGGGAAAAATTAAACGGAGGTGATTTTTTTATCTTGAAGAGCAGATTTTAGGACAGGTCAATTGGATAACTAGTGCAGGGGCGTCGGAGCGTCTCTAGATCGTAGGTACCCGTTAAACCAAAACTTTAGTGCACTCTGTGTTGTTTAGGTTTGGCGTGTATTTTCTAAAAGGGATAATGGCGTAGACCCTCTTCTTAATCTTTCAATTTAAATTACTTTAATCTTCTGTGTGGAAAATTGACATCCCTTTTCTAAATCCCAGCTGAACGTGAATTTGATGTAACTATGTTTCCACTGAAATCGTCAAAGCACGCATTTTCAGCTTTTTCATGCTGCTATTTTACAGCAAGTTGCAGTTGCGCGAGAAATTACGAGTGAACGTGTTGAATTTTTCTCCCGTAATTGAAGCTTGATTTTACAAAGCGTTGACAAAATTGTTCAACATAGCGGTTCACCTTGATAAACCGGGCTTAAAGTTTTTCTGGGTTGAAAACTCTTATTTAGTCGGGTCCTCTATTATAAAATACAAATGTAGCAGTGTAAATTCGAGTTTTGTATTCGTAAATGTCATTGTATTGTTTTTAATGTTTTATACTACTCGTATGTTTTAAGATATGATATATAGTTTATATAAATATATATCTTCTTTAGCTAATTCTTGATAGTTGATACTAATACTTGAGAGCTGAAAACCATGTTGTTTACCAGCACACTGATCAAGACCAGTTCTTTCAGAAAGTTAAGATTTGAGGACAACCTATATTATCACAAAATACAAAATGGAATCCCGTAATTAGTTGTGAGACTGAAGAATTGTTTAATTTAAAGGAAAGCTGGTGTTGCAACATGTTACGGTTTTTTGGCTACGCAGCCCCTTCAATTTTCTATGAAATTCTCCAAGGTCCTATGTTATCTTGGTTAATGCTACTGCCTAAATCCCTGCCATATCAGTAACCTCGTCGGTCTTTTCGGCTTCTGACTTCCCTTCAGAAACAAGTTAATATTTCATTAGAAATTAGAAGAGGATGTTGCTTTTTGGAAGTTTTTGTAGAGAAACTCTCCTCTGCCTGCTTTAAAGAATCTGGATTAAATCTCATCTTTCATTCATAAGCCCATTTTCAGTTAATTGACAAACCATTGTTTAGTACCTCGGTTGTTTTTTTATGTTATTGACCTGTTATTGACTTGTCGTTTGCGAGACATTTATGAAAACAAAGAAAAGCAATGGTCCAAGAACAGATCCTTGAAGAGCATCAGCCTCAATTCGCTCCCCAAGAAGAAATCTTTCCATTCAACAAAACATTTCATAAATTTTCAGGAGACATGTTTGATAAAATAAGAGCATCAGTTTCTAACCGTTCTTAAATTCTATCTAAACAACAGTCAACTACAAACATATTTGTATCATCAGCAAAGTTGCACGCTGCAGTGTCATGAGAAATGAATTACTAATATACATGTTGATTAAAAGAGGTTCAAGAACTAGTCCTTGTGTCACATATGCAAAGGTTTCACGCCAAGTGCTGAACGAACAATGAATCCAAGATGGCTACCTAAACTTGGCCGGGAGTCATGTATTTACATAGTACACGATTGTGTAACTCTTGGTACGAATATTTTGAGTTAATATCATATAATCTTTCTTAGTTGTAGAAAAGTTTTATTTGTCATTGTATATAATTTTACAAGAGCAAAACTCCTTGAACCATTTTATTTTCAGCAACTTCCTCTTGAGGTTGCTCAACATACTTAATTTAAGACACAGCTACCAATCTACCAATTCAATTTACAGCCTTGTTTGAAACATATTAGAATATTAGGAGACCGTCATTTAATTCCGTCTACATTATGCTAATATTCATGATGATTAATTCATGTAAGCATCATTACAAAGTTTTACAAAAGATATGAGCATAGTTAGCGACTGAGAATGAAAAAACTCACCAATTTATTCATACGCTCTTTTCCTTTCATATTCCAAGTTTCAAAATATGGCAAAGTTATTATAAAAAAACACTTTTGCAATAGTGCTAGTTTAGACTTCGTTAATTTTGTTACTTCTAGTCATAGGAATTTATCATCTTTCGCACATTCCATTGTTTATGATTTCTTTTGTTATCTAATTGCACCTTTAGATTCATTAGTTATTTCTTTTGGGATTTTAGTATCAATATTCGATTTATCTAATTATTCTTTGGAATAGTATCTTTTGTGTTCACTATTATCACGTAAATACGTAACTTGGTAGAATTTCAATTACAATCTTGGTCCTGCCAAAAGTCTTGGAACACTTGCTACAATTTACGTTGTGCACGAGCAGCAACATCCCCTCCCCCCTTGTACAATGTTGTGCCACGGAAATATGAATAATCCTACATGTACAAGTGATACATTTTTACATAGCTATGGTTTTCAGCTAGCGAATCAACATTGTATGCGGGGGAAGGGGGGCAACACCCTCCTTGTTGACATGGAAATAGAAAGGAACACGCGAATTCACAGAAATCTCAGGGTGTTCCAAGGACTTTTGGCAGGCATTGTAGTTCTTGTTTATGTTATACTTTGGGCGTGTTACTTCATTACAGAGTTAGTTGGAATTACGGTTGAGCGCGATAAGGTTAAGATTTGATGCAATGTATTTTTAGGCTCTCGACGATGTATTAATGTGGCAAGATGCGTAAAAAACATAGAACTTGTTATTAACCTTATTCGCGGAAAGATCATTTGATCGGAAGATAGAAGTCGTGAGAACATCACGATTTTTGTCGCTTCTCTTAATTTCACATGGAAGGATACGATGCAAAAACCCCTATTACACTATGCCCATTTCTTATTAACAAACGACCCCGACATTTATTGTGTTTGTTGTATGTTTAATGTGGAAGCTTCTCAGATGCATGCGATTTTAAGAGAAAATTTCTAATGTAACTATTTATAGACCAACATCTCTAGCGATTTTGCTTATGACTGCTACTTTTTTAGCGACAGGGAATGCAGATACATAGACAAGCGGATAAGTGAACTGTAGAGTGCCATTGCATGGTAGTAATAACGATTAACTTCAAGGAAAGGCTGGCGACTTGGTATTTATGCGTCGACGGGGGTTTGCCAGTTATGACCTAATATTATTGTTAAAAAATGATTTATTGCCGAATGTCTCGCGGAGAACGGAAGGCTGATTAACGAAGAACAAGTAAAAACTCTATTTGCATTTCTGATCTCAAATTTAGGTCTTATAAGGATATCCTGCGCATCAAGTATTACACTTCGCGACACCTTATTTTCATGCTGTTATCTAAACGATCTACGAATTTTGCGGTGTCGTTTGAGTGTTATTGCCTATTAAACCTGGATTAAATATTCGACTTGCCTCAAAACCAGTGCGCAACTGCCCGCCCAGTCCAGGTGTCAGCTGATAAACGACAGAATGGGAACAAGAAATACTAGTCTCGGATCTGCCACATATATTTTGTTGAAATCTGGCATAGCAGTATTAGCTTCTCTACGTTTTTTGTTCGTAATCAGGCTTGAGCTTTAAACTCTGGCTGCGAATATGCTCGTTTGTGGCTAGAAATTGTTTTTTACATTTTTCTTTTTCTCTCTCTGGCTTCACCTCTTCCTTCCGTCTGTATTCTGCTATCTTTCTCTTATGTGCAAATCAATTTTTGTTCTGATATCAAAACATTCATTGCGCTACCATGCCCTTTGCAAGCCATTTCCTTGAGTCAAGTTTCATAGCAAGTTCAAAGGTCTTTAAATTTAAGAGGGCAAATTGCGTTTACACACACAAAGCATTCACAGTCCTTTGATGGCGCCGTGGTTTAATTGCGCTGACTAGCTGAAAAATGCAACAACTCGCGATTTATCAACGGCTACTTTATCTTCGAAGTGAAACGTTGGAGAAAGTAACAGGTTTTTTGTCAAAAATTAGTGTGCAACCGCAAATTTCCTGCTCTAAAAGCATACTCGCCCAAGCATGCAACATTATTGAGCACGTTTATACTAGGACTACACTATACACTTATTTATTGAAAGAATATAGTCTATAAGGATATTGAGGCTCATTTACTGAAATTCAAGAATACTTTGAAAATAACGTAAGAATCAAAAGTTTATTCTTTTTGTTAATTTGAATTTTTTTTAGAAAACAAAACAAATGCAAGTTTCACGCTATGAAGTAGACGTATCTGGCCGTCTGGCCTCAGAGTCATTAAAGGCAGTATGTCCCCCATTGTTCTCGGAATCTCTTTTCATGGCCACGATATTCATGCATATGAAGAGCCACCATAATTCGATGATATCAAGATTAGGCACTCTTTTTGTGTTCACCCTCAATAACAATTGTCGGATGCTAAAAGAGAGAGAGACCCTTTAAAAACGAGGCTTTCAAGATAGAAGAAGCCATCACGCCAAGAACAGACTGTCTTTAAAACTACAATGCTTTAAAACGTACCTTTTGTCGTTTAGAATAGTTATAGAATAATCCTAGGGTCAAAACCAAAAAGATTTAAGAACATTGAGGCTGAAAAAAAGTTAGGTATTCTTATAATAAAAAGTGTGTAAGCGTTATCAAATTTGCTTTCAATTTTGAAACTCATTTTCAATAAAAATCTGTTTATCAGATTCTCTGTTCTAGGGCCACAGAGCAGCTAAATTATAAACGTGCTTACAAAAGCGCGATGCATTCCTCCAGCCCTCTCACATGGTGCTTCCGTCCTTATCCGGAGGGGCCAGCAAGGTGAAGAAAGTTTGCTCCTAGCCTCTCTAATCCCAATTTTGGCAAAAATTGTTCTTACTATCTACAGATCAATCTATTTGAAATAATTTGAGGTAGTTTTGATATTTCATCTCACACAAAGATAGAGAACCTATGCCCACTTGCTACTCCTGTGATGTGGATCAAGCCATAAAACTTTTAAATATAAGAAAATTGCCCTTATATTAATGTGTTTGCTTTTAGTTATTTGTGGATGAAAATCTATGTTGGAAGTATCATTTGTGTGAATTTTCTAAAAAAGCTTCAAAACTTTTTGTTTTGTTCTGCAAAGTAAAACTGTTCTTGGCACGTTGTATAACTTTAAAACATTTCTTAATTCGCCATTACGGGGTCATTTTTTGTGTCTCTTTATTCCTTGTCAGTTTCTAACATCTCTTTTTCTTAGCTTCTTCTGTAGCACTTTCCCTCGCATCCTCTAGGGCCGTTTTCTGTCAATTCATTAGGCCCCTCTTCTTCAGTACTTACTCTATCGTTTGCATTTCTTTTTCTGTAGCCTTTTCTTTCCAAATGACATGGCCCTAGAGGAGGGTAATATGGGGCAATGGACAACTCAAGTTTGCCCAATGTCTTCCAAAAATTTTCTTCTCGTGTGCGGATTTTTATGAAAAAAGAACAAAAATGAAGAATATGCTTTTGTGCAATATCCTCTATGTCAAAGAAATCTCTTCAGCCTAAATCTAAAAAGACACAATACAACGTAAAGTTGCCTTTCAGAGCTTTTATTGTATCTGCTTTGTGATGAAACCAGAAGTCACACTACGTTTACCGTTTAGAGCCCCAAACTATTGCCCTTTCATTTCTACTTTATCTCTTAGCTTTATATCCAACCTTTTTTATACGTGATTAGCTTTACAAGTGACATTCTCATGACTTGAAAAAAGGTAAGAATATATTGGTGTCCCAAAAATTAAAATTCAATACAACAATCTGAATTCGTTGATTAGTGATTCACCAGGCCTGTCTGTGGAGAAATTCTTTGTCACATTTCGATCGTAGCTAATGGGTTTCCAGTGCTTCAAACCTGCGGCGCAAAACACACAAGGTCTTTTAAGATATTTTGATCGAAGTACATTGCCCCTTTACGCTGTTCGTCAGCGGGAGACGCTTATCTTTCTTTGAAAGTGCTCACATCTGCTCACTTCCTATATTAGCTAAAGAGAACAATTTTGGAACCAGGACAAATTTCGGCAATAGACTTTGGCGAAAATAGTTTTAGACAACAATGTTTTTTCGAAGGTTGGAGCATTCGCAATACAAATCTGAATTTATTAAGCTACTGTCTTTATTTTGATCAATATTCTGGGAGGGTGACTTGAAGAAGCTCTTGATGAATTCTGGATCTTTTTATTATTGCTTTCCTCAAGGGTCTTGATTAATGCTTAACTTCTAAGGAAATCATTTGGTGAGAAGGAACAAAGCAAGAAAATATAAGAATAATGTCATGAGATCAAAACATTTCAATGCTACTCTGCGTTTGGTTTTGTCAAAAAATTTTACTGGATTCAACTGGAGGAGCCAAAATTTTGTTTGCATAAATGTTGTCTATAACCCCAAAAATGACTTTCGGGCTTAAGGCATCATAGCCCCTAGCTAGTATGCTAAAACTTGTATGTATACGGCTTTGATGTATGTCATGAAGGCTGCAAGAAAGTTTTTTATTGTATCAGGATCCTTCTTGCTACAAGAAACGTCTTATTGAAATGTAATCTTTATCTTTTAGTTTTGAAGCAAGTTCCAAGTGTTTGTGATTTTGAAAGAGAAATGAGGTCTTCTATATTTAGCCGTTTTTAAAAATTGAATATAAAGATTAGCTCTGGCGCTTTGTGGTTAGTGGGAACATGACACTAGTAGAAGAAGGACAAGGTCACAGAGGTGGTATTGTTGAGGCTTTTTTTACCCATTCGTAGAAATATAAAGAACTGATGAATGCACTTTTCAAGTGAACTTTTAAGCAAAAGCTAGGTGCATTTTAAAAAATTTTTGCATATGAAAAAGAATTAAAAAAAATAACAATAAGAGTCAGGGGGTACCATTGAAGAAGGGGCTTAGCCCCTTGCTAGAGAGGCTTCGGGGGGGCAGCCTCTCTCGACAAGCCATCACATGTTTGGTTGGACGAATTCTATGTTGACCGAGCAGGGCCACACACTCTTGGGTATGCTTAATGGCATAACCGTTCATGGGGTTTTCTGTTTTCTGTTTGTAAATCTTTCGGCCATGTTTTATTCATATTTTCTTTATTTAAAGTTGCACTAATTTTTATTCTGTATTTTTGTTGTAAATAAAGGTGGTCCTTGATACTTGTGAATGGTGAATAATATTCGACAAATATTCATATTAATTACAACATACAAAAGAAAAAATGAATTATACATGAATGCAATCATATATACAAAAATAATAAAAACTTACAAGTTGAAAAGAAAATATAATGTACAGAACTGAAAGGAAACATCGAACTTTCAGGCTCTATTTCAGAGCAAATTTACAGTCTCTTTATATTTGAAAGCGTTTTTCAGTTTCTTTCTATTCAGAAGTGAAATTTCGCTATTAGTCTCTTTCAAAACAAATTTTCAGTCTTTACAAATCGAAGTTTAACTCTCTTTCAAATGAAATAAAATCATCTAAAAATGCAAGTTAATTCAAAGTTCTTATAAAAGATTGGTACTTCGAAAATCAATGCGCCTGTAACGCTTGCAGTCAATGACTTCCATAATGCAATCTCTTAAATTGCTTCATGTTAGTGTTTATTAGTGTTCACACTATTGTCAAACTAACAGTAAAAAAGGTATTATTTTTATTCAAAGCGATTTTGCCAGTCTCTATCTCTTCCAAATTAAGCAAGACACAAAATAAAGAATTTCCGAGATTACACACACTGCGTAGTTGTACACTGGTCGAACAAGGTAACCGGCTGAGAAACGCCTGATGACAAACTGAAGAAATTTCGCAGTAGATGTTGATAGAAATTGAGAATCACTGGAGTTTGCGCTTTCTGAAACAAAGCCTAGATTTAGGATGTTTTTCTTAGCGTCTAAAGGCAAAATATCTGGCTGTGAAAGTGGTACACGCAATATATTTTTCAAAAAAGGACACTTTTTACACTTATTCTAATCGGGGAGCGGGCCTGTGCCCCCGTGCCCCCTCCCCGGCTCAGGCGGCCCTGGCCGAAAGGCATATCACTCCACGAATATTCTCGTACGCCTTTGGCAAAAATCGTTTTCTGTTGGAGAAAAATCCGCCTAAAATCCCTAAAAATCCTATTGTTCTAAAACATCTCGTATGTTGTATGGGAACGGTGATACACTCGTCGGTGTTGGCAACCTTTTATTCTATTATGCCCGAGATTTTCCGAGAATATAGTTGACATAACTGCAATATATTTGGTGTGGTCTTGGCTATAGTCATGGATGTGGCTTCTAGAAGCATGGGCATGGTTAAGGGGGCTTACTGTGGATCATACCGGAATATTTTTTATTTTATGGGACAGAACTGCCTGAAATGCGTAATTTTAGGACAGTGCAACTGGTAAGAGGGCTTTCCTACAGAAGCAAGGGCCAAACTTAGTGATCTGCAGAAGAAAGAGTGAAGCAAAGGTAATGCAAAAACCCTCCCAGCTTCTAACTTTCCTACGCAGTTTCAAAATCATAGAATTTTGTCAGAAAGAAAACGTAATGCCAAATATTACGTACCCCTCCTCAAGATTTCCTCATCGATTTTATATATGAATTACAAAATTAATTCTGCTGAGAAATGGGGGACACGCCGCTACTGATATGCTGTTAGAGCCTCTTTTTCTTTTCATTTCACTAAACACCTGGATGTAAGGTTTTGTACAAACAAACTTTCTTCTTTATCTATTTTCCACGCATCCAAAGTCCCAGCTCCCTATAGTTATTCCATTCGGGAGTCTGGACTTCTTTCGATGTCTTGTCACCTCCAGCTAAGGATGATGTACGACTTGACCTAACACCCTGTTTTGTAAAGTAAAATAAATACAAACGAAGAACCTGTTAATTGGAGAGAAATACTGGCTTGATGATGCTAATCAAGTGTCTGCGGAATTGTAGCCGGTCTCACAGCAACGACGTTCTCGCACGTGATTATAAATGACTCGGTGAGATTTGCGACCCAGTGCTTTGTTGTGACATCCTTGTTGCTTGCGTGCATTCGACTGCAAAATATCACCCACAAATTTCCGTTATTTCATGCAAACCAGAGGCACAGATATGGCAATCTTGGCGAAACACCTTTGGACGATGTGATCTAGATGCACTAAATGTGGCCTTTGCTAGCTGTTATGCTTTCTTAATAAATCATAAGGACCTATTTATCAATCGTCAAAAAGAGAAATTGGAGTGAATCACAGCAGCATAATCTTTGGCATCAAGGAGCACTGGGTCAAAAAGCACGAAGAAAAAAACTTTATAAATATTTTCAGGTGGACCGTAAGTATCGCTCTGCCTACTAAAGAAAACAATGGAAAAATTGGCAAACAAGAAAATGCCAGGAAAATTGAAGTCCTTTTTTATAAAAGATATAATTGCTGGCGACGATGTGCATGATGATGGAAGAGCCAGCCTAAACGAAATTGGTATGAGACTGTTTATATTCAATTTTGCTACAAGAAAGTTCTTTATGTAACTTTAGAAATGTTACGAAGGGGTTTTTATATCATTGTTTTGAAAGTTCTTGATAAGTTTCCCGATTTTATTGAACTATTTAATAAAACTATATTGAACTATTAGTTGCACTTGCTAGGACATACGAATATCACTTGTGTACACTCTTCTTTTACTAGATCAAAAACATTTGCTGAGGTTTGATGTTTTTGTTTATTTTCTTATATGAAAATCGATTCTTCTAGTACATAATGTATATCTATCAACTATAAATTGTTTCTAAGACTAATGAATAACAGTTTTTCATGACATCTTTTGATTACCTGGACAAATTCCCTCTGTTATATGAGAGAAATTTTTAAAAAGACAAATTTTTTCTTTTAATTTTTCATCGAATCGAAAAACTGGGCATATTAGATGTTCTTAGGTTGTTCAAATTTTTTTTTAAATCGAGCCTCGGTGTTTCCCTCCGAGAGGTGATTTGGATCCGGGAAAAGATTTATGTTAAAGAAGGAGGATAACAGACGTCTTGAATATCGCCAATGAGTTTCAGAAATTTTAAAAAAAATCCAATTTTTCATATAGCTATATCTTAGGTATAAATTTTCCGAAACTAAAAGCCACAAAATTACAACTGCATTACTCTGGATATTCTAAAATTTACCAAAACCCTGCCAAGATAATGTTGATACCCTTTTCCGATTTTCATTTCAGCTGAACGTATGTGTTTGGGCCACAATGATGAGCAACTGTGTGTAAATGATTTAATTCCATCAAAATCCAATTGTCTACCTGAAAGCGCTGGAGGGACAGTTGGAAGCGGTGAAGATAGTGACTCTAACAGTGGGAACGCCGATGGAAGTTTAGAGAACAATGAACCGAAAAGAAAGTACCCACGAGAGAGAACGACTTTTACCGCAGCTCAGCTAAAATTCCTAGAAGAGCTTTTCAGAGTTAAGAAATACTTGACACTGATAGAAAGGAGCAAAGTTGCTTCACATTTGGAACTCAGTGAAAAGCAGGTAAAAACTTGGTTCCAAAACCGTAGGACGAAATATAGAAGACAAAAGCAGGGAATCAGTTCTTTGGCAAGTAGCAACGCAGGCTTGTGTAGAGGACAAATTTATAACAGTCAAGGCTACTGGAAGTTTCTTCCAACAGCCTGTTATTCGGCTGATAAAACACAGGAGTGCTGTCGAGCTGAAGACTTCACATTGAAAACGGATTCTGTTGCAAGCAAACATTTCATGTGCTCAAGGCCGTGGCAGTTTTGTTCTCATAGCCAACCATAATTTAAAAGATTGCATAAATTTAGTCGAATCATACTCAAAATTACATTTCGATGAATCACATTTCCAAGGTATTTCTTAACTTAGATAGGCAAAGGTAAGAAAATAAGGGTACTGCAATTTATGGCTGGGATCCATTCGTTTGAATGTTAAAAATCAAGCATTTAGTGAAAAAAGGAATTTCTCAAGAATGCTTCCAAACTATCGCTGCAAATCAGATAACTTCTTTTCAAGATACCAACAGTCTGACGGGATAGGGTTTGCGAAAATTTTCCTTTGCAAAGTTGTTTTCTGTATGATTTTTATCTGTCACTAAAACATTGCCAGTTCTTTAGATTAGATTTAGTACCTTAAAATCATCCAAACTAATATTGCTAATGTTCTTAGACGAATAATATGTAGAGGTCAGATTCCAATCTACTTTTCAGGGAAACTGGCCTTTTAAGATTAAAAAAATTCAAAGCCATATCCTTGAATGTATCAATCATAGATCTAAATGTTATTCACCTACCCCAAAAGAAATGTAAATGAGAATATTTGTAAAAATGTAGTATAGATGTAACCGAATTCAATAAGACATCGATTGTGCAAATAATATGAAAGGGGAATACTTTCATTTTTAGAAAACAAATACGTTATATTTTCTGTCCTTGCTGTTTCTTATACATATTTTCCTGTATTTGAAGAAAGCCTAAATTAATTTCTTTGAGGAAAAAACAATTCAGTGTCCAGTAGAATATTGTGAAACATTGAGGGATCTGGGAAAGACGCTAATTTTTTCAAAACTGATTGTTTTTAGATATTTCTTTTAAATTCCTATTTTGAGTTAACTTGATATTTCAATGTATATGAAGGAATAAAAACGTATCATTTATGGGCGTTTGCGATTTAATGTGAGTTTGTAATTTCTAATCTTGTTGTAACAAAGCCATTTGAATTTGCAGCCAGGATGTACAGAAAGATGGTTCAAACTTTTGAGAAATAAAAAAAGTAAAACTTCTCAAGAAAATGTTTACAAGTTAGGATGTTTCGTTGGCTATTTCTGCAACAGAAAGAAACAACAGATGATCGGTAATTGATAGTTCAAAAGGATGTCTGAATGTGCGAGATCTGGATTATTCTAAGATTTATTTCTACTGCAGAATATAAAAAGGGGACACTGATGGTGATATTAGATAGCTTGAAGGCTATAAAATGGAGAAGTATGTCACTGTTACCTGGAGCATTGCACATGTCGATGAAAGAAGCACAGAAAAGGCTAAAAATATCTTACATAGGTTTGGGCTCATCCTTTGACTTCTGTGTCTGAATCTTGAAATTTAGAATATTCTTGGGGATAAAATCAATAATCTTTTGGCAGCTACTTATGCATGCAATGCACTTCATTTCAAAACTTTAAAATGCGTGGAAGCAAATTGATGCTGAAATCTGATTATTTGGGTTCAGAGTTTGCATTCAGAAACGTAGAAATTGCTCGTTTTTATTAGGACTAAAATACTCCAACAGTCATCAAAAGTGAAAAAAACTTAAAAGTTGAGGCTAGTAAATTTGAGTTTTATAAACGAATCACATTTTAATATTTTATGATTAGTTTTAATTTAAAAGAAGATGAAAAAAGGCTTGTGTTTGGATCCTTTTGACTCTTACTTTTGTTATCGACGCATTGTCGTCATTTAAGTACTCACGGATGAGCGATTAGGTATATTCTCATTTCACAAGAGGGATTTTTCACCTTAATCTCACTTGCTTTACTCCACACTGAATCCCAGTGGCTAGTTCAATAGTTTGGAGATTGGTAAGCTCGTCGGTCGGGTTTTTATTTATCTGAAAAAGAATTTTGATACAGTTGCTCATAACATTCCCTGCAAAAACTCCTAGAGCTTTTGATTAAATGGGATATGTAAAAAGCTACTACAGAAGAACGAAATGAAAACAAGAATGAAAAGTGTTTTGGAATATTTTCATGGGCCAGCTTTTTATGGTTTTTCGTCTTAAAAATATTTAGCAGTAGGGATAGATCATTCAAAATCAAGTAATGTTTACTTTTTTGACAGAATAATATTAAGCTGATAACCAACACAGCGATGAAGAGAGACAGCTTGTTTTAGTTCCATTTCGACAGTCTTTTTCCTTTTTGCATATTTTTCAAGCTAAAACGACCTTTCAATGATCCACAATTGAGACATAATACAATATCTACATAGATCTACAGTTGTCGCTAGTTTACTCATATAATATAGTCATAATTAAGAAACAGAAAATCTAATATACATTATGCGTTGTTTATACTAAAACTTCTTAGAAAAGAAAATGTCTTTGAAAGTGTTCTAAATGTTTATACCGAATTTGCTGCCCTTATTGAATACGGCAGTTCATTCCAGAGAAATTGGGCAACATGAACAAATGATCAGTCTCCAGGTGTTACCAAATAAGTTCTCTTTATTTCAAGCAGGATATCATTCTTTGCAGATCTTGTCTTGTTGCATGAGGAGCTGTGCGTTTCTTACGTTAATCAACTAAGTATTTTAGAGCTATGTTATTCATACACTTGAATGTCAATAGCAATATCTTATACTGAATTCTGCATTGAGCAGTTAACCAGTTAAGTTCTCTCATAATTGGTGTTATGTGACATTTTCTGCTTGTACCCACCAGGATGCAGCAGCGTTTTGAACTTTCTGCAATTTGTTAACTCACAGGATGGCAGTCCTTGTATCAAGGTATGGTTGCTATCAAGCCTTGAAATTACAAATGCATGTATGGTCTTTTCTGCAGCCTCTCTTGTCAGGTACCTTCTAGCCCGACTGAAGCTATGCAAATGGTACCTGGCTGAATTACAGATCATGTGTACATATGACAGAAAAGCCGCTTTAGAAGAACATCGTGATTGACAGTATCGAAAGCAGCAGATAAATCAAGCAATAGGAGAATTGAGACTTGTTTGTTATCCATCGCTACAAGTATAACATTCTGGATCTTAAGCAATGCAGCTTCTGTGCTAAGACCTCGTCTGTATGCTCACTGCAGTGGTTCAAAGAGCCCATTAATTGTCATGTGTTCCATTCATTGATTGGCAACAGCTCTCAATTAGTTTAGAAGTATTAGCTAGATTTGAAACAGGCCTAAAATTCTGCTTTAGTACTTCGAGACCAAATTTCTTCAACAATGGGATTAAGATTGCAAGCTTAAATTCCTTAGGCATATTTGCAGATTGGAGTGATTTATTGATTACTATTTGTCACTTATTGATAGGCACAATTCGTTGTCATTTGCACACTTATACATGCTACTTCTTCAATAAAAATACGATAAAGATGTTTTTCATGTATCCGTTGAAAAGTAATAGGCCTAAACGTGTTCCTTGGGAAGCCTTTCTTTCATATCAAGTCAGTTTCTATGAATGGAGCTAATTTGACTCCTTTCGTTTCTTTTTTTAAAGTACCTGTAATTTGATTCAATTGTATCATTGCTGAAACTATACAACTTCAACTTAGCGAATAGAAGTTCATGAGGTAGACCAAGAATTGCCTTCAATAAAGCGTAACCATGGATGCTGTATGCTTATAGCCTTTCCTATAACCCGATTAACAAGCTGGTATCTCCACAGTTAGAAAAGGAATTCTGCACCTTTATATTACCGATTCAACCCCAAATGTACCCTCTCTATTCCAGCCCATCAGTTACAGAATGCAGGTATGTCTCGCCTTTCGAAGACAGGAATCAAGGGGCTTGACAGCGTTCACCATGCAATGCTTGTATGGCAAGAATAAGATGCTACTCAAGTGATATCCAAAACAGACGCGTTGATATCACTTCGCAAATAGACTTCGGGCTTGTTATAGGATAGATGAGCATCATCAAAAAGTATAGATTACGCCAGTAACTGTAAAGAACTACTCAATTTCTGAATTGAATAAAAAATGAAATGGTTAGAAGTTGTTTGTTGTCTGTCTACGTTAGTGTCACTGAATCTCTTAAGAAACCATCGTGTAGCAGTTAAGATAAAACCCTTATCCTTAATAACTCATCAATCCATTATAGCATGACACCTTGTAAGAGCGAAATGAAATGCTTCGTTATCTTCCAGCCGCAAAACCTCTCTGCTTATACCAAAGGCCTAAGTTCAATGGCAATAGTTGTCCAGAGTCATTTCCTTGTCAGCCTTGACCTGATATCTTGCTTTCATACTTTCATTCAAACGCAGATTTTGGCTCCTAATTAAAACAGAAACCACCAAATTTATAAACTCACGTAACAATACTTATGAGCTTTTCATTTCCAAGACACTTGCCAATTGTAAATCGGGTGACGTTCTTAGAAAGGCATATCACCTTTTAATAACCAAACCAAGATTTGATATTTTAATAAACTCAGTTGCGATGAGTGACAGTCACCAAAAACCTCAGATCCGGACTCAAATACATTGTGTTATACTTATTCCTGAGGCAAGTTGAAATATGTCTTTAGTCACAATAGTCGTGGTCTATAAATCACAAGTTTGCCTCAATTTATCTGATTCCTTATATGTGCAACCAAATATCTTACTTCCAGTTTTGCAGTTATTAAAAATAATTTGTTTTTGTCTTCGACTTTTCTTGCCACAAAACCTATGCCTAGACACACAGAAAATACAATCCACCTTAGAATTCAAAGACAAATGATACCAAGGTTTCGTTACAAAATGTTTGCTATTTATCTCAAAAGCGAATTGAGAATGTGTATCAATTTACAACTATAGCATTTACTAATAAATCCAAAACATCGAAACTGATATTGCGAGCCAATAAAGAAAAAAATAGCTCACAAAAAGAAGCGGAGGAGATTTTCAAAGCCTAAAACATATCTATGATGTAATGAGCAGCTAATTGTAAGGAAAAATAGTCTTTACTTAACATTTAGCTGAAAAAGCTAAACGAATGTGCTAACAAATTTCATATCAAATTATCACATTATGTCGTGATATCGACGAATAATGGCATCCTCAGATCACAAACTATTTATTTATCTGCCTGTGTTTGAAATGTATCATCGGCATGTTTTACAAATTACAAAAATGATTATCTCCAAGAGAAAGTGATAAATGAACACCAAAAAAAATGAATGAAAATAACAGATGAAAAATTGTGCATTTTGAAGATCTGAGAATACAATAATTCTATTATTTCAATCTAAAACAAGAATCTGGTTTTAAGAAAGCTATTTCACTTTATTATCAAGCAATCACAGTTGGATCAAGAAAAAATAAAGCATGACCCCCTTTTCTCAATTATATAATATAATTCCGAAGTTTGAGAATCGAATTCTTTTTTAACACGCACTTGAAATATCTCAAACTCTTATCAAGTTAAACCCAGCGTTATCCCAAAGAACTCATATCGTGAAATTCATATAAATTCCCCTGTAGCTAAAATTTCCCATATTGCAGTCTCTTTTACACAATTGCTTTATTTTGATATGTCAAAGTGCATGGACTATTGAAACACTCATGCCAAGATAAGTTGATACAAAACAATTCGCATGAAATTTATGTGTTGTTTAGATTGGGGCATAAATCTAATAGCAATGTAAAAGCTAAATATTGCGAGCTATAAGAATTACAAAAAATAATTACAATGCAAGAAAATTATTTTAAGCAGTTATATATCAAATAGAAAAACCTCAAAGAGTCACTTCACACAGTTCACAGTTGCACTCAATATTGTAGGTTTTTATTCCCTTTTGAAGGCTTACAGAAACTTAGACATAATTTGGATAATTTCTGAAAAAAAATGTTGTCCTTGTGTCGAATTCCAAGGGTATCCTCATTTCACAAGTCATATTTCAAGTTTCTTGTTTAAAAATTTCACTCAAGAGACAAGGATTTAGGCCTTTTTAGGTTTTGTCCATCTGTTTCAGCAAGTACTATAGATTGCGTTTGTGAACCGACATTGCATTACATTATTTTATTACAATATCTTTAAGTCTAAAAGTTTTCAAGTCGGCAGACTGTTTCATATACAATTCTCAGTGCCTTATCTTTGATTTTACTCAATTCTGTGATAAGAGTTGATGGCTGATGATTGAAGACATAAAAAACTCAGTAAGTGTGGGGAGTGACAATTAAGAAATATAATAATCTTTGATAACATACTAGAAATCGGTTAACAATGAACTGAAATGACCTAGAAAGTAACTTTTGGATGGTTAAGTCAAAATCTGAGGCTGAAATTTGTAACCTAAAGTTCTAAGAACAATAAGAAAAAGTTGTTTGTTGTTAAACAACTTGGTACCTATTACAAGAAAGAGAACGCCGAGTGAGACTTTTAAACACTGATCTTGTAAAAACTAAACTCTCTTTTAAGTTTGCTGTATGATAAGTTGACGCTTTGATCACTGGCTTCACTGCTGCAGAACAGAAAATAACGAATTCAATTAGGACATCTAGCAAATGTTTATAATTCGATAGTTTTTTAATGATATGAGAGACTAAAGTTCAGACTGGTGGTGCTAGAAATTTTACAACGATAAAACACTACACAATCTGGTCCGTAAACTAACTCGCTTTAAAATTTAGAGAACGGGCTAAAGAAGTGCCCAGACGGGGAAAAAAATAATTTTCTCGAAGGAATACAATTGAAAATTCTAGTTTAGAGTCCGCTTATTCTGAAATTTCAAAATACCTATTTTGAAGAATTTGAAGGGCTGTTCAAACACCCGTAGCACCACCTGGCCTCTGCTTAGTATTCAAAACAGGCAATGCATAGATTACTACTCTACGTTCTGTCTTTTATTTTCTAAAAAGATAAGTGAAAAGATACAAGGCGCATAGAATAGTAGCATCTCTTAAAAAACTCTTCTTACAGATTCCCTTTGCTTTTCCCCCTTTTATTTTCTGGAAATTGATCCAACTTGACCTCAATTTGTGCTTATAGATGCATTTGCCAAAAACCCTCCTCGATGCGCGTCAGCTCTTTGTCAGCAAATTTGTAGAATGGGCACGTCGGCAACATTTGTCTCTACCGCCAGTCTATGATAATAGGTCTTCCTTTTTTTTACTTTAGCAACTTTTAACTTTAATAGAAGACTTATTTTTCACAGCACACTAATCTTTGAGCACTGCTTTTCTACCACTGTTTAGGAATAGTGCCCTTTGAAGAGAACCTTTGCCACAGCAAACATCCAACAAAAAGGGCTAAAAATGGCCCGCTGTAGCTTAATAATTACAATTACAAAATTATTTATGCTTTCAGTTTGGTGAGTTCAATTACAACAACATTACATTTATTTGACAATTTATAATAATTATACAAAAAAAGTCACGGTTCATCTCGCAATCTCTTACGATGCGCTGGCATACCGTGGTTGACATTCACTGGGTTGGAAGAAATCACAAATTTGCAACACACTGAATCCACGTAATTCTGAGCATTTTATGAAGATTGCATCACTGTAATTGCGTAGATCTGCATGCATCAGGTTTGTGATTTTTTACTTTTTTAGTCAATGATACCCAGTCAATGGTGGCCACAAATTGTAATTCGTCTTTAAAAGAGCAGTAATGAATTTTTAAATGTAGATAATGATTGGTCTTCCTCTCGTATACCTTTGGTTCAATTGGTAGGAATGTTACTGAGAAATTGGCCCTCTATTTCACAAATTGGAGGGTCTCCCACTTCTTCATCCTTTCTCTTCTGTACATAAGAAATCCTTTCTCTTCTGTACATAAATTAAGTTTCCATTCTCCTTCGCAATTCCTTTTCCCTGCTCTTTATCCTTTGACCCCCTTAGGCTCTAGCACCCAGGGTGAGCAATGCTGCACAATTATCTGTATTGTGCAATTATCAATAAAGAAGATAAGCTATACTTTGATAGCAAGGGTATTGCCGAAGGATTTCAGATTTCAACCTGTAATTCATTCATTTCATTGGTCATGGTTGGTCATTGGTCAAAAGTTAAAGACAAATTAAGAACAAACTGAGGTTGAGCTATTCAAAAATGTAATTTTGAGCAACGTTTATCTTAAAAACGAGGACTTTTAGCCATGTTTGGATGCTTTTTCGGCAAATATTCAAACTTGTCGGAAAATGAAGATTGTCTCATTGTTGGCGAATAAGGCCTGAAAACCTCGTTTGAGCGAAAAAGCTAGCAATCGCACTGCTTACAGCCTATTAATTTAAGAACAAATTAAGAACAATCCACCCTCATATTCTTGAAACAACAGTCAACCTGAACTCGAATTCACTGGCTCATACAAAAAAAGGGTGTATTGCAAATAACTTGCTATAAGGAGCAAGCTAACGACTATAAGAAATGACTGCAAAAAAATAACTGCAAGAAGTTTTCTGAGATGCATTTTAAGCTAATCTGAAGGGTGTTGTTGCAAAAATTTTTGGCATCGTCTTTCCATTTTGCCCCCTGGGGAGTCTCTGAAATCTCGGCGGCTCTCCAGCCATATTTGCCCTTCAATTCTTATCAAATTCTATAGATTAGAGGAAATTTTATAAGCTGAAACTATTGTTATGAGGAGCTCAAAAGAAGCTGTAGTTCATTTTTGCATCCTAAAATTTGCTCTTCGCAAAAAGATGCTCACGAATTCACCCAAAAAGCAAACTCCAGGAATATTAGTTTCCGCAAACCTAATTTCCTTATGCTTTTATGCCATCATTTGCTCTTACTAGGTATCATTAAGTGTGTATATGATCATCTATTTCATTGTTAATGAATTATGTCTATGGAGAAATAGTCGGTTAAACAAGAAAAGTTGATCACTCTTTTTCTGAACGCCACCCCCCCCCCCCCCCCAAAAAAATTGTCTAGGCACATCACTGCTGTTAACTGCTGCATTAAGAACTCGGGTTCATTGCCTGAATCAACTACTGATTGCTATTATTTGACTCTGTCTTGCCTACATTTAATATTTGATGCAATACACAAATATTGCCTGGGATCTTTCTTGCATGTTGTAAACATGTTTTTAGATGCATTTTCTGATCATACTTAGAATGTCATATTTCAAAATTTTTATTCCCGCCAACCTTGGCCATGGGGGCCACTTTGACTAAACCCCCGAGCCAGCAATATAGGCATTTCGCCCCCTCACTTTCAATGAAATTTTCCCCAGGCCTTTCCCATGCTACTGAGGTTCTGATATCAGCTCCCGCACAAACCCAGTCAATGTGCCTGGTTGCTCAACCGATGATCGGAAAAAACATCAACCCTGGTCATGTTCAGATTGCAAGATTACATGACAAGAACAAATTAGATATTTCATAGATTTTGTACTTTTTGTATTCCAACAATGCTTTTTGTATTCCAACAATGCTTTTTGTCAAACTACAAAGTACATATTATAAATTGTAAATAAATTGACGCTAGGAATACCAAGCAACGATTTTGCATGACATTTTAGTAGCACGAATGTAATAAACAGATCAAATCTACTCTGTTTTGTTAACATAAGAGCAGATTTTCTGAGAATGCAACACAAGCACTTTGTTCTTTTATCTGAGTGTTCATCTAAAGCTTGACATAAACGCATTTTTATAAAGAAATTTGGCTAAAGCTCAGTACTGAAAGTTCCTTAAATTACGGTTAAATTTGAGTAATGGAAATTCCTTAGCAACTCCTTAGCAAACCTTTCTCTTTGTGTTTTTTTGAAAAATAAATAAAATAAACAAACAGCAAGCAAATTAAGTTAAACAATTAAAAGATAATTAACAATAGATATTGTTGGCACATTTTTTACATTTTAAAGTTCATGTGAAACTTAACGTAACTTTTTTTATCATCAATTTTTTCAATGGAAATATTAAATGAAACTCAGACATCATAAAAATTGTTTCTAATTTGCTCGAATTTACTATACCTGCTGTATACCCGTGTGCATTTTATTGCTAATAGTGGTTGAAATATATTAGAAAATGTGTGCATTCAAAGACTTAATTTTTGATATTCCTTAGTAGTCTCCCATCCAGTGCCAGAAATTCCTTAATTTTTATTCTGTGCGAATACTATCTTCATTATAAAGTACTTCCTTATCAAAAATGGGTGGATTCTTACGTTGCTCTTATTCTTTACCAATTGGGTCTCAATGCTTTTACAAACTGTATGCTTATAAAAAAGAGCGCAGTAACTCAAAATAATCACAAATTTTCATACAGTCATGAGCCAGGCAGATAAAGGTCGTTGGGTATTGCTGCCATTGGGCTGCCATTGAAAAATTGTTTCGGTGGAATGCTGTCACCATCATTTCTTTTAGTAGATCTGCATTTTTTACAAGCTTTAGAGATTGAATTAATGCGGCTGAAGATTCATTACAGTAGACTGAACTAAGTATTCTTACATAGATGTAGATATTCTATTTGAGAGGATGTCGAATATCAGTGGTGTAGTGCTATCAAAATAACAAGGAGGGCTCTTGCACAAAATGTTGCGAACAACAATAGTAAAAGTAGAAATTTTAGTAGAAAAGTAGCATTAACAGCCCCCTGAGCCCTCCGCCTAGCACTACAACCCTGTCGCATACTTACTTCAAAAGTAGGAATAGGATGATTATGCAAGCAAAGGAACTGTAAATTGCCTTACAAGCAAAGTAACAATTGTCAATTGGCATTCATAAAATGTATTGTAAGCATTCCTCTAGAAATATATCTTTGCAACATTGGATGTACTGTTAAAAACGTTATGAAATGGCAAATGTTTTGCATTTAGAAAAAGAAAAGATCAAGCAAATAGATAGAATAGGAAATGAGTAAGTGTACTACAGAGAATGCACACTACCCCTAAATTGAATGAGATCGTTGCGAAAAGGAGAGCTGCGCTTTCTGTTTTCTTTAATATTATGGAGGGTTTAAGTTCAGGTGAAAAGAAAAGGAGAACCAGGACAGATGATGTTAAAGGGTGGGCAAACATCAGGAGCTATGGTATCCTAAAAAAGAGTTTGGTGGAAAGCTATGGTTAGCTACCTATAGATCATGTAGAATGAATAAATGAAGAACAAATCTTGATCTATTATAATGATTTTTACAGCGGAAAACAACTCTCAAATTAAAAAGCTGTAGAGTCAAACTCACATAAGTCGGATCTAAGTCGGGTATTTCTCATCTTAGACAAAGTTTGGGAAATTTGAAATCGATAAACCGTATAAAGCATCACATATGAAGTATGTTATATAGAACAAATATATGATCATATGTACAATACTGAATTCGTAAAATGCCTGTCTAGCGTCTATAATACTCATTGACTGCTTCTGGATGTCTATAATACTCAATGAAGACTTCAACAAATGGCCGACTTACGCAAATATCAGACTTAAGCCTGGTTTCCATATAGCCGTAAGGATGCCTGCGGCTGCCTGCGACTGCTTTCTGCCATCTTCCATCTTCCATCCCTACGGTATCGCCGGCAGATAATTCTTTAAGCCTGGTTTCCATATAGCCGTAAGGCTGCCTGCGACTGCCTGCGACTGCCTGCGACTGCTTTCTGCCATCTTCCATCTTCCACCCTTACAGTAGCGCCGGCAAATGGAAACGTTCTGTTTTCAATTGCCTGCGGTATCGGTAACTATGCCAGTAACTAGGTAAAGTTTGAGCGGGAAAAACTGGCGGGTAAAATTCAACAACAAAGCCCTGTTTCAATTGGTTCTTGCACATCACATGATCCGTTTGAACAAAAGAATGCCGCAGGCAGCCGCAGGCAAGGCGTTTCCATTTGTAATTTGTCTGCCGGCGGTACCGGGAGGCTGCCGTAAGAGCCGGGAAAAGTTGAACTCGTTCAACTTTCTCCCGGCTCTCCCGGCAGTCTAACGGCACTTCAAACAGCTGCCTGCGGTACCGTTAGAAAGCGTTTCCATAAAGAATTGTCTGCCGGCGATACCGTAGGGATGGAAGATGGAAGATGGCAGAAAGCAGTCGCAGGCAGCCGCAGGCAGCCTTACGGCTATATGGAAACCAGGCTTTATGGAAACGCTTTCTAACGGTACCGCAGGCAGCTGTTTGAAGTGCCGTAAGACTGCCGGGAGAGCCGGGAGAAAGTTGAACGAGAACAAATTACAAATGGAAACGCCTTGCCTGCGGCTGCCTGCGGCATTCTTTTGTTCAAACGGATCATGTGATGTGCAAGAACCAATTGAAACAGGGCTTTGTTGTTGAATTTTGCCCGCCAGTTTTTCCCGCTCAAACTTTACCTAGTTACCGGCATAGTTACCGATACCGCAGGCAATTTCCATTTGCCGGCGCTACTGTAAGGGTGGAAGATGGAAGATGGCAGAAAGCAGTCGCAGGCAGTCCCAGGCAGCCTTACGGCTATATGGAAACCAGGCTTTATAAAATCCGGATGCAAGTATGGTGGGTTAAAAATCAATACCAAAAAGATGGTACCAAGCATTTTTGTCCGAGTTAAGAAAAATCCGATTGATGCGAGTCCGACTTATACGAGTTTGACTCTAGATAAGCCGTTGTTTTATGCCCCCCCCCCCCCACCCTTTCACTGTCCAAGCATGCCTTTTTCTTGATAATTATAAGGCATAAAAATGCTTTTTATCAGACTTAACATTCATTGCCACTAAAAACAAAGAGCATACTTCTGGATTCATATCTTAACCTTCCTTTATTTGGTTGGTTCGTTAGATATTCTAACAGACAACTGTTTGGTTGAACACAGGGGCGGATCCAGAGCAAATTTGAAAGAGGGGCAGTTGGTTGTGGGGGCGCTGAAAAGTTTTCAAAAATTGGTTACGAGAGTACGCTGTATACAACAATTTCAGTTACCTTTTCAGAATAAACAACAAAACTTTGAGGTAATCCTTGAAGCAAATTAACCTATCGGTCCAAGAACCTTTTTCATCTGATTCTCATTCTTCAAAAGAGGCGCACAATTTCCAAAAAGGGGCGCCAGACTTGCTTCAACTCGTTGAGGGAGGAGCAACTGCCCCTAGTTGCCCCCCTCCCCTTAAATCCGCCACTGGTTGAACAAATGTCAGTTTGAAGATCAATACAAACGACATCATGAGATTAATATAAATTTTGCAAATCCAGTGTGGCAAATATATCAACATTACAATGAAAAATATACAGTGGATAATTGACAATTGAAGTCAAAGCCATTTTTTAACTGAACAAGTGATGCGTAGAACACATCTGAAATATAAAGACTTCATTAACTCATTTTGGGCATATCCGAAAAATAGGAAGACCTGTGAACGTTTGATTCTTAGAAGAATAGTAAAACCTGTTTGTACCAAGTATTGCATTGCGCGGCGTAGCAAGAGAGGGGCATTGTGTACCAAATGCATGTTTCTAACAACACTAACACCAAATACTTCATGTAACAACTCAAACACAAAACACTTTATTCAACGATATAATAGCTCTGATTCTGTCTACCTTTTGAAGTAAGTACCAATGGAGTTCCTGTCACTAACAGCGTCAGAATGATTATATAACGGATCTTAAAACAGTATAAAAATTTCATTAAAATATGCATTTATCGCCATGTGTCTTATAAAGGAAAGAAAAAAACAAAAACCCTGCATTACCTCTGTGTAACGCCCAGCAGTAATTACAATGATACTTTTACAGTTCTCAACAAAGCATGCCTGTCAATACATTCTTAAAAGCTTGTTGCTGTTTTGGTTGTCTTACCACCAATTATAAAACAAAGCATTAAATTCCTGATTAGGAGAGGCGTATCAGTCTATTGTAACAATCTTTTTCAATGCTTGACGATACAATCTATGATTGTTTTGCAGGTTCTACCGAAAGCAGTCCCGACTGTAAAACAACTATAAATTCAAAATAGCTAAGAACTCATAACCTGCTTGAACTCTACACAGTGAAATATTTAGTTTCATCTGAAGCAGCAATAGAGTTCTAAAGTGTGACATCACCAAAAACCTTTTTTTTAAATTTTTGAATTTTAACCAGATATGGCCACATGAGCACAGAATCTTGCCCCATCAAACCTCTATAATTTGGTCTTGATTCATAACTTTATGAACCAGGCCAGAATAATGGTAATCCGTTAGCAAACTTTAAACCTTCCATTAGCCATATCTCGCCCAATTTTGAGCATTTCTAACTGATTTTTCTTTTTACGGGGTATTTTATGCTGTTCTTTTAGATTATGTGGTCAAATTTAAGAAACTTTAAAAACATTTTTGATGACGTCACACTTCGGTGCTCTATTACCTCTTAGCGTGGGTTATGGTCTGTAACGCAGGCTACAATTCCATATTCTTAACATCAGTTTAATTCTATGAACATTTTCTCTATGGGTACCTTTTTCCTTTCTTTTGCTTTTCAGTTACCACTTAATTTTTATTATTTATTATATTCCTTTTGGGCTTCTTCATTTTCAACTTTCATCGAGTTTACATTCAAGACCTTAAACTCGCAGGGTCGCCCTAAACTGTATTTTCTAGAAGAAAAGGATCTACTTTCAAAACGAAAATTGTTTGCATATCTTATCAATTATTTTACACCTCTAAAAAGCCAGATTTTCCGCTTAGATAAATTCAACACAAAATAAAGTTTGACTCAAAATATTGTCTAAATGTTTCTTGCTTTAATCATAGTCGATAGAAGCGAGTTTCTCCTTGCCTGATAACCAGACCGCTAGTTTTTCTATTGATTATCCTTTAAACACAAAGCTAATGCTAAACCAAATGAAAGACTTATGATTTGCATAACAAAGTGGATTAGTATCCTATAGCAGCCCAAACAAATGATTGGTTAATCTTGTTTTATTTCTCGGCTAAGATCTTTACATTCTTTGCAAATTTTCTTTAATTTGAATGCCATAATTGACAATTGTTCATTTTATCGGACGTGTAGGCTCAGGGGCCAAGGACTGAAATTTTTTGAGATTATGTTGATGCTCAAGCAAGTAGGTACCACCCAGCTCCAAGAAAATTCACCCTCTCCTAAATTTCTGAATTGATGGCAATTTTACAGCTATAATTAACTCAAAAATAAAGTAGCATTTCTGAGTCAAGCTATCAGCTGTGTTTTTCCCTGTTTTGAAGCAAATCAAAAATCTTCAATAACATTAATACGTTTTTCCATATAACACTACATGTTGTTTATTGTACGTTAGTCTGTTGACCACAAGGTGGTAATTTGCCAATTTGGCATCAACAAGGGGGGCTGAGTCCCCCCGGAGTCCCCTAGCACTACATCCCTGCTTGACAGCCCTGAGTTTCGGAACCGCTTTAGAAAACTGCAAGTTCAGATTATCCAGCTCACGCGGTCCTGGTTGCTTAGCTTCTAAGATATTCATGCATTGGCCATTGAATTGAGCTATAAGAATTCTTGCAATCGTTATCCACCAGCGATCATTTCTGGATTGCCCAGCTGGTTTCCAATTCACTTTTCAAAGGCTGCCACCAGTGATCACGTGACTGCTTGAATCTGAATCGTCCTGTGATGTACCAAAATAACTACTACGAATGCAAAGTGTTGACAGATTCTAGTTGATCGAGGGCAATATACAAACTAAAATACACGACAAAGGGAGCTAATGCAAGAGGTATTTGCCCTCTAGCTGTCATAGCTGAGTAATTTTGGAACAGCATATCGGAAAATGTTGCTCGTTCTTCGCAAAGCAGATTCTTGATTGGTGAGGCTCACGACCGATTTCTTTAGAGCTGTTCTGCGCACATTTCCAAATGGTAAACGATCTTAAAAAGACGGCAGATCGTTTGCAAAACCTGATGGTAAGTTTTCTTTATCTGACATTTTGTACTTTTTATCATTTCCTTCACCATCCTACAATATTGGACGCCGTTCATTTCAGAAATTATCTGTTTTTAGCTAGTTAGTCTACAGCCTGCAAAATCAGTAAATACTCTGCAAAATACTCGTGTCAGTAACAGCTATGTATATATTTTATCTCAAAAACATTGCTGGCTATTATCTTTATGTGCTTATCACAATTTAACATACAGTAAGTAACTGCCTTCCTGTTTCGATTGTTTTGGGGTTTCCTAAGCGATGTTTTGAATAGGTCCATTCTTTGCATGGTATAAAGAAGACGGCAAACAGGGGTGACTGAGAATGTAATATGATGACAATCGTACAGAATACTGGTTTAAACGATTTGTGATATTGCTGACAAAGAGTTTTCATTCCTTAGAATGACAAATATGACGGTTTATTCTATTTGATTGGCAATATTATAGGCATTATTCATGCTCTCACATTTACAATTTCACAAATTACCAAGTTTCATTTCTCAATCAAGCTACTGAATTTGTGGCTTCAAAATTTCTGAGGAAATCTACCCCCATGACTTCCCTTTAGCAACAACCTTTGCGGAAAAATACAAGACAAGGAAGTTAATGTGCCCGATCTTTTCTGTTCAATGAAGTGAATGTGGGACCTGCCCCTGAAGATAATCCAACTGACTGATAACCATGGCAACTGAGAGATAATTCAATTGGCTTTCATAATCATAATCATAATCGTTATTGTAATTGTAATCATAATCATAATCTCAAACTTATTTTCATTGGATTTTGTTTCTAGTCCATAATTAACTAATTCATACGAACTATTTACATTATACAGCTTGATATATATACAGAAAAAGATAAAAACCGCCGTTATAATTTAAATTCGAAGACCAGTAGAGCTTTTGAAGATATTGTGTGCATTCAAAAAAAATTGCTTAAAAGCATTTCTAAGGTCTCAACACTGGGATATATGACGTGTTCCCTCTTTTAGGCAAAACGAAAATAAGTCTATTGGCACAGAATATTTCAATAGCACTGTGATATTTTTTATTTAGTGCCATTTCCGCCGGTATCCTCTTCAAATTCAATTTAATGTTCGAAGTAATAACATATGAAAAGTTGTTTAAATGCTGGTTAGGACAGTCAGATTACCCCCTTACCCCCCCCCCCCCGAAAGAGTTTTCGAGCCCAGTGTCCTTAGTTGTTATTTAGTTACAGCTAAGGTAAAGGCTGATGAAGTTTCTAATATACTTGCACTTAAAAAGGAATATTGAATTATAATTTAATGTGATACAATAGGAAAGTAAAAAAGGCGCTGTAGTTTATGATAAGCATCAATAGATATAGGACAGCTACTTTTCTAATTAAACAGTTGATACAAGCAATACAGTTAGCTTATATCTAATTCATTTCTCAAGAAGAAGACATTCATTATCATGTAACAGAATGTTTTAACACGAAGATGCTCTATGCGATTAATTTTGTTGCTTCATTAATTTTCTGTTTTTGCTAATAAAATGTTATTAGTTTTTACCAAATCTTAAAAGAAATCCATCAAAAGCAGTGAATGCTTGCAATTTCTAGTGTTGTTAACAGTTGCTAAACCATAAACTTTATGTTGTAACCTTATCTCCCATAATAAATAATACAGGGACATGCCAGTTCAGCTTTCCTCCTCTAAAATTGGCACCCTTTAAGCGCAGTGAGCATATAGCATGTCTATTGTTTGGATACAACGTAATTGGTTGAATCGACAGTTTTGCGCATCATCAAACCTGTACATTTTTGTGGTAGACTGCAGCAAATGAACTGTTTGCAACTTATTTCAAGATGGAAGTAACCTGACCGGAAATTTTTGTTAAAATCTTTTCACGTAAATACATTTGATAATAAGTCATCTATTCGAAAATTTTAATCACAAGCCCATCTGGTTCCACAGGCATCCAAAAGTAGAAGACAAAGCTTGCCTCTTTCGCTTCTGTTCAGAAGTAGCGGCAGTAACAGCAGCATCCTAGGCCCAGCGCCGGAGAGGGATACTCTGATTACTATTACCAAGATGTCTCGTATAAACTCAGAAACATCAATACATATGCAAGTTGAGCAGCTTCGTGAATCATTAAGAGGAGAAATTCGTCGTGAACTCAAAATCAAGGAGGGAGCTGAAAATTTAAGGAAAGTATCAACTGATAAAAAGACGCTTGCTCAGTGTAACCAGGCTATCAAACAATCAAATGCCAAGCTCGACCAACTTCATCATGAATTACAGGAGGTAAATGCACGCCTGTCAGACGAGATTCTCACCATTGGAAAAGGAGGTTTGATATTTTGCTGTTTGTTTTTACAGAAGCGTTGCAAAAGTTTCCCACACCCTGTTTGTTGCCACTCCATCGGCACAAACATGTTGTCAGTCGTTGTCTGTCGCTGGGAAACGTTGCTTATTACAGATACAGCAGAATGATGAGAACGAAATTTCTACTCATCATTATTAAAGTCATCATTTAATTCAATTCAAAGATCGAATATTAATTAATTGGGAAATGCATTTGCCAATATTTCACTTCTTTTCTTTAAAAACAAAACATGCGAATAGGCCTAAGTTTTGTGGTTAAATTTGGGAAATCAAGCAATAATCTCCGTGATACATAACAGTTTTTCAGATTTTCCAGATTTTTCAATTTTCAATGCTCGATGAAAGCAAGTAGTATTTAAAAAATTTCACTGAGCACGATATCTTTCTATAATCTACAATAGCCATGATTCCAACAAGGCGCTGGCTTCTTCCCTGATTTGCTGTATGCCCCTATTTTTTTATAATTGGATTATTCAGTTAACTAATTGTAATTCAAAAAGCTAAATTGTTGCACTGCTGTAGCAAACGTAGATAGGTTTTTGCTGATTCCATCCCAGACAAATGTTTCCTCTGGAAAACTTAGTTGACTGCAGCTATTGATTTCCTTCAATTATCAACATTTCCATTGTCTGCATGTTTTTCACCGCATTATTAGCTGCCTGCTCAAAAAAATATTCGAGTTTAGCCTTAGTGGATAGATTTATATGCATATTTAATCAACAAATACGTATTTTTCTTGAGAAGTAAATGCAGGAAATGCTGTAAAATTGCCTTCACTCACAATTCAACTTTTGTCAAATAAGTCCAAAAATTTTGTGTTTATTTAAATGGTTATTATGCCAAAATAGCATTCTATAGATGGTTGCAACACAAGAACAGTACATATAGAATAGTTACATGATAGTCACATTTGGAATATGACTAAAAATTATCTTGTTCCACACACCAAAGCCCATACCACACTTGCATTATTTGTTTGTTTTATTTGTCCTTTGTGTGATGCAAGACATCCTCTTACAGCCTCTCAGTAAACTTTCCTTTGAATTAGATTTATTTTCTATTCCATTTTTCCAAATTTTTCTATCTTGATTTTTCCATTGGGAGCCAATTATTTTTAATTCTATTATTTTTAAGAAGATATTAAAATTAGATTCATTTACTTTTTGCATTTGGCATTAGATTGTTACAAGTGAACAAAGACAAATCATCTAGGTAAAACTACTATGTCACAATGTTCTCCTTAAATTTTTTGCTTCCTTCAAGTACTTGAAGGGTCCTAAAGCAAATTCCAAAAAACCACTGTGCCTAACATAACCTGTAAAGGCAAACTCTATAAGTTATAAATAAAAAAAACGAGTACAGTGTTTGTTGCGTAAAGGTTGCAAGTTTTTCCAACTATTGTTGATTTTGTTTGAGGGTGCATCTGGTCTCTTAAACCAACTGACCACACTTTTATAAAATTACTCTCCTTTCTGGGGAAAATAAGGTACAGCAGTTTAAACCTGTCAGTTTTATTTGATCATTTGAAGTGCAACTGTTGATGTGATGTAAATTGAAGTTTGCCTGGGCCTTGCTGCCTTTCTTTTCCTAAACTGATTAGTTTGCCATACCAGGATTTGGGAAACAACTGAGGGGTTTCATATTTACATTCGAATCCAACAGAGATGCAACTCTTGTCATTTCCAAATACCATTCTGCCAATCATTGACCTACAAACACTTGATTTCCTATACCAAGATGAGATCATCTGAAGTACACTGTGATATCAAGTTTACATAACTGTTTTAACAAACATAAAATTCCCTTTCTTTCATTGCAACTGCCAAATTGCATTGCAACTTCCAAATGGTATAACTCAAAAGCTATAAACAATATTTGAATACAAACAACAAGTTCATGGGCAGCAAGTTCAATTCAATAAATAACAAGCCCTTAATTGATGTCACCTAGGTTCTTCAGAAGATTCCTTACATAATATAAATATTTACTGCCAGGAATTAGCCAAAAGCATGAATATTATTGTTATTACCTTTTTATCCTTTTACTGGGCCAAATATCAAAGCTGATTTTGCTGATAAGGAGTTGCTCTGTATTGAATTTGTTTGTTTTTGTGTTTTAAAATTTCATTGTTCAATCAATTTTGGAGCCAAAGTTTTCTATTTCATTATTATATTTTAAGAAACATCAATTTTTATATTAAATTGAATCTATCAAACAAAAATGTTTTCAAGATTTTATTCCTAGACAAAAAAATGTTGTCACTTTCAGAATGATATTCTTTAATGTTACCATTCAAAACCTGAAAATAAACCAAAATTTTAGCAGTGGTATATTTGACTCTAAGAAAACTACACCTTATGAATGTATTTATCAGTGGTAGCTTAAGAGACCTTTGAGCAAACTTTTCAAATGGAATTTAAGAATGAACGTCTAGATAGGGCTAAACTTCAAAGTAGAAGCCAAAGTCTCTGAGTATATATCTAAAGGGTCATCCTGTTTCTAGTTATATCAGCTTCAACATTTTTTTGATGTTTAATTTTGTGGTGGATGATGGTTTTGAAAACTCCCCCTTATCTGAGTTTGCTTCTGCTAATTTTTCATTTATCTCAATTAGCTATATATATATGTGTGTTTTGTGAAGTATATATAGTATCTTGTATTTTAGATTGTTTAATATCTTTTTTAAAATCTTGGAATCAGAATGGAATTATATTAAGAATTTCATTACTTTTTTTACTTTAAAAAACCTTGTTTGTCAGTAAAGTACCTTGTTTGTCCTTAAAATCTCTTTTTTCAATGTTTTGTTCTTTCCCTAAATGGTATTTGCACTGGAATCTAAATTATGATAGTGATATTCCTTTTTTGTCTGAGGATAACTGCAACCTTGGGATTATGCTCTAGGTGACAGAGATGTGCCAGATGCTACATCTTCTCCTCTACCTCCCCATTCACAAGATGGGAATCTAAGTGCAGAGGTGTCAAATAGCAGAATAGCCTCATTAGAGAAGCAGTTAAATATTGAAACTAAAGTCAAACAGGGAGCTGAAAACATGCTCCAAATGCTATCGAAAGGTGACAAGAATAAGAAGTTGATGGCAGAGACGCTCCAAATGCTTGAGGATTCTAAAGTGAAAATTGATGGAATAAAGATGTCAATTTTGAGAGAGCAGCAACAAATTTTAGCATTTGAATCACAGTGTGGAAAAAATGGGGATGATAGTTTGTACAAGAAAAACTCAAGTAAGCTATCACTATTAGAACAAAGAATAGAAGATATACGTCATCACATAGACATTGAAACAAGAGTCTCAGAAGGTGCTAAGAATATGAGAACACAGTTGTTAAAGGTTCAAGATAAAAAAGCCACACAAGAGGTATGTTCAATATCATCTGCTTGAATAGTTGTTTTCTTTAGTCATCATCTGATGGAAATTTTTTGTTGTGGGTTATGTATCGTATGTCAGGCAATATGCAATTGAAATGTCAAATATATATCTGTATCCTGCTTTTGGTAAGATACATTTTTCCATCAAAGCATTTTGCTGCAGTTTTAGTCTCATCAAAAAGCATTCTACATTAAAGCGAAAAGGCTGCTATTTAATAGACAGAAGGAGTTAGTTCTACTCCAGTGGTAATTTATTTATAGACATGCATTACTAATCAGAAAACTATACTGGTCGTATGCTGGCATTTTCTGATTGGCCTATTTTGACCCACAACTGGGTATATGTTCTCTTTCTTGATCTTTTGGGTCCTTATTCTGACATTTTATTCTCTGAAGAGGGTTAGACGAAAGCCATTTGCAAATTTTTTATTGCCAAATAATTGTTCACATAACTATTGTCCTTGTATATAATGATCAGTTTCATTTTAGGCAGAAAAGAGAATTTTTGAGTCTGGAGAAAAGTTGGATTTACTACACTTGTCATTAGAAAAAAGGATGGCAGAGTTGTCTCCGGAAGGTGCGGAAGCTGGGATATTCAAGGAGAACAATCACCTTTCTAAGGAACAACAAAGATTACAAAAACCAGCTGCATTAACCGGGAAATTAGAGGTTTGTTTTGCAAAACAATTTTTTCCTGTAAAGCTACCTTTTGCCGACTCTGTTTGGTTTTAGCAAGATGAAACTTCAAATGAAAACAGTGGCTAGATTTGATGTCTCTTATCTTTTTAGTGCTTCCCTTGATGTTATGGGCCAATTACTACTAGCTATGTCTGTGAAATAAACATTCCGCTCTTTTTTACTCCTTCCGCAATTTATTTCTACACATTCGCAGAAACATTGGCATTTAACTTCTTATCCAAAAATGAACTACCATGTTTTATTAAAAATTTCGGAATGCTGTCCCTAGAAAGCACAGCAATTTATTCACACCCAAAATGTTGAATATTGGATTTACCTTATCAGAATTTTTGTAAGTTTCAATTTTGGAACAACTTTATAACTTATTTCCTTCTAAAGTATCAATTTTTCCTTGATATATTTTGCTATTTTTTACAGATTACTGTGATCGGGGCTGACAGCCTGTTAGAAAACATTCCAAATCGACTTCCTCGAAAGAATTATGGAATATCAGGAAGTCCTGACAACAAATTTAGATTAAGTAAAAGGGGCTCAACCCTTGGCTACCACTCAAATAAATACGATGACTCAGTTTCAAGTAAGATGCTATTTGAGACTTGATAATAGATCTTGTCTATACACTCATTCTTATCTACCTTTTTTAATATATACACAAAGTTATTTTGTCAGGACTATGCTTGTGTGATATTTGTTCAAGGGGCTGGCCAATTGTATCTAAATGTATACTTATCTTAATGCATAAAAGTTGATTTAACTGTTTTGCATACTTTGCAACAGAATTATGCAATGCATCCGGCCTTCATTTTTGCAATCTTAGAGCCGGCTACACATTATTAGCATTGCAACAATCGGAAGTGATACAGTAACGCACGAAACGATACTTTAAAGTCATATAGTTTCGAATGTATTCAATATCAGGTAATTGATCACGATTTTAGATGAAATTTGCGCTGTTATAAAGCTAGACAATTCAGATGTTGGCCAAACAAGTTGGAAGTCAGGAGGGTCTCATTGCTGGAGCGAATCGTTTTTTCTTGACCTCGACAAGGTAAGGGAAGTCTTTCCCAAAACATCGTCGTTACTGCTTGATCGTCACCAATGCTAGCTCGTAATATCCCTTTTACGTTTCAGTTTCATCGGAAGCATGATATCTCTCGCTGTCCTTTTCACTGTTTTGATTAGAATGTTAACCAGATATTCAAGAAGAATGTATTGTTTTTATTTCAGACTCCTTGTATTGTACTTTTTTTATGAATTTTTTATTTTCAGTCTAGGGAACTTGAAATTGGAGTCTACTACAAAGACTACAGATCCTTATGTGGAATTGTTTTTTTGAAGTTAGAAGAGTTTCTCGATAATCAGAGACATGAAGTCTGTGTACCGTTAGAGCCAACTGGCATGTTGCGAGCGGAGGTGAGGCTTTTTTTAATATTATTTTCACAGGTCTTCTTTCATGGCTCATGTAGCATTTTGATGTTAGTGCTGCTGCCGTGTCCTAAGTTGTTGTTTATAGGAAAGTGATGATGGAGTTTCAGGGCCTTACACAATAAGCAAACAGCTCGATTTTAGAAGAGAGTGCTTTTCCCGAACTGTCTTAAAACAGTCGGTCAGACTCCACCTTTTTGGTCTACTGTTTTGAATTTATTTAAATGTGAACAATATTGCTTCGACTACCAAGTCTCTTCTTTGTTGCTCACTGCACTGCACACTCACAAAAGTGTTATCTTACATTTTTCTGTAGAGATTTGTACGTTAGTATATTAGTGCCTTCTCGATCAGCTGGTAGACTTTGTGAACATTATTGGATTGCCATTTGTCTAAAGTTCACTGGCGCCGTAGAGGTATCCAATTGGGAGGTTAAACCAATCTGGACATGTTTCGGATCTAAGTGGACATATAAGCCTCGAAGTAGAATCTTGTTTGTTCGAAACTGTAATATTCGGCAGACTTAAAAGCATTGAACACGCATCATACGCAAGTGAAAAATGAAGAGGCGTGTACATCCAGTCTTTTACCCGATCAAATGTCCAATCTTAGATGCTCATTATCTACTTTGTTATAATGGAAGGATGCCTTGATCTTTGTAATTCTGTGAACTCATCATGCTGCTAATATCATTTCACTTACAAAGTTACTGTATAAAAAGACGGTAAAAGTGATAGGCTGTTGTGTTTTTTGTTTTGGATCAATTCCTCACGGGTGCTCGATAGTAAAGTATACCAGTTGTGCTTAAGCAGGTAAAACGGATTGAGACAATCAATGGTTTTCTCGTTGGATAGTTGCTTATGGGTAAGCAACGTTTGAACAATGGCCGCCAGTGGTCCTGTTGGTTAGATAAGGGCATGCATAATTCATAAGCGGAAGATATTCATTGCTTTGTCTGTGCATCAATTAGAATCAAGGCTAGTAGTAAAATATTGTAAAGCAAAATCAATGATGTCAAGTGGACACAACGGAAAAAGGTTACTTGGATAGAATAGCCAATTGCTGTGTTAATGAACTGCTAGAAATCGAGTCAGCAACTCTACAGTAAAGTTTGAGCGTTGCACTATGGCTCTGACATTGTTTTCGTTATTCGTTGAATTTAATTACCGTGCAGGAGGGTGTCAATGTTTACCGGACAATTTGTATCCGCTGTACCCAAACTGGACTATTACGCATTTGCTGAAGTAAGCTGACGAAACAAGCATATTCTTTATTTGAGCGTTCCTGTCCTTGGCTGTTGATTAAAAGCCTAGTTCGAGCTCTTTGTGGATCTTGGCGATTGTTTTGCAACTTGAGCGAACTAAACACGGATGGTGTTTGATTTTCCTTTTTTAATCTGAAATTATTGATAGATTTTACGTGAGGAGGCAAATTCAGTTTGAACTTTTATGCTCTGAAACAACCAAATCAAAGAATAGGCATTTTATGTGCAAATCTAAAAAGAGTACATTCAGTTGACAAAGATAAACCTGTGTTATGGCAGGTACCACGAAGAAAAAGAACTTTGCCCGAAGCAAGAACTCAACTGATGACCATTCTTTAAAAAACGTTCAAATTTTTAAGCCGCCTCCTTTCAGATTCGGGAAGATAGCTTATAGCGAGACGAAAATGATATCACTTGATAGGACGAGATTGCCCACCAGTGCTTGTAGAAATAATGTCTCTACACTTTTGACAACTTCTAGTAAACCACACGGGCAACTGAATCGGAAACTCTTCTCACTTCAGGATAATTTCGACAAAAAATCAGGGGCACGTCGTAAGCATGATTCGCATAGTGCCCCCGTTTCTTGCAATCCATTTAGCAGAGGTCGGTTAGATGCGAAGAAGGGCGTGCTTCGAAAAGTTCATCCTTCGGATTCAAAAGAATGCGTAAATGGTGAGGAGGGTCTAAAGCCAGTTGATAAATCAGGCGGTTCCAGCCACTGTGGCGATAATGGTCTGAATAAAGAAATTGCAAACTGTGTTGAAAATGAGGCCAAATTAAGGCATTGTCCAGTAACAGTCGAGAGCAAGGGTACTTCTACTTCTAAACATCCTGGGCAGAGTTCGGCTTCAAATGGCGATATTGGAGTATGTGATAGAGGCTCCACGGGCCTGTCTTCTGTAATTGAGCAGAAAGGAACTTTAGAAGACAAAGAATTAAATGACAAAAATAAAACTTTAAACTGCCAGGACAAAGATCCATGCAGCAAAGAAAAAGATTTTGGGAAGGTAAATACGAAAAGGTCGGGTGGAAGTACTCTAGTAAAGCAAAAGTCAAAGCGTGTACCAACGAGGCATATCAAGTATGTGTCAGAACTAGACGAGAAGGTAAAAAACAAGTACAGGCGAAATCAAAATTGCGGAAGAAGCAAGGGTAGGGGAAAGGAAAATAACCCATCGGTCGGTTTGAAAGCTAATACCATTTCGACTATTGGGAAAGATTCAGTAGCAAAAGAAAACAATGCTGGTGAATTGCGCGGCCGCGAGGAAGGGAAAAATAGCAACGAGAGGAGGAAAAATGATAAAGAAACTGTCATTGTGAAAAATGAGAAAGGCGAAAAAATAGCTCCTGTTGGTAAAATGGGATCCAGGAACGTTGAGTCATTTCTGGTCAGAAACGGTTTGATTCCGAAAACTGCAAATAAAACTCAAGATGCCAAAGGGGGAAGGACTTTTCTACGAAAGAAGAGTATAAGAGTGATTGTATCACGAAGCAGAACTAAATCTCTACGGAAGTTAGATAGTGCCAATAGCACGGCAAAGCAGGTCAGAAAAGAGGGTTTGTCTATTCATAAGTTGACGACTTGCTGTGATGCAACTATTGCATTCAAAGGGCCTGCTAAGGTTGGTTTTACTTCCCATGTTTAAACTTTTCTAACATTCCACAATGATTAATAATGGCATTAGCATCCCTCTGTATACGAAGAGCAGCCTTACTGCAGTTTGTTTATAAATTGTCCACCATCATGTGACGTATTCATTTGCACTGTCGAGCGTGAAAGCAATGAGATGTTTGAAATGTTATTTATAACACCGATAGCAACGTCGCGACTAGAGAATAGGGGCTATTAGTAACGTGCTATTAGTAACCTGTTTCAACGTGTTATAAGTAGTTCATGAATACATCATAAGGTGGTAAATGATTAGGTTGTAGGTTCTTTCGGCAGTTCACAATTAAAAGACAGATTCAGAAGGATCGATCTTGATGCTTATGAAATTCAGAATGAATCTTCCATTATCATTTAACCTCAGTGCATTCCACCCATCGAATACATCTTTTTCGCTAAAGATAGACCAGCCTCGTTCAATAAGCCCCCCCCCCCCCCTCCCCTAACTGTTTCAGAAACAACTAAACGTTTAATTTTTCCCCTCGCTCTGTTGTTTACGTTATCTGTGCCCAATGTTTCTACTTAAGTCCACAGCATCCCTTCTCCTGAAGATGGATGTCCTAGTGGGGGTTGCTTCTACCGTTTAATTTTGTTTGAATCTCAATCTTCGATCTCACAATGAAACCAACAGGTGAGAGTAAAGAGAGAGTAAAGACCAGCTATTGTTGTCTAGCGGGTTTCACGTGTTGTGTGCCTCTCGCAGTCTTTGGTAGAATTCAACATTGTTCGAGTGCGATTATTTGTAATTTGGCTTGATCGAAATATTTGAAACTGTATAAAGATGTTAATTGATAACCGTTGCTTTGAGCTGCCACTGCAGATCTGGGAAAAGTTAAAAGATGTAAGCAGTCTTCGATTTGTTTTGCTTATTATGTGTCCAACTGGAGCTAGAGTTTAAGATGATTTCAAGCACCGGAATGGCCTAATCAACGTCGTTGCCAATTTCAATTCTATTCTGACTCATTTGTCTAATAAACAAATCAGCTGTAGCAATTGATATATACAATTGGTAGTAAATTGTTGTTCTGGCATGTCAGGGAACTGATTTTCATTGTATCCATTTCATTATAAGCCCAGTGACTGTCCGATATAACCACATGGAAAGGTCTTAAAGGAACTTCTTTCTTTTCGTAGGCGACTTTTTATAATCCAATGGTCAACCGGCGACCAAAACTTCAGCGCCAGAAACAGTTATTCCCCAAAGCTAAAGGTGAGTTGCTTTTTGTACAACTTACAGTTGCAAGGTTTCGTGAGCAATCATTTTTGTTTTAGCTTACAATTTAAATCTCGTTTTTCTTCTTTAACGATAAATCAGTGAAAAATCATTTAAAGTGATTTGTTATTTGCAGGAAAACATTTCCTTCGCGCTGGGCAAATGAATACAAACATCGCCACATGGGCCCGGCTTCTAAAAAGAGCTGCCCCACCCACCTGCGCAGCGACAACTTTCAGCCCGAACAACACTTTGAATACGACATCTGCAATCGACACAACGTAAGTAATACTCCTTAAAAGGCAAGGATGTCAGTGACCAGTGTTTCGAGAAGGGAAACGTTGATCCCTAGCTACAATATGTATCGTTTTTTTTCTTACAGATATAGGTTATTTGTACCACCGTACATTTCGTTAAGTATTCTCCATTCAGCGAGGAGTCTTGCTTAATTATTTTTTTAAGGAACGCCAAATCGAGATCACAAAGTTTGATCATTTGCCAAAAATGCCTCTTATTGGTTTGAGAAAAATTTAGTTTTTAAAACGTTCGATTTTTTAACGAATGGCTTTGTTTCATATGTGATCGAGATGTCATTTCATCTTTTTGTTTTCAGGACAAAGGAAGTGACGCTGACAAGCTCACTTCCACGAAGTTCTGAGTCGGAATCGTTTGGATCAGGCTCATTTTCGCCCAAATCGATTCGTAAATCGCTGCATGTGGATGAAAATCAGGAAAAAATTCCTGGCAATGTATCCCCGCGACCGGACTTGAGACCAAACTCACTTGAAATACCGGTAACTGTGATACTTTTGATTTTTGACAAAGTTGAAAGTTATTTACTGTTTTCTGCGTCAAAAACGTTGTCGAATGTCAGCCAATAAGAATGAGGGTGATAGGCTGTCGCAGTGATAGTGACTCTGATTTTTTCCTTTAACGATTTGCCAAATCAGTGATGAGTTATTTTATTTCTATTGCTTCAGTTTTCTGTCAGGGAAGCTGTTAATTGAGAAAAAGATATTGCCGGAAGAAAGTTAATATTAAAATGTATAAGAACCGTTTATAACAAAATGCATAGATTGATCTAGATTTGGTTTTAGTTTTCACTGCTAATAATTGCCATTTTCAGGGTTATTTATCTCTTGCTGTTATAACTCAAGACAGACTACATTTTTAGCTTGTCTTTTTATAACTGGGTTTAAGAATGCGTTTTGGCAAAATCTCAAGCACTACAAGATTGGGTTGGGCGTTTTATTTCTGCGCTAGCTAGCTTTTATTGATGTTTCCAAATGATTGTTTCCGAAACATACAAACCATGCAAGGATGACTATTGTGAAAGTATTTGGAAAATAATATATTTAGAATTAAAGAAATATTATGATTGTATAGACACTTTCTGTGCACATTTATTTCCTAATCCTTCCTAATCTTTCCTAATCGGAAAAGTGGATAACTTTGTAGTTGAACAAATTGCTTCAATGTACGACAATTCACAGATCTCTAGTTTTAAAAATATCTAGAAAAATGACATTGCTGGGTTTTATGTCATTGGAAATGGAGCTTAAGCTTGACTCAGTTATTTCTAGTCTTACTCGCTACATTAGTTTTAGTTAACTTTTTCGACTTACAGACTTTTAGAACACCTGTAGAAAAGCAGTCAGATAATTCGAACAATGTGAATGCAACGCAGCCAGACACACCGACGTTGCTACCACCGCCTGTGCCCGCACATGCAAATAGAAAGTCATCTCCGAAAAATGATCGACGATTAAAACCAGATACAAACAAAAAGGAAAAGTAAGATTTTAAAGATAATCAACCTACTCTGGTGTCTCTAATAAACGCCCCCCCCCCGTGTATTAATTTCAGAAGAATTTGCCCTCCCCCCGTCGCTTATTATCATTCTATTAAATTTTACAAATCTGTCATGACCAGAACACGCAATTTTCACTTGTCAATAATTCCCCTTGTTATGTTATGTAGTTATTTTTTAATTGTCATAATTCCCCTTGTTATGCTTGTCAATCTTTATATCTAACCATCTATACATTATCAAGTTACCAGTGTCACCATCCTACTAGTTCCATTGCCTTTTAATTAAAAGATTTATCAACATCCACTCCTTTTATTAGCTCCCCTTTGCTATTGAAATTTGCTGACAGTTTATTGAAAATTGGCCAACCTGAACACCCCCTTCTCTTAGCAACAGCCTGAACACCCCCTTCTATTGAAAACTGGTCGACATAAATACCCCCTTCTATTAGCACCCCCTTCTGTTGAAAATTGGCCGAAATGAACACCCCCTTCCATTACCTTCCCCCTTTTATTAGTGACACTAGAGTATCCAGTGCGCTTGGCTTCATCTAAGTTACCATGACAAATCGTCAGTTCTTGCAATTATGCCTTTTGGATATATACACCATTCAAGGTCTGAGCTTGTCCCCATACATAGCAATAAAACTCGATCTTTTTTGCAATATTTCTCCATTCCCAAACGCATTTGCTTGAAATTTACGTGTGACCGAAGCTGGGGGAAAGCGTAGCCCCATGAGCCATTTTCATCAGATGAACTCTTGTTTATCTCGGTTGTGAAGACCGTCTAGTTTTCCATGAAAAGAGTGTTGCTTCTTCCAGCGTTAGATACATGTATATTTTTGTCTATGTTAACAAAATAAGTATTTGCTTCTTAAAACTGTCAGCTCTAATTAAATTATTTGCTTCTATCAACAACGAGGTTTGTTTTTAGGCGCAAAAGTAAACACCAGATGTCGATGAACGACTTCAGATGTATAAGTGTTCTTGGAAGAGGTCATTTCGGAAAGGTGTGTTTCATTCCTTGTTTTTTTGTCACTAATTATTTTGCTTTGTCTACGTCTATGGAGATATGATACCAACAACTCGCTTCAGCTGCTGGTTTTTAAAATACTGTCCATATTCAGAGCTCTATCCAACATTTTATTTGCATTGCTTTTATGTTTTGTTCTCTCTATTTTTCATCTATCTTTCGAAAGTATTTATATGATTTATCATCCGTACTCTAGATATATCACTTTGAATTTCGTATTTGAAACAAAGGTCTGAGGTTCTAACACATAACTCATCTTTTGTTACATTTAGGTACTGCTTGCGGAATACAAAAATTCGAAGGAACATTTTGCAATTAAAGCTTTAAAGAAGGGAGATATTATTTCAAGAGATGAAGTCGAAAGGTTTGAGATTATGTTGTCCTTCTCATTTTTTACTCGAAAGTAGAGGTCTAAATCCTATGATTGTTATTGTTGATAACAAAATTTGATAGCAGACTTACCTTTCGTTAATCATACGCAAAATGCTTCCAAAGATATAATCGCATCAGTTCTTCATTTGGTTTTTCAATAGAAATTCTCTTTATTTTGTAGCTTGATGTCTGAGAAAAGAATATTCGAAATCGCAAACTCATCGAGGCATCCATTTTTGGTGAATTTATTTGCATGCTTTCAAACAACAGTGAGTATCTCTTGCGATTTACACTGCTTTATTTATGACTCTATTTGCTTAAATTAGTCTATTTTAAAGACTAAACTGGAATTTGTTTGCAAGGAATGGAGTCATAAAAACCAACCTTTTACAAAATGGATTGTTCTCTAGTATCTTTTGTTCTTAGTATCTATGCAATTTGCGATTACCCCCTACTGGTAATTGAATTTCACCATTTTTCTAGGGAGTGTTGTAACTAATTGATCAGCAATTTAGAACTGTTCCGTATTGCACACCAAAATGGCAACAGCTGTGCTCGTACGGCACTGAACTCTCTGCAGTGAACCCGTTTTAGGACTGGTTCTATTTGGTAGGGTTTCGTTGTTTGAGCATAGTTTCCCTATTATAAATTTAAATCACATACAACTGCATAATGTTTGTCATGTAAGGCACTTGTACTGCTGTAAAGGCACATCTCCACACATTTTATCTATTCTGATTGTATAAGATGTCCTTTACAGGAACATGTTTGTTTCATAATGGAATATGCGTCAGGCGGCGACTTGATGATGCACATCCATGCCGACGTATTTTCAGAGCCAAGGACTGTGTACGTGTTTGCTTTTATCTGTCAAATGAAAAATCAAATTTTTGATACCTACACTTAATATGTACTCTTTTACACTGGATAAAACTGTTGTAGATCCCTATCTGATAATGTCTGGTTTGAATTTTGCTTATTTCTTTCATTCTGATTTGAGAATGATTCCACTGAATTGATGTCATTTTTTGTTTATGCAGTTTTCAAGTATCATTATATATTGACGTTGTATGATAAAGAACCTTTAGGGTCCTTTTTCATGACACACGTCACTTTCCCCGAAATAAAGTAAGTCATATGCTTCCTTTCTTTTAGATTCTATGCTGGCTGCGTTGTGTTAGGGTTGCAGTTTTTACACAATCATGACATCGTTTACAGGTATCAAACTCAATCTTTGTTATAAGCGTGTTGCAAGTTAATGCAAAGACTATGTTACAGACTTTTGCAATACCAGTGTGGCGATACCCATTAAAACTTGTCAAGTGATAAGCTCGTGATGAGCCGTTTTTTAGCAATTCAAAGTTCTGTCGCTGATAACGAAAGATTTGAACATCTAAATTTTTAATGTGTTTTTTCAGGGACCTGAAGTTAGACAACCTTCTACTGGATAGTGATGGTTTTGTTAAAATCGCAGACTTTGGTCTTTGCAAAGAGGGTATGGGTTATGGCCAAAGAACAGGGACTTTCTGTGGTACTCCTGAATTCTTGGCACCAGAGGTTGGTTCATTTTTTGTGAAGCCTGTTTATATATAGGTTGGTAACGTGGGATGACCTTTGCTCTCTTTCTTTAAGTTTATATAGATTGTCCATCAATTTCTATATATCTATGTAGCTGCTATATGTAAAACTCTATTTCTATATTACTATATATAAAATCTGAAATTTCATCTGAAATTGAACGTTATACACCTGAAATTTCTATTTCTTAACTATTCCATAAAAACAGGGAATCGTTGCTCTGTGATTTTTTAAGCCCCTTGATCTAACTTTGCCTTCGCTTTACTTTTAGGTTTTAACAGAAACATCGTATACTCGAGCTGTAGACTGGTGGGGTCTAGGTGTATTGATTTTTGAAATGTTGGTAGGAGAGGTTAGTATTTTGCAGTTTGTTACTCGAATTACTTTCAAATGTCTTGTGGTTGGTCACTAGACAACTATACATGAACATGCTGGACAATTATCATATAGGCGTTTTCTATTGCTTCCTTGGTTAGCACGTGCATATAGATGTAAATGCTAATGAAATAAACCTTTATCAGCTAGATTTCCCCTTGTTCCTTCCCTGCCGTGTTTTATATTTTTTGTGTTGTGGTTAATTTCTAAAATTACACGAAAATCCTTTATCATCCAACTGCGATCGCATCATGTTCAAACGTCAGGCGGTCATGTCGAACAAGTAAATACGTGTGCTTTGTACGCCCTTGAACGTAAGAGCTGCAATACTGATTTTATCTTGTTCTTCTCATTTATTGGCGTTTTCAGTGTATTGTTACAAAACTGATGTTTTTTCTAGTCTCCATTCCCTGGTGACGACGAAGAAGAAGTCTTCGATAGCATTGTTAATGATGAAGTTAGGTACCCAAGATTTCTTTCCAACGAGGCGATTGCCTTAATGCGACGGGTGAGTTCTAACATCTGTTTTTATCTATTATTTATTATTTTCATTATTATTATGCTGATGTACACAGTTCTGATGTTATAACTGGCTTGTTCTTGATGTTTCTTGAAATCGGATCAATACCCATGATCTTAGATCTCGAGAACTTTTCTCAACACTCTTGCAGTTCCTAAAAGTACAGATTTTTGTATTAGTTTTATCTGCGTCTTGACTCCAATTTCCTTGATGTAGTTGCTCAAATTTCGTGTTACTGTTCCAAGGGCTCCCAAGACAATAGGAATAACTTTTGCTTTCACTTTCCATAATCTTTCCACTTCTCTCTTTAATTCGTCATACTTTTCGATTTTCTCTATCTCTTTTTCAGCTATTCTCACATCTCCCGGGACTGCAACATCAATGATGTAACACTTCCTTTCTTTCTTATTGACAACCACTATGTCAGGTCTCCTTGCCTGGATTTCATTGTCTGTTTGAATATTGACATCCCAGAGAATCTTTACATTTGTTGTTTCTACCACTCCATCTGGTTGATGTTCGTACCATTTATTTCCACAATCTATGTCATACAGGCGACAGACATCCCAATGGAGGGCTTTCGCTACACAGTCATGTCTACGTTTATACTCTCTCTGTGCCAGTTTTGGGCATTCACTGACAATGTGGCTTATTGTTTCCTCTTTCTGATTACACATTCTACATTTCGAGTCCCTCTGCGTCTTATCGATGTTTGCTTTAATTGCATTTGTTCGCAATGACTGGGTCTGCGCCGCCATTATCAGTCCTTCAGTCTCCTTTTTCAATTCCCCGTCCCGGAGCCATCCCCATGACTCTGGGTCATTTATTTCTTTTGTCTGTCTGAAAAACTGTCCATGCAACGCCTTTTCTTCTAGCTCTGATCGCCTCTCTTCTCTTCTTCGCTTCTTGAAATCTTTCTCTGACACTCTTTCTCCTGCCTCGCATCTCACTGATGACAATATCCTCTCTTTGCTATCCTGAACATAGTTTTCAAGCCCCAAAATTGCGAGCTGAACACAATCCTCAATTTCTACAAGTCCTCGTCCTCCTTCTTTACGGGGTAGGTAGAGTCTTGCTACACTATCTCTGGGATGCAGTGATCTGTACATATTCATCATTTTACGAGTACCCCGATCTATTTCTTTCAGCTCATCCTTTCTCCAGTCAACGAAAGGTGCCGTGTATCTCATCATTGAAACAGCCCAAGTGTTTATGGCAGTTATCATATTGCCTCCATTAAGCTTAGATTTCAGTATCTTTTTCACTCTTCTCTTATATTCTTTCTTTAGACTTTCTTTCATCTTTTCACCTAATACTTGATCAGCTTCCATAACTCCAAGGTATTTATAACCATTTTCCTCGTGTATAGACCTAATGGTTTCCTTATTTGGTAAGTCAATGCCATTAGACTCGACTACTTTCCCTCGCTTCATAACCAACACTGCACATTTTTCTACTCCAAATTCCATACCTATATCATTACTAACAACTCTGACAGACTGTATCAATGCATTTAGTCCACTTTCATTCTTCGCATAAAGTTTGATGTCATCCATGAACATTAAATGATTTATCTGCTCTCCATTTGAACTGAACTTATAGGACGCTTTCATTTTACGCAGTACTAACGTTAGTGGTATCATAGCAATCACAAACATTAATGGTGATAAACTGTCTCCTTGGAAAATTCCTCTGGCAAATTTTACCTCACCAATCGCTTCCCCACAAGATGTCAACATGGTGCTCCATTCCTTCATACTGTTGGTCAGCAAATTTTTTACATTCTCTGCAGCTCCAAACATGTTCAAACATTCCTTCAACCATGAATGTGGGATTAGATCATAAGCTTTTCTATAATCCAGCCAGCCCATTGCAATATTCTTCTTTCTTTGCTTCACTTCCTTCATGATTTTCTTGTCAATATACAATTGGTCTAAGCACCCCCTACATCCTTTCCTCGATCCCTTTTGTTCTTCTGGTAATACATTCTTAGCCTCCATAAAAGAATAAATCTCACCTGCCAATATTCCTGTCAACAATTTCCAGCACATAGCGAGACACGTTATTGGACGATAATTACTAGGCACCCTTCCTTTTTGTGGATCTTTGACTATCATTATTATTATTATTATTATTATTATTATTATCCTTTCAAAGCTCTCTTGGGATCTCACAGTTGCTAATCTCTCCAAAACGTGGGTTTGCGAAAACTTAGATCAGCTTGTCACAAAATTCGTTCGACAGTGGCTCGAGCTTCCAATATCTTCGACATTGAGTGGCATAGTTCTTTCTCGTAAACACTTTGGTCTTGAGCTTCTGCTTCCTTCCGTAAAGTTTCAACAGTGCCAGACTGTTCTTCGAAACTCACTCAAATCTTCGCCCAACGAAAACATCAAATCCCTATGGATGAACACCAATTATGGACCTAATATACAGTTCGACGCATACAAGAACACTAAGGCGGTACTGAAATGTGTAAGGGATGAACACACTGAAAAGCTCAAAACTCAGTTAACATCTCAAGGCTTCATCATTTCATTCCTGCTTGAGCATTCATATACAAAGTTAACCTCACTCTGGTCTGCAGCTCAAAGTAAACTTCCAAAAAACATCTTCAACTTTACGATAAGGTATCTCAACAACACACTAGCCACAAGGAACAACCTCTGCTTATGGAAAATTAGCTCTTCTCCAGATTGCTCATTCTGCCTTCAGCCTGAATCACTTCTTCATGTCGTAGCTGGATGTAACAAATACCTTGAGCAAGGGCGTTTTACTTGGAGGCACGACTCTGCCCTGCACTTCATTGCATCATCATTTCAATGTATCCGAGATGTATTCATTTATGCTGACATTCCCGCTTATTTATCACCATGTATCATAACTGGCGATTCGTTCCGTCCCGACATGCTAATCAAAACTGCTTCTAACTGTCTGTATGTCATCGAATTAACTGTTGGGTTCGAGACTACCCTGGACAATAACGCTTCGCGTAAAGCTGAGAAGTACCGTTCCCTTCTAAAGGAACTTCGCCCTAAGTTCAAAAAAGTAAACTTTGTTAATCTATCTATCAGCTGTCTCGGTATCTTTGGTAACTCCTGTGATTCTTTCATCGATATGTGTGATGAACTAAAACTTGACTACCAACACCGTAATTTTATAATTAAAAAACTGTCAGCAATAATTATACGCACATCCTATTATATATTCTGTATGCGCAATAAGACTTGGACAAACCCTGAACTGCTCTCCTTCTAAAGATTCTTTGCACTCATATGATTTATTTAAGTGTTATAACTTTTGTAAAATTAGTAAACTTGTCACCAGGCTAGCCGATAGTAACTACCTGTAAAGTGAGGTTACTGTTGTAAGTAGAAGAATATAAAATAAAAAATGTTTTCATTATTATTATTATTATTATTATTTTGTTTGTGATTGTAATAGTCTTTTTTTTGTAAACCCAGGCTAGCCAATTGCAAATTACCTTTGTAATAGTGAAATTTGTAATTGTAGTTTTAATTGAATTGAAAATGAAAAGTTTCCATTATTATTATTATTATTACTATAACAGATGAAGTAGATGATTTTTTAATTCCAAATGTTGAGCACTTGTCAACCCGAATATGCATGTTTGCCCAAGAGCACCATCTAGAGAAGTGGTTTAAGAGAATTTGATTTTCGTTTTCTTGACCAGTAACCACTGCCGCATCGTCAGCGAACTGAAACCAATGGACAGGGTTTAAGGAGTTTGTATAGAAGCCGAACTGGTTGAATTTATTATCTGAGATGTAATGAATGAAAGTATTAAAGCAAAGATTGAAGGTTAATGGGCTAAGGCAATCACCCTGAAGGACACCGCGGCCTACCGGTATAAAAGGGGTACGAAATGTATCGGTTATGATAGATGTTTTAAAATCAGCATAAAGGCTGCAGATAATGTTTTGAATGTGCTCAGGGATGTGGTGATAGCGAAGAACTGTCAACTCGTTAATGTCCAGTATCGACAAATTGTCGTGTCATCCAAAGAACAAAATTATGTTATACCACCGATATCTGCTATCCAAAATTTCCTGGAACCTGACCATCGCTGATTTAAGCGAGACATGGGTGACAGAGAATCTAGACAATGTTGTTTCAAGCTTTGTTAGACAATGGCTCGAGCTGCCAATAAGTGCTTCACTAAGTAGCCTCGTCATTCGAAAATCGAAGTTTGGCATCAATCTCATTCTTCCATCTACCAAGTTCTTACAATGCCAACAGTTATCCGCAACTCTTTAAGACTGTCCCCAAACCAAGAGATTCGCTCTTTATGGAAAGACTCTAGCACTGGTACAAACATACAGTATGACGTTTATCGCAACACCAAACAAGTTCTCAAATCCATCCAAAGTGAACACGAAAACCGCATTGAAAACGTTCTTACATCTCAAGGATTTATTATCTCGTGCATCTTAAAATTTGCTTCTAAGGGAACTAATCAACTTTGGTCTAGTGTCCAGCAAAAGTTACCAAAAAACATTTACAACTTTACCATCAAATACCTAAACAACACTCTTGCCACTAGGAAAAACCTCTGCAAATGGTCAATTACTCAGTCATCTGCCTGCTCTTTCTGTCTCCAATCAGAATCATTACAACACATAGTCTCTAGCTGCAAGAATTATCTTGAACATGGTAGGTATACCTGGAGACATGATTCCGTACTTCTATATTTGGCTAAAACCCTTTCTACACCTAGAAACAGCTCACTTTACGCCGACCTACCTTCATTTCTATCACCTTCTTTAATCACAGGCGACTCCTATCGACCAGATCTTGTCTTTGTAACTGAAGATCGAATCCTTTACATGCTAGAGCTTACTGTTGGGTTCGAAAGCAACATCGACGAAAACAGTACTCGAAAAGCTAGGAAATATAGCGATATTATCAAGGAACTGAGCCCTGCCTATAAACGTGTTACCTTTGTTAACCTTTCTATGAGTGCCCTTGGCATTCTGGGAACCTCATCTACCTCTCTCTCTGACATGCTACACCAACTTAATTTTGACTCAAATCAAACTAAATCCATCTTGATGAAACTCATGAACATTTCTATCCGCTGCACCTACTATATCTTCTGTCGTCGAAACAAATCATGGCTAAGCCCCGAACTAATTGACTTTTAAATATTGTAATGCAGATAAGCCAATTATGATGTCTGTAAAAGCGAGTCGTATAATTGTAAATTTAAAATGTATTCAATGAAAATAGGATGTTTAAAAAAAATTACTATTATTTTTTTTATTATTATTATCGCTTTATTTGCTTGTTGGGAATATATTATAATTAGTGTTGTTAATCGTTCATGACTGGCATTGCCATGCCCTTCTTCATTTGTGTTGCAATTCTCGTCATTCGTGTTGCAATTCTAGTAATTCGTGTTCTATCTGACAACATAGTCAGTCACTCCGTTTTAGCTCTACAGAAAAACTAATATAGTCAGTCATCGATATTTTGCCGGTCTTATACAATATGAGCCACTTCAAAACCCATCGTATTGTTCAGTTGAATTGTTTTGTCCTAGCTATTACGAAAGAACCCAGACAGGCGACTAGGTTCCAGCCCCCGTGATGCAGAAGATATTAAAAAGCAACCTTTCTTTAGGGTAAGTTTCAAGGAAGGCTTGAATTTTTGCTGACTTGTATATACTGTCTCGATTGAAGTTTTATTAATCTGTGTATATTAACTTTGTACCCCTACCCCTTAGATTTGTTAATAAAAGAGACATAGATTATCAATAAGTAACATTTACTCTAGTTACGGTTTGCTTCCTCGTGATTTTGTATCGAAACAACATTCTTTTATAAAACTCCCAAGGTTTGTACTTGCAGTGCTATCGCCTTATTCCAGTCTGTTGAAAGATTTGATTCACACCCCCTGACCTATAGAAAATGTTGTTAGCTTACTTACCAGTCTTTTTCAGCATCAGTCTTTTTCAGCATCAGTCTTGCATGTGCATGCCTGTGTTGTGAAGTCTGAACATCGTTTGATATTACGCCTAACAATTACACTTTATGGTTTTTTAGGACTTGCGGTGGGACGATCTGTTGAACAGACGTGTTAAACCCCCGTTCAAACCAAAAGTGGCAAGTATTCTAACATTTAACCTAGCAAGCTGTTTTCAATGACTTCCTTTTTTGTGACCGTTTATACGAATTATTGTTTTATTCTAAAGGTAAGCCTTTAGCTTAAGCCATGCAATGCTCCTGCTCTCCGTCCACCTTGAATTACTTTCCTGTTAATTTCGAATATCATTTTGCAAACTATCGTAAGTTAGTGAAATGAAATATGCTTTTTTATCTTCGGTGGACATTGCATATTCTTGAAAATACTCTAGCTCTTGAGGTTGGGAGAAGCAAAGTTATCATATTGGAAAAGTATCGAATGTATCGCACGTGCTTCTAAAACAAAGATTGTTTTCATTTTAATTAGTTAAGTATTAGAACGAAAATTGTCCAGTAATTTTGTATTTTTCTGGCACACTACCTTCATCAACTAAACTCGTTTTTTTCTTCGCAGAAACATGCAGAGGATGTTAGCAATTTCGATGAAGAATTTACTTCTGAAGACCCTGTTTTAACCCCCGCTAAGGAGAAAAAACGAATAACCGATTCAGAACAAGTAAATACTTATCATTCTTTATTAATCCTTTTTATAGATTTATAATGAAATTTTACTGAAACCCGTAACTTTCAAAACATAACAGTTTAACAGGTGCGTGATAATCGTGAAATTCGACGCTTTCCCTTAGGGCATTTCAGTTCTATTCACTAAAATGGTTGCAAAATTTATGTATTCTATATTTTGATATTGTTTACGGACGCCTCGTTTAGTCAATAAAGAATGTCTGATTTTCAAGGGTCCGAATACAAAGAATCTTTTTGCGTATATGTATTATAACTATATTCACTAAGCCACAGTTTAAGCTGCTCAGCGAGTATCTTCTCTAGTTTCTTTGTACGAAGAATGATTACACTGTGTTTAATTAGTGTTGCTTCTACTTGCTTCGAGCTTTTGGTAAATGATCGATGTGTTTTCAGGCACTGTTTTCAGAGTTCAACTACACGGCCGACTGGTGCTAGTGTGATACCTAGTGTTGCACTGGTAAGCGACCATTGAAAGCAGAAACTATTGAAAACAGAACTTGTCTTGGCCCTGTCGTCTGGCCCTGTCGTCTGGCCATGTGGTCTGGCCATGTCGTCTGGCCCTGTCGTCTGGCCCTGTCGTCTGGCCCTGTCGTCTGGCCCTGTCGTCTGGCCCTGTCGTTTTGCCCTGTCATCTGGCCCTGTTGTCTCCATTATGCTGAAGCCTGGAACATGGTGATGGCAATTTGATAGTCGGCTAGTTCAGTGAAGTTTTTACGCCTTTTCGCCCTTGTGTAATCCACTCACTTTTCTAAGTGTAACTGTAAATTCCTGCCTGTTTATTATTTGACATACGTATCATCCGCCTTCACCGCTTTCTTTATCTTTCCAACCTTTAACTAGTGATGAAATTCATCCATAATTTATCTTAATTTTTCATGATTTTTTAACTGAGTAATTTTTTTTTGAATCAGCAAGTTCTAGGTTTATAATAAATTCGGCTTGATATTTTAGCAGTTGGAACAAATGATGTTGTGAAAGCTCTAATTGTCATTTTCGAATTTCTGCGAGTTAATAACAGTGGATGGAAGCCTTTTGCACTATTTCATAGAAACTTATCTTGTCTATAAGAGTAACAACTGTACAGGTTTTCGTTGATCAAAAACGATTTCATAGGACGACTGTTGCAATTAGCAAAGACCCTATTTTGAATTTGGTGTTTATAATGATAATTGTTAACAATGTATGAATGTAGATGCCTTGCCTGTTTTATACTTGTATGTTCATTGTAAGTTCCTAATTCGAAGAGAAAAAGACCTCGTCTATTCATTTATGTCTTTTCTGATGCAAGCCATGTCCGTTGCTCCATACATACACCAATACAAAAGTGTTGGGAATCGAGGAATCAGGAAATCGGGGAATCAGGAAATCGGGGAATCGGGGAATCGGGGAATATCGAAACCAGTAAGCCAATTTAACAGTTTCATTCCTTGTACGAAAGGTCTTTGCGTAAATACTTCATCTCTGAGACCAAAACACACATAGCGCAATACAGTTGGTTAGATTTCATGAAATACCAAAACTCCAGCTAATGAAAATTGAAAATGAAAATTGGCATGCATAGACGGCTACAGGCATTCAAGCAGCTAGGCACTTTCAAAACCATATATCACTTTTTAAAGAGACAGCTCAAACAATCTACTGTCTGATGTTTACTGAGACTAGGGCTATCCGCCGAAGGTCGAATAATCGGTATTCGGTTACCTGTTTAACTATTCGGTTAGCTGAAGCCCAAAGCGAATATTCGGTTACAAGCGTATAGTGCGAATAATCTCAAACAACGGTTGTTCGAACGAATGGCAATGACTGATCAAATAGCCATGACTGATCGAATAGTCATGACTGATCAAAAAGCCATGACTGATCAAATAGCCATGACTGATGAAATAGCCATGACTGATCAAATAGCCATAACTGATCGAATGGCAATGACTGATCAAATAGCCATGACTGATCAAATAGCCATGACTGATCAAATAGCCATGACTGATCAAATAGCCATGACTGATCAAATAGCCATGACTGATCGAATAGCCATAACTGATCAAATAGCCATGACTGATCAAATAGCCATGACTGATCGAATAGCCATAACTGATCAAATAGCCATGACTGATCAAATAGCCATAACTGATCAAATAGCCATGACTGATCAAATAGCCATAACTGATCAAATAGCCATGACTGATCAAATAGCCATGACTGATCAAATAGCCATAACTGATCAAATAGCCATGACTGATCAAATAGCCATGACTGATCAAATAGCCATAACTGATCAAATAGCCATGACTGATCGAATAGCCATGACTGATCAAATAGCCATGACTGATCAAATAGCCATGACTGATCAAATAGCCATAACTGATCAAATAGCCATGACTGATCGAATAGCCATAACTGATCAAATAGCCATGACTGATCAAATAGCCATGACTGATCGAATGGCAATGACTGATCAAATAGCCATGACTGATCGAATAGTGTTGACTGATCGAATCGAGAAATGTTCATGGATACCGGCCTTTGCAAACCTAGGGATAACAAAGCCAATAAAGCAAGATTGAAAGGGGGCAGGGGGAGTGGAGAGTGGCTGGGGGGTGGGGGTCGGGGGGTTTTCCTCGGAAAATTTTTTGCAACTCAAATATCTAGGTCGAGATGGCCCTTAACTGCTTACAGTACTACAGCGAATTACAATTTTACAATTACATTTTTAAGCTACGCATCAAGAACAAAACAACTACGGCGAATACAAAGCTAAATTTTCAGCAAAAGCTACCAAGTTACAAAATTATTAGCTGTTAATCTAAAATGCTTATGGGGACGCTTAAAAATTTTGATCTTTTTTCAAAGGACGTTTTGCAGAAATTTCCTAAAAGCTTTGTTGTATATAATCTTTTTAGCTCATTAACCAAATATACATATTGAATTCGTTCAACGAGGAAGGATTTGGAAATGTTTTGTAGACTTTTTGTAAAGAAATTTGCCGTTCCTCATTAAAAAGGGGGCAAAGTAAGGGGAAATATGTCTATGAGTTTGAAGACTTTTTCTTCCCAGTTCAGCGTAAACGGCATTGTAGTGGTACTAGGTCGAACACCCAAAGCATATTTACAGGCTTTTAGATGAAGAGTTTCTAGCTTAGAACATTCTTCAAAACCCCATATTTCTGATGCATAATTTAGAATATATGCTATAAAGCGTTTCACTTTTCAAAATGCTGGAAAACGACCCTTTTTGGAAACGAGTTGTTATAAAGTTATGTCGTTGGTTTCACATTAATTTGATAGTGACTTTAGCCTTTCTGGCCATTGGGGGCGACTAGTGCAAGGGAAGGATCGAAAAGATACTTGACAAAAGAATCGTTTTGAAAATTCCTAGGCAGCACATAGGGAATATCAATAGGGCCTAATAGAAAAACAAAATCCAACAGTTCAGACTTATTGCAGTTTATGATCTCACTCTGCCACACCCATACTCGCCGAATAACCGAATATTCATTGAATTCTAAACCGAATAACCGAATAGGTATATCCGAAGGTTTTGACAGCCCTAGCTGAGGCGGCTTTGAGGGACAGCATGGCATTTTCATGACCCTGAATACCGCATTTGCTCTTTATATTCGAAGAGAATGGAAAGTTATGTCGTCAAAATTTAAACTACACGTTTTCATAAGAACATTGGGCCTTAATTTCAGCCTGGTGTTTCTTATCTTTTCGAATAATTTTAGCCTCACGTGTTTTATTTTGTTTCTTGTTTTTGTAATCGCATTTCTTGTATATAGCAGTGTCCTCATAACATGTCTTGGGCCAGATGCTGGCCGCAAACTGACATTATATCGAAATAATTCTATGAACTTGTAATTCAAGAGGCTGATCAACTTCATTACAAAAATTTAAGAGACTTTTAAAATCAAAGTAAAGGGCCTTAGGCAGGGCTGTAAAAGAGGGGGGCTCAAGGGGGCTCAAGGGGGCTCAGCCCCCTTCTACTTATCATAAGGAGGCTGCGCTCCTTCTTCTTTTCTGGATAATTCTAAAATATTATGGCTACTTTCTGCCAGTATAAGATCTTTGATTGAACCGATACTACTTTTTGACATTTGCATACTTTTAATTCTATTTTTAAGATTTTTCTACTTCAAGTAACAGGTAGAAATTGGGAGATGATTTAACACTAGCAAAAATGAAAAGGTAAAGAAATTGATATTGATGAGCCATGCAAACGAAATGAACAACCGAAGCGTTCATTTTGTATACAATATAGAGAAACTTTCCCTATCAGCCTTCACATTAGCCTGTGCCCCAGTCCACAAATCCTGCCGCATCTATGCACCTATGTGCTGCCTAGGAATTTTCAAAACGATTCTTTTGTCAAGTATCTTTTCGACCCTTCCCTTGCACTAGTCGCCTCTAATGGCCAGAAAGGCTAAAGTCACTATCAAATTAATGTGAAACCAACGACATAACTTTATAACAACTAGTTTCCAAAAAGGGTCGTTTTTCAGCATTTTGAAAAGTGAAACGCTTTATAGCATATATTCTAAATTATGCATCAGAAATATGGGGTTTTGAAGAATGTTCTAAGCTAGAAACTCTTCATCTAAAAGCCTGTAAATATGCTTTGGGTGTTCGACCTAGTACCACTTCCAATGCCGTTTATGCTGAACTGGAAAGAAAAAGTCTTCAAACCCATAGACATATACGTATTCTAAGTTTCTTCGCTCGAGTATCATCTCTAGATTCAAAACGTTACGCTAGCAAAGCTTTTGCAATGCTTATAAAAGGATGCAGACTATGGCCACTCTAACTGGGTATCTCATGCCTGCGACCTTAGGGTACGCTATGGAATTCAGGAATCGGATAATCGTTCAGTTATTAAAACTAAGGTTATAAGTTATTTCGAGTCAGAAGTACTGGGAAGATTGAATGAACACATAACTGAGAACAAAAAACTAATTTTATACGCCTCATTTAAAACAATTTACAAATTTGAGTCTTATCTTGATTACATACAAGATTTCACTGTTAAATGCATATTAGCAAAACTAAGAATCAGCGCTCACAATCTTCAAATTGAAACAGGGCGATTTAGTAAAATCAAAACTCCAAGAGATGAAAGGTTTTGTTCATATTGTAAGACTTTTTGGATATTTTCAAAGTTGAAGATGAAATACATTTCCTCTTACTTTGCCCCCTTTTTAATGAGTAACGGCAAATTTTTTTACAAAAAATCTACAAAACATTTCCAAATCCTTCCTCGTTGAACGAATTTAATATGTATATTTGGTTAATGAGCTAAGAAGATTATATACAACAAAGCTTTTAGGAAATTTCTGCAAAACGTCCTTTGAAAAAAGATCAAAATTTTTAAGCGTCCCCACAAGCATTTTAGATTAACAGCTAATAATTTTGTAACTTGGTAGCTTTTGCTGAAAATTTAGCTTTGTATTCGCCGTAGTTGTTTTGTTCTTGATGCATAGCTTAAACATGTAATTGTAAAATTGTAATTCACTGTAGTACTGTAAGCAGTTAAGGGCCATCTCGGCCTAAATACTTGAGTTGCAAAAAATTTTCCCAGGAAAACCCCCTGACCCCCACCCGCCAGCCACTCTCCACTCCCCCTGCCCCCTTTCAATCTTGCTTTATTGGCTTTGTTATCCCTAGGTTTGCAAAGGCCGGTATCCATGAACATTTCTCGATTCGATCAGTCAACACTATTCGATCCGTCATGGCTATTTGATCAGTCATGGCTATTTGATCAGTCATGGCTATTTGATCAGTCATTGCCATCCGATCAGTCATGGCTATTTGATCAGTCATGGCTATTTGATCAGGCATGGCTATTTGATCAGTCATGGCTATTTGATCAGTCATGGCTATTTGATCAGTCATGGCTATTTGATCAGTCATGGCTATTTGATCAGTCATGGCTATTTGATCAGTCATGGCTATTTGATCAGTCATGGCTATTTGATCAGTCATTGCCATTCGATCAGTCATGGCTATTTGATCAGTCATGGCTATTTGATCAGTCATGGCTATTTGATCAGTCATGGCTATTTGATCAGTCATGGCTATTTGATCAGTCATGGCTATTTGATCAGTCATGGCTATTTGATCAGTCATGGCTATTTGATCAGTCATTGCCATTCGATCAGTTATGGCTATTTGATCACTCATGGCTATTTGATCAGTCATGGCTATTTGATCAGTCATGGCTATTTGATCAGTCATTGCCATTCGATCAGTCATGGCTATTTGATCAGTCATTGCCATTCGATCAGTCATGGCTATTTGATCAGTCATTGCCATTCGATCAGTCATGGCTATTTGATCAGTCATTGCCATTCGATCAGTCATGGCTATTTCATCAGTCATGGCTATTTCATCAGTCATGGCTATTTGATCAGTCATGGCTATTTGATCAGTCATGGCTATTTGATCAGTCATGGCTATTCGATCAGTCATGGCTATTTGATCAGTCATGGCTATTTGATCAGTCATGGCTATTTGATCAGTCATGGCCATTCGTTCTAACAACCGTTGTTTGAGATTATTCGCACTATACGCTTGTAACCGAATATTCCCTTTGGGCTTCAGCTAACCGAATAGTTAAACAGGTAACCGAATACCGATTATTCGACCTTCGACGGATAGCCCTAGTCTCAGTAAACATCAGACAGTAGATTGTTTGAGCTGTCTCTTTAAAAAGTGATATATGGTTTTGAAAGTGCCTAGCTGCTTGAATGCCTGTAGCCGTCTATGCATGCCAATTTTCATTTTCAATTTTCATTAGCTGGAGTTTTGGTATTTCTTGAAATCTAACCAACTGTATTGCGCTATGTGTGTTTTGGTCTCAGAGATGAAGTATTTACGCAAAGACCTTTCGTACAAGGAATGAAACTGTTAAATTGGCCTACTGGTTTCGATATTTCCCGATTCCCCGATTCCCCGATTCCCCGATTTCCTGATTCCCTGATTTCCTGATTCCTCGATTCCCAACACTTTTGTATTGGTGTATGGAGCAACGGACATGGCTTGCATCAGAAAAGACATAAATGAATAGACGAGGTCTTTTTCCTTCGAATTAGGAACTTACAATGAACATACAAGTATAAAACAGGCAAGGCATCTACATTCATACATTGTTAACAATTATCATTATAAACACCAAATTCAAAATAGGGTCTTTGCTAATTGCAACAGTCGTCCTATGAAATCGTTTTTGATCAACGAAAACCTGTACAGTTGTTACTCTTATAGACAAGATAAGTTTCTATGAAATAGTGCAAAAGGCTTCCATCCACTGTTATTAACTCGCAGAAATTCGAAAATGACAATTAGAGCTTTCACAACATCATTTGTTCCAACTGCTAAAATATCAAGCCGAATTTATTATAAACCTAGAACTTGCTGATTCAAAAAAAAATTACTCAGTTAAAAAATCATGAAAAATTAAGATAAATTATGGATGAATTTCATCACTAGTTAAAGGTTGGAAAGATAAAGAAAGCGGTGAAGGCGGATGATACGTATGTCAAATATTAAACAGGCAGGAATTTACAGTTACACTTAGAAAAGTGAGTGGATTACACAAGGGCGAAAAGGCGTAAAAACTTCACTGAACTAGCCGACTATCAAATTTGGATAATCTGCGAACAGACAATTTTGGTAAATAATTTCATTCTGTTTGTTAAATACAGGCTGATGTACGAACAGCAGCTTATCTGAGCAGCTTGCCATCACCATGTTCCAGGCTTCAGCATAATGGAGACAACAGGGCCAGATGACAGGGCAAGACGACAGGGCCAGACGACAGGGCCAGACGACATGGCCAGACGACATGGCCAGACGACAGGGCCAGACCACATGGCCAGACGACAGGGCCAAGAAAAGTTCTGTTTTCAATAGTTTCTGCTTTCAATGGTCGCTTACCAGTGCAACACTAGGTATCACACTAGCACCAGTCGGCCGTGTAGTTGAACTCTGAAAACAGTGCCTGAAAACACATCGATCATTTACCAAAAGCTCGAAGCAAGTAGAAGCAACACTAATTAAACACAGTGTATTCATTCTTCGTACAAAGAAACTAGAGAAGATACTCGCTGAGCAGCTTAAACTGTGGCTTAGTGAATATAGCTATAATACATATACGCAAAAAGATTCTTTGTATTCGGACCCTTGAAAATCAGACATTCTTCATTGACTAAACGAGGCGTCCGTAAACAATATCAAAATATAGAATACATAAATTTTGCAACCATTTTAGTGAATAGAACTGAAATGCCCTAAGGGAAAGCGTCGAATTTCACGATTATCACGCACCTGTTAAACTGTTATGTTTTGAAAGTTACGGGTTTCAGTAAAATTTCATTATAAATCTATAAAAGGCATTAATAAAGAATGAAAAGTATTTACTTGTTCTGAATCGGTTATTCGTTTTTTCTCCTTAGCGGGGGTTAAAACAGGGTCTTCAGAAGTAAATTCTTCATCGAAATTGCTAACATCCTCTGCATGTTTCTGCGAAGAAAAAAACGAGTTTAGTTGATGAAGGTAGTGTGCCAGAAAAATACAAAATTACTGGACAATTTTCGTTCTAATACTTAACTAATTAAAATGAAAACAATCTTTGTTTTAGAAGCACGTGCGATACATTCGATACTTTTCCAATATGATAACTTTGTTTCTCCCAACCTCAAGAGCTAGAGTATTTTCAAGAATATGCAATGTCCACCGAAGATAAAAAAGCATATTTCATTTCACTAACTTACGATAGTTTGCAAAATGATATTCGAAATTAACAGGAAAGTAATTCAAGGTGGACGGAGAGCAGGAGCATTGCATGGCTTAAGCTAAAGGCTTACCTTTAGAATAAAACAATAATTCGTATAAACGGTCACAAAAAAGGAAGTCATTGAAAACAGCTTGCTAGGTTAAATGTTAGAATACTTGCCACTTTTGGTTTGAACGGGGGTTTAACACGTCTGTTCAACAGATCGTCCCACCGCAAGTCCTAAAAAACCATAAAGTGTAATTGCTAGGCGTAATATCAAACGATGTTCAGACTTCACAACACAGGCATGCACATGCAAGACTGATGCTGAAAAAGACTGATGCTGAAAAAGACTGGTAAGTAAGCTAACAACATTTTCTATAGGTCAGGGGGTGTGAATCAAATCTTTCAACAGACTGGAATAAGGCGATAGCACTGCAAGTACAAACCTTGGGAGTTTTATAAAAGAATGTTGTTTCGATACAAAATCACGAGGAAGCAAACCGTAACTAGAGTAAATGTTACTTATTGATAATCTATGTCTCTTTTATTAACAAATCTAAGGGGTAGGGGTACAAAGTTAATATACACAGATTAATAAAACTTCAATCGAGACAGTATATACAAGTCAGCAAAAATTCAAGCCTTCCTTGAAACTTACCCTAAAGAAAGGTTGCTTTTTAATATCTTCTGCATCACGGGGGCTGGAACCTAGTCGCCTGTCTGGGTTCTTTCGTAATAGCTAGGACAAAACAATTCAACTGAACAATACGATGGGTTTTGAAGTGGCTCATATTGTATAAGACCGGCAAAATATCGATGACTGACTATATTAGTTTTTCTGTAGAGCTAAAACGGAGTGACTGACTATGTTGTCAGATAGAACACGAATTACTAGAATTGCAACACAAATGAAGAAGGGCATGGCAATGCCAGTCATGAACGATTAACAACACTAATTATAATATATTCCCAACAAGCAAATAAAGCGATAATAATAATAAAAAAAATAATAGTAATTTGTTTTAAACATCTTATTTTCATTGAATACATTTTAAATTTACAATTATACGACTCGCTTTTACAGGCATCATACTTGGCTTATCTGCATTACAATATTTAAAAGTCAATTAGTTCGGGGCTTAGCCATGGTTTGTTTCGACGACAGAAGATATAGTAGGTGCAGCGGATAGAAATGTTCATGAGTTTCATCAAGAACTAGAGCCCGACACGGGCAATACACTAGAAATACTAAATCAAAAAATTTTATTTTAACCTAAATTTCCACTTATAACTTTCTTTCGAGCTCGGTGCTCTTTTCGTCTTTCATAGATCGCAATTCGATTTGCATTCACATTTTGACAGACATTTGCAATGGTTCGTCTCCATAGTTGACGATCAACAACCAGTTCTTGCCATTGGCCTAAGATTCTTCCAGATTTAAGAACGCTTTTGCACGTATCTTTATATCGTAGTTTCGGTCGACCAACAGAACGAGTGCCTTTGTCGAGCTGACCATACATAAGAGCTTTAACGGGACGATTGTCGTTCATTCTTGACACATGACCAAGCCAACGTAGACGATTTTTAATGAGTGTTATTTCTATATCGTCAACATCTGCTCGACGAGTTCTTCATTGCTTACAAAGTCACTCCATTTTATTCGGAGAATCTTCCTCAAATGCCGTTGCTGGACTGTGCGAAGCTGATTGATGTGGTGTCGATACAGTGTCCAGGTTTCAGAACCATACGTGAGAAGTGGTGTTAAACACTGAGCATACACTTTCAGTTTTGTCGATATTGTAAGGTCATGTGAGTCGAATACACGTTTACGGAGCCTGCCATACGCAGAAGACAAAGCTTGTATACGTGTGATGAGCTCGGTGTTCATTGAACAATCGTTAGTAACAATGCTTCCAAGGTATTTGAAACGATTCACGCTTTTGATTGGTGTACCGTCAATGAAAAACTCCTCTTCCGGACCAATGGACATTGTCTCGGTTTTCTTTATATTGATCGAAAGCCCCATTCGTTTAGCCATGTTATTATAGGCGTTTAATAGAACCTGTAGTCCAAGTGCCGAGTCATTGAAGATTGCAATATCGTCAGCATATTGTGCTTCTCTGATGAAATCGATAGAGGTTTTCGTTCTGGCTTTCAATCTACTCAAATCGAAGAGATCACCGTCATACCAAAATCTGATTTTTACGCTGAATTGATGACCAATGGTTGCATAAGCGAGCAAGAGAAGTACAGCAGCGTAGATGCCATACAAGGTGGGCGCTAGCTTGCACCCTTGCTTTACACCACTATTGTATTCAAACGGTTCTGTTAGGACACCATCTACAATTAGACGAGCATTAACTTCGGAATAGAGGCTTTGAATAAGTCTGATGAATTTTGGAGGACAGCCGAGCTTTCCCAAGATTTTAAACAAAAAGTCTCTGTTGACGGTATCAAACGCCTTGGTAAAGTCTACAAAAACAATATACATATTTTGTCGTTGCTCTCTGGTTTTTTCCATCAGTTGTTTCAGAGTAAAGATTCCGTCGATGGTACTTCTGTTCTCACGGTAGCCGGATTGGGACTGGGGATACACTTTGTCAGCTATACGTTTAAGCCTTTGCAGGAGAATGTCAGCAAACAACTTTCCTACAACACTTAGGAGGGAAATGCCACGGTAGTTTCCGCATTGACTTCGATCCCCTTTCTTGATTTAGTTTGATTTGAGTCAAAATTAAGTTGGTGTAGCATGTCAGAGAGAGAGGTAGATGAGGTTCCCAGAATGCCAAGGGCACTCATAGAAAGGTTAACAAAGGTAACACGTTTATAGGCAGGGCTCAGTTCCTTGATAATATCGCTATATTTCTTAGCTTTTCGAGTACTGTTTTCGTCGATGTTGCTTTCGAACCCAACAGTAAGCTCTAGCATGTAAAGGATTCGATCTTCAGTTACAAAGACAAGATCTGGTCGATAGGAGTCGCCTGTGATTAAAGAAGGTGATAGAAATGAAGGTAGGTCGGCGTAAAGTGAGCTGTTTCTAGGTGTAGAAAGGGTTTTAGCCAAATATAGAAGTACAGAATCATGTCTCCAGGTATACCTACCATGTTCAAGATAATTCTTGCAGCTAGAGACTATGTGTTGTAATGATTCTGATTGGAGACAGAAAGAGCAGGCAGATGACTGAGTAATTGACCATTTGCAGAGGTTTTTCCTAGTGGCAAGAGTGTTGTTTAGGTATTTGATGGTAAAGTTGTAAATGTTTTTTGGTAACTTTTGCTGGACACTAGACTAAAGTTGATTAGTTCCCTTAGAAGCAAATTTTAAGATGCACGAGATAATAAATCCTTGAGATGTAAGAACGTTTTCAATGCGGTTTTCGTGTTCACTTTGGATGGATTTGAGAACTTGTTTGGTGTTGCGATAAACGTCATACTGTATGTTTGTACCAGTGCTAGAGTCTTTCCATAAAGAGCGAATCTCTTGGTTTGGGGACAGTCTTAAAGAGTTGCGGATAACTGTTTAGCATTGTAAGAACTTGGTAGATGGAAGAATGAGATTGATGCCAAACTTCGATTTTCGAATGACGAGGCTACTTAGTGAAGCACTTATTGGCAGCTCGAGCCATTGTCTAACAAAGCTTGAAACAACATTGTCTAGATTCTCTGTCACCCATGTCTCGCTTAAATCAGCGATGGTCAGGTTCCAGGAAATTTTGGATAGCAGATATCGGTGGTATAACATAATTTTGTTCTTTGGATGACACGACAATTTGTCGATACTGGACATTAACGAGTTGACAGTTCTTCGCTATCACCACATCCCTGAGCACATTCAAAACATTATCTGCAGCCTTTATGCTGATTTTAAAACATCTATCATAACCGATACATTTCGTACCCCTTTTATACCGGTAGGTCGCTGTGTCCTTCAGGGTGATTGCCTTAGCCCATTAACCTTCAATCTTTGCTTTAATACTTTCATTCATTACATCTCAGATAATAAATTCAACCAGTTCGGCTTCTATACAAACTCCTTAAACCCTGTCTATTGGTTTCAGATGGCTGGCGATGCGGCAGTGGTTACTGGTCAAGAAAACGAAAATCAAATTCTCTTAAACCACTTCTCTAGATGGTGCTCTTGGGCAAACATGCATATTCGGGTTGACAAGTGCTCAACATTTGGAATTAAAAAATCATCTACTTCATCTGTTATAGTAATAATAATAATAATAATGGAAACTTTTCATTTTCAATTCAATTAAAACTACAATTACAAATTTCACTATTACAAAGGTAATTTGTAATTGGCTAGCCTGGGTTTACAAAAAAAAGACTATTACAAGCACAAACAAAATAATAATAATAATAATAATAATAATAATAATAATAATAATAATAATAATAATAATAATAATAATAAATAATAGATAAAAACAGTTGTTAGAACTCACCCGTCGCATTAAGGCAATCGCCTCGTTGGAAAGAAATCTTGGGTACCTAACTTCATCATTAACAATGCTATCGAAAACTTCTTCTTCGTCGTCACCAGGGAATGGAGACTAGAAAAAACATCAGTTTTGTAACAATACACTGAAAACGCTAATAAATGAGAAGAACAAGATAAAATCAGTATTGCAGCTCTTACGTTCAAGGGCGTACAAAGCACACGTATTTACTTGTTCGACATGATCGCCTGACGTTTGAACATGATGCGATCGCAGTTGGATGATAAAGGATTTTCGTGTAATTTTAGAAATTAACCACAACACAAAAAATATAAAACACGGCAGGGAAGGAACAAGGGGAAATCTAGCTGATAAAGGTTTATTTCATTAGCATTTACATTTATATGCACGTGCTAACCAAGGAAGCAATAGAAAACGCCTATATGATGATTGTCCAGCATGTTCATGTATAGTTGTCTAGTGACCAACCACAAGACATTTGAAAGTAATTCGAGTAACAAACTGCAAAATACTAACCTCTCCTACCAACATTTCAAAAATCAAAACACCTAGACCCCACCAGTCTACAGCTCGAGTATACGATGTTTCTGTTAAAACCTAAAAGTCTCTTTTAGAAGCATTGTGTCAGTCTTCATTTTCCATAGTTTAGTGTTTAGAACATTGACTGAGCTGAGGTATTGGCAGTTGACAAAGGAATTGAATAAATGGTTGGAATGCGATGACGTCATACTACCACTCAGGCACCAGATTGCCATAGCTTGTATAACGTCATGTACGTTAGCTGACTATGATATAGTGCCGAGTGAAGCCTAGCCTGCGCGCAGACCCAGTATTCTGAAAAAGAAAGGGTCTGCGCAACAATGACCAAAAGCTTGCTACGCACTTTGTAAAATTAATTATGAGAGTTCTTAATTTATGCATATATTCAGAATACTGGGTCTGCGCAGGCAAGTGAAACCTGAAAAAACTAGCTCATGCTACGAGGCTTAGCATGTATCTGTCGGGAAAATTTTACAAAAGAATGATAGTAGACAACTTTATTTGAGACGAAATGCCCCATGATAGTGAACAAATTCAATTATGTATCATAATTCGTTTATATCTGATTAATGAATGTTGATTTGTCATGGCTAAGTTCTTCCAATGAAATCGAGGTTGAAGGGGGAACCGACGAGAGTTATCCTTCTGCCTATTTCCTATTCTGTGGCGAAAGCATATCTGATTCACCAGTTTACACGAGATGGAATGTGGTGCGGGACGTATCGGATCACTTTTCATACCTCTTTCACAGCGGAGTGATTTCGCTCCGCAAAAGTGGTACAGGACGTATCGGATTAATGCGGGCCCGTGTAAACGGGACCCCTATCCGATTTAAAAAGTAATCCGATACGTGGGTAATCCGGTATCGTGTAAACCCAGCCTAACTCATATCGTGATCAACACATACTCTAATAACATAAACGGAAGCTAATTATCAGGACAATACGAGCGTCACACAACATGCTGAAACACAAACACATTGCCATTAAAAGGCGTTCACTAACACAACCGGACTTAGCAGAACATGTGACTTTAACACGGAACGGGAACATTACCGTTACACGCTGATGAAGTAATGACGCAAAGACCTTTCGTACAAGGTATAAAACTGGTAAATTGGCTTACTGGTTTCAATTTTCCCGATTTTCCCCGATTCCCCCAGTTTCCCGATTCCCCGGTTTCCCGATTACCCGATTCCCCATTCCCTGTTTTAGTAATAGCCAAACACAAATGTCTTTTTGGAAATCTTCTTTGGTTTTCATTTCTTTGTTGAAAATAAGCTTATTGTTTCATGATCGAATCCCTCTGGGGCTTATTGAAACGCATAATTTGGCAAGTTAGGGTTGGGGCCTAATAAAAATTTTGACTTCTGGGGATAGCGCTTTTTCGAGGAGGGATTATACGAGGAGAGGCAATTCGAGGATTTACGGCATGACCACCACCGATTCTCAGATTTTTTGTTACGTCAATGACATGTGATATCCGAAAATATATTCTCTCACGTGACCATAAATATGCAAGATTGCCACAGACAACTAGCAGAGAGGGCGTTCACAAAATGGATGATAACTCTGCTCGAGCTAAAGATTGTTAGTTTCATGTAAAACCTTGGATTTAACAGGCCAGTCTTACTTCTGCATCGAATATGAAAAAGGTTCGTTTTCCAAATTTTTTCCAAAAATCAACAATTTTATATAATTCAATTAACGATTAACGATTTTTATAAATAGGCCTAGCTGAGCTTCGTATTTTGTTCACTTATTTGACACTTCAAGCGGAACCCAAGAAGTCACGAAAATACTACACACACGGACGTTCCCTGTAAATTCGCCATATATCTAAAACTTTCCACTCAGAGGAGTAGATCATATCACAGGGCCTTTTTGTTATATGCAATAACCTTCAGCTTGTTGGGAGATTATTTGGCAATTATTTGGAAGACGATAGACGATATGAATTCAATCTAAACTCTCTCGGTGCATTTTGAATGTTGGGATGAAAGGAACTTCGCAATTTGATCTTTTTGGCGCTAATGCAGTAATGTACCTCTCAGGATCCATAGGTCCTACATAGGTAAACTATATACCAAACGATCTTTTTATAGATGATGCATGTCTTCGTTCGGCGGTTTTTTGCTATTTGAAATGATGATGTTTCGCAACCTCTAGTTTTTAGACGTTTTCTATGCCTCTGCAGAATGTATGGAGTGAGGTGGAGGCCAAATTACTTTGCCGATTTGATCGTGCTTCAAGGTTAAAGGATGTTTGTTATGAAATTGATATTCTTTGCATAGGGCAAGGCATTTAGACATTTGCCCATCTAGATATCACGGTGCCCTGTGATAAAGCAGTCAAACGGCCTTAATATATGACTTTCAGATAAATCAAACTAGCATGATAATTAAGATTTGTAGTTCTGGTTGTATTAACTTGTTTTATAAATTAAAAGCCTATTACAACCACCCTGACTTCAATATTTTTTCCACTATCACTCATATATTTCTTTGAAGAAATATTCTTATAATTCATGATCTACTGGAGTGTTGAAAAACTTGCTCTGCTCTGGTGAGAAACACTATAATTTATAGTATAAAAGATGTTTTGACATAATTTTTTGACCCACTTTCAATGAATTTTTATTTTGTAGCAAAGGAGGTCCTCTACTTGCTATGATCAGTTGAATTTTTTCACGCTCTTCTAATTTTGAGAACCCTCAAACTTCAACAAACAGTAGCTAACAAACAATGTGATACACTGCCTTAATTAATATGGTCTTAAAGGGGCTGTGTCACAAGGTGACTCAGAGATTATACTACCTGTTAAAGGCAGTATGTCCCTCATTGTTCTCATGCATCGTTGATTCAATGCACAAATAAACAATCAGAATGAAGATTGACAATAGCGTAATTTTCCTGAGCATTGCGACGGGGACAGACTGCCTTTAAGAACTCAATTTTCTGCTACAATTTTATGATGTTTACTACAACGCGTCATCTCCCAACTCTCCTAAAATTAACTTTTCTTTACACATAACATACCCAACAAAACAATATAACAAATCACTGCAACACACATTTAACATCCCTGGGAACATTCACTCGCAACTACAGAACAGAACAAATGCACTGTTATAACGCTTGAGCACCACTGAACCAACAATGACAGCCACACTACATCAGTTGCTTTACACAACAAGATTACTCCAAATACGTAATTTTAATTATAATAATTTAAGCGCATGAAACATAATGTAACAGTGGGAACAGGCAAGTTGAGTGAAAGTTATATGGGTGAAACAACCAGGTGTTCAATAGGAAAACCAATATGGAATATTTTTGTGTCCGTACTCATCATGCAAAGTTTTTGCATTTTTGTTTGTTTTGCGAAAGGAAACAAATAATAAAGGCTTTTTCTTCAATCTTATCACCATATTTCTTTAGATAAACAATGATGATGCGAAATAAACGAAGGCCACTTCTACAGCTAGGATACAGCGACTTACAGCAAGCAGTTATTAAAAATGGGCCAAACTGACACCAAAAAACCTACCTTACGGATGTAAATTATGAGCAAAAAAAATTTTAAAGTTTGTAGGAAAATTTTAAAGTAATTATTTAGTTGTAAAGTCATCTATATTCACCAAGGGAAACGAAATCATTCGCCATTGATTAGATGCAGCTTCTTTTCCTTGGCCTAGACCAATTGCTTGACACAATTTGTGTTGATCTTTTGATACAAAAGGTTGAAATATAGTAATTGTCTGTTCCATGTTCAGCTCATAAAACACAATTTATCAAGCTTATTGAATCACCAGAGCACCATCCACCATTATCCAAATTTACATGTTTAGCCGAACATGCATAATATCCCATATATTTGTTTTGTTTACAAAACCATGACACAGCCCCTTTAAAGCCCCTTGGACCGGATTTTTTTGTTAAATGCATTGTATAGTAGCATAATTTGTCATTTGTTACAAAGGTAAACTTGAGAAAATGGTGTTTAAAATCTTGCTTATTTATAGATTTGAAGATGGTTTTTGCAGTGCAATATGAGAGAGCCAAATTTTTCTAGGCAATTTTTTTTTCAAAACAATAACACAGTAAAAGTGAATTTAGTAAGCTGTAAACATGGATTGTTGATGCTCAAGTGTGTCTAGTTAAAGATTTTGACAGTACCATTGACGGTGACAGTAATAAAGTAATTTTGTTATTTGCTCACATTATTTGCAAGAAGTTAGGCAGTGGCGGAAATTATGGGAGTTTGGGGGGGGGGCTCGGGCCCCCCAATCAGCGATCAGTACTAATTGAATTGTATATCTAATTTCAATTCCGTAAAGATTAGCCGAAATTTCCATCGGATTCTTTCGAATGAAAGTTATTTTCAAACGTATTTCCCACTGACGAAAACAAGATAAAATGCATGAAATGAACGTACGACTTATCAAAAGTGTAATCGGTCGACCTCTTGTATCATCAATTGTCTTAGATGAAATATCGATCTTGATATCAAAAATCATTAATGGATTGCTCTTTTTGCTACTTAATTATGGTGTGGTCAGGAAAAGTTTCTGAAGGGTCCCGTCAAAAATCATTTATTTTTATCAAATGTGCAGTTGCTTTAAAATGAGACATGATCCAATATGTTATCTTGTCGGAAAATTGTAGGCCTGGGACCCCCCAAATGAAAGCCTGAAATTCTGCCACTAAAGTTAGGCATATGCATACCACATCTTAAGCATTTTCCATGAGTCTTGTGCTTAAAGAACATCTATTCTTGAAGAGAGGAACAATGAAGTATTAGGAACTAAGAGCTAATTAAGTGCATACATGGATTTTAAATGTTTAGGAACATAAACTTGACATATTTGGTAATGATTATTTTCAAACCATTTGATAGAACAATAAAATGTCACAATGGAAGTCATCTGTGTTCTGCTATTGATGTTTCAAAAATACTTGATTTAATTAATAGTCATATGAGCAGGGTGATCAAATCCAATTGGGGAGAAGATCAAGATATTTGTCAAGTTTATTACCATTCACTTTCTACATAGAATGTTTTAGATTTACCAATGTTAAAATAGCGTCTGTCAATTTTCCGTGTATAACAAAATAAACACCTTGCTTTAGGTTTGTTCGTGGGTACCCTTTTTGCTTAATTGTGGAACAGAAATCATTTGCAATGAAAGTGGTCACACTTTTGTAAATTGTATAAAGTACCAGTTTATACAATTTAAAGCTTTAAGTTTTGCAAGCATCCCATGTGGTACTAGGGTGAATGTTCAGCCATTTCTGTCAAATCATGTTAATTTCAGACAATAGTGATTTGATATAAAAGTTATGAATTAATTTTGTATAGTTTAGCTTTGAGAAACTTAGATGTTAAGTACATGCCATTATTAAATTTCCTAATGAAGCTTAGTAAATTGACAACTGTTGACCTTAATCTTAGATAAAGATAAAGCATTAACTATTGATCAAATTAATTAAAAAACTTGCATGAATTATAGAACAACATTGTCAATCTATTGTGCACTGTTAGACGAAGTAGCAGGTTCTTTTCAGGTATTCAATTAAACTTTTATCTGTTTGTCACAAAAACCTGCATCTGCCTAGCTTAGGTAAAACCTTCTTCAAAGCTATTTTGGTTTCTATTACACAAACTAATGCGAACAATTTTAATGTTAAATTGTTGATTTGAATTTTATTAAGACAAGCTTTGTGGTTTTATCAAGGTTAGTTCTATTGTTTCTTTTTATTTCCTTTAAAAATTTTATTCTATATTTTGAAAGAGATCAATTTCAACATTTGTCTAATCTTTAAGCTTTCTCGGTTGCAGAGACATGCAGATGCTAGAAACTATCCAGGAGTATGTACCATTCAAGCACAGTTTTGGGTACTTCAGTTCATGGATTGCTAGTAGGTATAGGATACCAGATCATACTTCTCAAGAAGATGAACAAAATAACGAAAATGATGATAAAGGAAGTTTGTCAGAAGCCTGCAGTCAGATTACAGCTCCAAGTAAAGATGAATCAACCAAAGACGAGTTGGATGCGCATCAAAAAGAAACAGGAACAACCGAAACGCTGATGTGTGAAACAACATTTATATCACCTGCACCAGAGCCACAGGAAAAACACGGCCAGCCGAACAGTCATCAAGGAATTTCTTCCTCGAGTAATGGCGGTTATCAAAAAGGCGCGAATGACGATGATAGCTACACCTCAGGGACAGAAAATGGCAAGCAAGGCTGTGTTGGTTCAAAAATAGAATCATTTTTGTACAATAATATCCCTTTAGACGATTGCAGTTGTGCCAGCGATTCTGAAAACGACAATCTAAAGTCTGACAGTAGAACCAACGGGAAAGAAAAAAAACGTTTAGGATCACACTCTTTATCGAAAAAGATGCCGTTATTTTTGAAAGGGCGAAGAAAGAAAAAGCGCCGTGGAAGCACGTTGAGTGATTACAAGTCATCGCTGGCTAGAATTCATTGCGCATGTGCCATTGGTGGCGACGAATTGTGTCTTGTTCACCTAAAAAGTCACAGCGAGTCGGATATAAACGTATCGAGATACAAGCGCAGCGAGGATTACTCAACTAATGGGGATTTGTCTGATATCTCGGTGACGTCGTTTTCATTAGCTGAAGATGACAGCAGCAGCGGTAGTTATGTGGACATAGACTTGCGTTACATCCGCAAATCATTACTTGGCTCTGGCAGTTGGAGCAAATCAGATCGTAGTATAGAACTGTCAAGTGATTGGTCGGAGATACATCGCACAATCAGTGATCCCAGCCTCTGCGAAGACACTATAAGCTTGGCAGAAGAGTGCCGAGAAAGTGATATCCCAGACACTGCGTCGGACTTCAGTCAAGACAGCCGCACTCAGGTATCTCGAGTTCGGTCGAAGCATGTTCGCAGTCGAATTAAAAGAATGCCTTTTGGCCATAACGTAAACGAATCTTTTGTCGAAAATGAATGCTTTTGTTGTCATTGTATCGTCATGTAGCTGTCTGTGTCCGTAATATCAATTCCAATCGCAAGTGTCATTATATCAATTCATTTATTAATCTCATTTAGCTCTTTTATTTACCCAAAAACAAGTCATTTCATACATTTACCCCACATCATTATGTTACTTATATATTTGAACGTAGATTTTAGTATTTATTCAATCAAAAATCAATTTCAGTGTACGACTTAAATAATTACATCGTAGTGTGTTCTCGAAAGTTCTTCCTTGTTGAAAAAACCTAACGATTTCACAATGAATAACCTTTTTCCCAAATTAACGAAAATGAGAATATCTATACATATACATCTATTTGGTCCGCTAAAATGGTAAAATCGTTCCTTGTGTGATTTCTTTGCAGTATTTGGAAAATTTGTGTTTTAATACCGTATGTTAGTGAACGCAGTGAAAGCGGCCTTGGATTTTGGATCTTTCATTGTCAAAATTTCCAGGAATTCATTTCTACTTGTTCGGATTGTTTTTTTCTCAAAATCTCAAGCATATCGATTTTATCGGCTGCTTTAGATTTTATCGTAGTAGTGCTTAAAGTAGTGCTTTCTAGATTTGTGAAATTTTTCAGTCAATAATTGTCATGAGGCATTTTTCAATATTTCAAAGCCATGGTAGATTTTCTAAGTATATTTTTATATATGGTTTTAAATACTCCAATTGTAACTTGATTATCCTCTAAGTTAATAGATTTATATCAGTTTGTAGCCTAAATAAAGCATATTTTATTACAAAATACAATATATTGCAAGAAGAAGTTCTCATTCTCTTGTAGAGTTCATCTTTGGATTTGATTTCGTTTACATAAAGCATTTTCCATCATTTGGTAATTCTGGAAGCGATCATTTTGCAGGTGCTGTAACAGTTCTTGGCCTTTAACCTGATTCAGCATATGCCCTCGTAGTACGAACTCCTTACGGATTTAACATAAAATAGACTTGGGGAAAGTCTAGCATCCGTCTATTTTGCTTTTCAATCCTACTTAAAGTAAAATTAAAAAAATTTTGCCTGGAACTCTTTATTTACTGTCACAAACCTCTGTAATACATTGTATCAATTTAACTCTGTAATTAGCAACTATTCTTTAATTTAACTCTGCAATTAGGAACTGTAATTAGCTACTTTTTATACGATAATAGCGGACTTTCCTAATAGTTTCGTCAAATCTCTATATCGAAACGGGTAAAGGATATAGGCACTGGTTGCCGCCGAAGGAGTAGGAAATTTTCGAATTTTGATGCTTTTAGTTCCCTGGAAAATGCACTCTTTTAAGCACATTTCACTGAAGCAATCCTCCTAATCCTATTGAAAATTATTTTTTTGCAAACAAATAGAACAGTAGATAAAAATAACTGGTACAATTTTGCTGCGGTCTAAAAAAATACCATGTTGTAAATTACTTCTAAAGCTAGGTAACAAGAAGCACCGGTTGTATATTTAGATCCCTCTTTCCATCTTAGCAAAATCATTTTAAAAATAGCATAGCAATTGAATCTAGTTTAAGTAATTTCCACAAATTAATTCTAACTACATTGAAATCGTCTCTGCCTAAACACCACACTAAAATTCAACATTACCGAGATTTAAGTATATTCACAGAGGAAGGTTTCTGGCAGCACCTTTTAATCTTTGTGAACATCTACAAGATGGTAATCAAGCATTCAATAGCTTTCAAGATATTTTTAGTAGCATTGTTAACAAACACGCCCCTCTTAAATCAAAAATAGTTCGAGCAAACAATAAGCCTCTTACCAAAATTCATCGAAAAGCAATAACGTTACGCATGAAACTGAAAAATATTTATAATAAATATAGAGCTAAAGACAATTTTCAAAAGTATAAAGAACAACGAAATCTTTGTGCAAATCTTCGTCAACGTGTTACGTCTAATTACCTACAAAAATATGTCGAGAAGGCATGCTAGATTAAAAAATATTTTGGAAAAAATTAAAACCATATTTTTTCACTAAAGGTCAAGGCGATTCAGAAATCACATTTTCTTAGAATGATTGTCTTATTAGTGATCCACAGTGAGTTGCTGAGATTCTGAATACCCATTTCATTAGCATTGGTCAAACCACAAATTCAATCCATAAAGGCCTGGCTGAGGATTCAACAATAACTAAAATAATAAGATACTTTAAAGAGCAATTAAGCATAAAAACAATCAACAACTATCACCAAAGAAAGCCTAATACAAATAATTGTGAAGCTAAATCACAAAAAGGCACACAGGCACGACATGATTTAGGCAAGATTCCTAATGATCTCAGTTGATATCATCCTACAACCTCTCTTGAACATCATAATTAAATGCATTATTCAAGGAACTTTTCCAAACTTCTTAAAAAAGGCTATAGTCTCACCTGTCTATAAGAAAGAAGATTCTTTCAATAAGGAAAATTATCGACCAATACGTCTACTAACGACACTTGTTTTTGAAAAAGCAATAGAGCTTCACTTTCTCCATTTCTTGAAGAAAAATGTTCGCAATTCCTATGCGCAAATAGAAAACAGTTTTTTTCCCAGCACGCTCTTTTTTAGACTTATTGAAGACTGGAAAACAGAACTGGAAAGGAACAAACATATTGGCATTGTCCTTATGGATTTGTCAAAAGCCTTTGACTGTCTACCAAAAACCTTACTTTTAGCAAAACTACAGGCCTATGGTGTAGATAGAAATTCTCTTTTCCTTATACAAAACTACCTGTCTAATAGAAAGCAAAGATGACAACACGATATCTGCAACAAATACTGATGAACTATTGCAACTTGTAAAAATTAGCACCAAAAAATGTCTTGATTGGTTTAAATCTAATGAAATGATTGCAAATTCCTCTAAATTTCAAGCTATGACAATCGGCAGCAAAGATGAATGCATAAATGAGTTTGAAATTGGCCAAAAATTTGCAATTAAAATAGAGAAAAACGTTGCTTTGCTTGGTGTTCAGATTGATAAAAAATTTAAAGTTTGACGCTCATATCGATAAAATCTGTAAAAAAGCAGCTAAACAGTTACATTTTTTAAAAAGACTGGAAACAGTTATGGGCCACAAAGAAAAAAAGATAATTATGAATTCATTTATACTATGTCACTTCAGTTATTGTCAATTGATATGGATGCTATGTGGTAAAGGAAGTCAGGATAAGCTAGAGAAAATTAACGAGAGGGTATTAAGACTAGCCTATTCGGACTATTCATCTTCTTACAAAGATTTACTTGCTTGCTCAAAAGAAACTACCATACATGTCCAATCAGTTAGAATTTTAGCGCTCGAAGTTTATAAAACATTTAACAGCCTTAATCCTGTTTTCATGAAAGACTATTTTCTACCCAAAACAACAGGTCATTACCTTCGACTCAAAAACCCCCTTGACATCCCAAAAGCCAGAACTACCAGTAATGGTATCAGATCATTAAGTTTGAAAGGGCCTAAAATCTGGAATTCACTACCGGAATCAATAAAGACAGCACAAAATAATAGACAATTTAAGAATTTGATCAAAACCTGGTTCCTTGAAAACAAGTGCGCCCCTTAGATTAGCTTAAAATTCCTTTGCAGAGCGATTTCTTGGAGTAATTTCGACACGTTAAACGGTTGTCAGTTATCCGACGAAATCCCGAATTTTCCGAAGACATCACTGATTGGGGGGGGGGGGGGGGGGGCGCCATAATTTCCGCCACTGCTTAGCACAGTTTCATTCTCACACGTTGCACGACAACTCGAAGTTGGACTTTGGAGAGGAAAGGTTTTTTCCTTTGCGACCCTGCCCACCCAACCCATTCATGTCTAGAAATTTTCAGGGTTTTTTATTTACATGCATGTTGACTTTCTACTTCTTTGTTTTCGTGCATTAGTTAATGGCCGTATGGCTTGCGACTTTTTTGCATGAACAAGGTGCTGCTAGTCGGCGGAAGAAGGCCATTGTTCTTCTTCTCAACCCCCTCAAAAACGGTTGGGGTTTTATTTATGGCCGTCTTTGCGATTGGCGCACCGACAGCCCAAAAATAAATGGTTCAAATGATGAGAGAACACCACCTTCAGTCTAATGATTGAAAATGGTAAAACATTCTGAGGACCATCTTACCCTTATTTGCTAATGGTTTTTGTTTAGTAACCTGGAACAAATATTAACTGAATTTTAATCCAATTTTAGGACTGGCCTTGCGCGCGTCCATGCTTCTCATATTTGATTGGTCAATTTTTAAACAATCCGCGTTCCTGATTGGTCCGTTGCCTTAACCGCTGTTCTTCAAATTTTGTCGTTGATAATACTAGACACACGGAATATTCAAAAGGACGTTCTATACGGGCACAAGTTTGCAATGTTAATAATCAAGTAATCTGCCACAGGCCTGCCTGCAAGAAGCTGTAATTCAGTAGAAGATCAATGACAGAAAAGTTAAATCGTTGCTGGTTGCGCTGGAGGGTTATAAGAAGATTTGAAAAGTAAATTTTGTATTAGGCCACCCTGTCGGCCTTGCCACAGAGATGGCTTCCAGTGGAATGCAAAGTCACCCAAGGATAAAATGGGACCTTCCTGCAAACGTTTTTCATATCCCAGAATCTTTGACTGCATCTCATTCTTCTGAAGCTGTTCTTGAACTTGCCTGTTTCGTCAAACCTCCGACATTGTCTTTCGAGAGAGTCAAAGTTGGAACAACATGCGTCAAGACACTGAAAATCGTTAACCCTGGTACAGAAAGAGAAACTGTTATTCTAGAAAAGATCCCGAGTGCAGAGACCGGTCTCGCTATAGTTTCTCCTTGTGAAGAAAACTCTTCAACCTTCAATCTTGAACCTCAGGAGGAAACTAAGATCACAATCTCATGGCATCCTCTAGTCGCAGGCAGTTCACGCCACCTCGTCACATTCAAGTGGCTCGGAGCTCAAAAACTTCAAGTTGTTTTATTGGTATCTTCGTATGATCCAAATGAAAGGAAGAACAAGGTATCTTTCTCAATAGAAATGTAATTTATGAATTAACATAACTTTTCAGCTGAAATTTATTTTATACCCAGTTGCAGATTGAAAGTAATCACTAAGTTACTAACTGTGACTCACTAATGTGTGCGGAAGAATGATTAACAACTTCTCACCTAGCTGAAGAGACCAAGATTGAAAAGAGACTCTTATATCTACACAAAATATCTGCATCTTGACAAAAACTCTGCTTGCCTTATGTCATTGTCAGATGTTTATACTCTAAGGAGTGTCAAAGTTGTCAAGTTTGCTATGTTTTTTATTTCCAATACCGTCTTCACAGGGGGTGGTATTAGAGGTATTAATCTAATGCCATTTTTGTTTTCAAAAATGAAACTTTTATGCTGTCAAATCACAGGAAAATTATGGATAAGCAGCAGGAGGGTATTAGTTTTTCATTCATAATATATTGAGAGTCGCTGTCAGTCAAAGCCTCAGCTTTAGAGAAAAAGTATTGCTTGAAATTATCTTGTGGATTTGCAAAAAATTGAGATATACTTTTGTTAGTCACCCCTTTTCATGGAGAATTTGATTGACAAAACTTTGACATTGGATATAAAGAGTCATAAAATCATTTCAAGTCAGCTGGCTTGATTTTGAAGTCAGACAGTTTTATATGCTGTGTATAATATTTTGATTCAACAGTTATGCAGGTAGTTTAGCGTCAAAATCAACACAGGCAATGTTTTCACATCTCTAATAAGATATCTCTTGAGCTTGTGCTGCATAACTCTATGGTGTAACACTTGGTGTATCATTGTAAAAGTTCTGATATGGTATTAGAATTAATGGGCTGATACCTTGGGGATTTGGTACCAGGCACATAGCTACTGTATCAAAATACAAACTAACTAACATATTTTGCCGTAGCCATCATTCACCCAAAACTAGTTGGATAATTGCAACTAAATCTCAAAATTAATAAGAAAATTTTCAAATGGGACATCAGCGTATTTGGGGCCCTCTGGGAATGAGTGCCCAGTCTCCAAATTCAGCAGACTAATACCCTTGTTTTACACTAGCTAAGGTAATTTTTGCAAGCAGAGTTGCAAAAAGCAGATCTGTCACACACTCACAAAGCTCTGACATACTTTGACCAGATGGCTATTATTTACCAACCAAGCTGTGTCCCCAAAACAGTGTATGGCTACAAGTTGGACATTTTCCCAAAATAATTTGTAGCTCAATTTTGAACATTTTCATTACAGAAACTGTATTGACTTCCTAACTGGTCCTTGCCAATACCATTTTTAATTGCTCTAGCTTCAGTTTTGAGATAACTTGTTTAGATTTTGTCATAATGCATACATGGCATGTCAATAGTATGACACTAGTAGTATGTTGTATGATGTGAAACAAGCTTTCATTGGTATAGCACTCTGCTTTTTGAAGCTGCCTCTGTTGATTTTCTTTCATTTCTTTCTCATTTCTTCACCTTAATTTTTGTCTTGTTCTTTTTGCTCCAGTCTGCTACTGGTCATTTTAAAGCATTCAGTCAGCAAGCTTTTTAAAATGGGTGTCTGAATCCATGCTCATTTCTTATGATTTCTGTTGTTTGATTTGTTATTCAATTTGTAAAAACCCTCTTGCTGTTTTAGGCAAAACGATTTGGAAACCGTAAGGTTTTACGTCCAACTCAAAGGCAAAATATCCTTGAAAAGAAAGCACCCAAAAAAAATGAAAAGTTTTTTTGCAACTATAGACATATTCACCCAGATATTGGGTCAGGGTATAAAAGTCCAAGTGAAGACAAACTAATGGATGCAGCCCCAGACACACCTTCAAGACGTGCAACATTCAATGTTGTGCAGCCAACACTTGGCATGAAACAGGAAGTGGAAGATTACAAAGAGGGTAAAGAGAACAAAGAGCCAGTGTTAGAATCAGAGAATACTGCACGAGCCACATTCATGGTAGGAAAGAATACTGATTTGAAGGAAGATTCCAAGAAATGCCTTAGCAGTAACCCAGATAAAAAACAAAGCAAAACAGAGGTGCAGAAAAAGTGCTTTGAAGGGCTCAACAATATTGCACAAAAAAGAAAAACCAACGAAAGTGCCTTTGATGAAAATAGTGTTATGATAGGTAACACGTTTCATGAAAGTGAGATCAGGTTATCCAGCTCACCTATTAAGTGGTATGAAAGATCCAAAATATCATTGCATTCAAACAATGATTTACATCCGGGACAAGTTGTGATGAATGGTGAGGTGAAGCATGCCTTTATTCCATATCCTAGTTTTGATAACACAGATACATTCTGGAACATGGAGATGTCTACAGCAAACAAGCACAAACTGCCACCACAAGACGAGTCTCTTTCTTTTGGTTCGGCTGCATCAAGTCTTTTCACCATCACGCGCGAAGAAAAGTTCTCTTCTGTGCTTGAACCAGTCAATAAATCCACTAGCGTCTATGCAACACCGATTGGTGGACAGTTAAATTCAGTAACCACTGTCAGTACAAACACTGGAGACGAAATCTGTGAAGAAACCTTGGTTGTGAACAATGAAGCGAGAAAAGAAAACGGCACGTTTTGCATAGAAGACAATAAGAATGCAAATGAAAGTCAAGATAAGAGGGACATGGTAGCAAAATGGGGAGATTGTGGAGATCATGGCAACCACCTTGAACCATCTGAAAAGGCTGCAGCTGGTAAAGAGGGCAGAAACGTGAACACTGAGCTTAAAAAGGCACCTACTCCTGTTAGAGAAAATGCAGAGCCATGGCATTGCGAAAATATTAACTGTGAAGTAACTCAAAATAAAGATGAATGCATTGAAGATGACGAAACCATAAAAGTGCTGGAAGTTTCAACCAAGGAAACTGAAAGTTTTGAAGAACTGGATAAAAACAGAATGGCAAAAATTAGTGCTAAGGCCGATATTGCGGAGTCTTCAATAGGTGATGATGCAGAGAGCGTGGTTGACAGGAAGCAAATTAAAGCGTCTATTGATTTGCAAAAGAATTTAATGAAAATGTCAAATGTTGCGAAAAAGAAGATCAGATCAACAAATGTTCATCAAAGCAAAGAGCTGTGCTCTTCCTTGCAAAAGCAAAGAGAAAAAGCGATGCAACCAAGGGATTTGGCGGTTCAGCGGAAGCCAAAGGAAAGTGCATTGAGACAGTCTAAAGACACGCCCAAGTCAAAAGGGAAACTTGAAAGGCAAGTCGCCGACACAAAGTTCAAGGCCTTTTCATTGCCAAGAAAAAGACCAAATGATGCAGGTATGTTTTATGTCGCCTCTTTTTTGTCTAAAATGTTTCTTTGACAGCAAGGGGGTGGTCATGCATAAATTCCCGGAAGGTACGCTCGAAATGGGTAGGTTTTTATTGAGTTGGTGCATATTTTCTCTGATTACTTTAGGTTTCATCCAAATTTAAGAATATGCTTAATCTGAATGACTTTGCTCTAATCTCCAGAAAAGGAGAGATTAACAACCTTGCATTGATAATATGCGAAAGTACAACAGGCGTCCCCTATATACTACTTATTGTTAAGTGAATAACGGAACCTCCTAGCAAAACTCCGTTTTTTAATAGATAGAAAAGACCCCACATCAAACGCTTCCTCTGGACAGCAAGGAAACATTTACGTAATTACGAATTACGAAGTAATTGAGTGACTCTTTTGGTGACCAGGGCTTTCATTAATTTTTTTAATTGAAGGCTCACATTTAAAAGTAGGCGTCTATGAGTTTACAAAGGTTTGTGCAGTCTTACTAAAGTAAGGGTGAAGGTAGGCAGCGAAGGTTTGGTGAGATTTCATTCTGCATTGAGTGTACCGAGCTTTCAATTTGTTTATTCCATTTAGGGCCTCGGGCAACTACCACGGTGAAGCCAAGTATTGCAGTAAAAAAATTGAAGCTGGAAAAACCAAAGCAAAGAAAGATTGCAAAACACCCAATGCCGTACGCAGCAAAAAATATGTTTTATGATGAAAGGTGGATAGAAAAGCAAGAGACAGGTATCATCCTTTTGTTTCA